>NC_140996.1:116309048-116429463 GCF_052327205.1 Somniosus microcephalus
TGTGTGAGAGAGAGAGAGAGAGAGACTGGGAGTGAGAGAGAGAGAGAGAGAGATTGGGAGTGTGAGAGAGATTGGGAGTGTGAGAGAGAGAGATTGGGAGTGTGAGAGAGAGAGAGAGAGAGAATGGGCTGCCGCTCACCTGGTGGCTTTGGGTCGGGCTCTGGGGCGGGGCTGTTGACGCCGCGGGGAAGTTTTGTGCGCGGCAGCTCCCGGCACGGACCGCCGCGGCCGGTCACCTGGTGGCTTTGGGTCCGGCTCTCGGGCGGCGCGGTTGACGCCGTGGGGAGCCCCGGGACCGGGCCGAAGGGGTGAAAGCCCGAGTGAGTCCCCAGGCCGCAGCCGCAAACTGAGCCGAGCCCTGATGCCATTGGCCGAGGCGAAGACGGTGACCTGGTCGCGGAAATGAACGGCCTTCAGCAGGTTCCGGGCATTGTCTAAACTGGCGACTAAAACAAATCGATTGGCGTCCACCTCGGGCCCAGGGGGCAGCGGCATCGCGCCGGGAACCCGCTCAACTCAAGGCCCAGGCTTCTTGGGCTGCTAGGCCGCGCCCGGCGCCGGCACAGCCGCTCGAAATGGCCGTCAAAGTAGGCGAGCCTCCGGGCGAAGGGCAGGGGATCACTTCATTTCTAACTGTTCCTAAATACAATTTAAAACTGAAATAAATTGTTCTTTTCCTTAGTTCCCTAACACACAGAAAGTGTGGGAAAAAATCGTTAAGAATCAAGATGGCGGCCACTCACCTCGGTTCAGAATGTTAAGGCCCGCCCACACACGCAATGAACCCGCCCCCGTGACGCAGCGATTGGTCAACCGTCGGTCAACTGTCAGGTCACTCGACCGCACGATTGGTCAACCTTCACGTCACTCGATGCTAATGAGCAAATGAGCAGAACTTTTCCCATTTAATGAGTGGAATTTTGAACGTTTTTTGGATACCGTGGGCACGATTTTTGTCTGACGGAAAAGTAAATACGCTTATGACCGTTCCGGAATCGTAATCTTTCTTTTGATGTAACATGCGTGTAGGTACGCTCTATAACTTTCGAATATATAGAGAACGGACAGACAGAAGAGGTCTTTTTATATATATAGATAGATAGATACTTGTAGTCGTCAAATCTGTTCTATTGTGGAAGCATTAGAATACACTTTGCTAACGAAATGTGATAATATTGCTCGATAAGGTTCATTGCAGAATTTTGATTGTTTTGAAATGTATTCTTAAACTACTCCAACGCTCTCCAGGCTGGCCTCCCACCTTGCACCCTCCGTAAACTTGAGCTCATTTAAAACTCTGCTGCCCATATCCTAACCTGCACCCATATCCTGTTCACCCATCACCCCAACGCCTAGATTTAAAAATTCTCATCCTTGTTTTAGAAATCTCTCCATGGCTTCACCCCTCCTGATCTCTGTAACCTCCTCCAGCCCTACAATCCTCTGAGATCTCTGCGCTCCTCCAATTCTGACCTTGCGCATCTCTGATTTTAATCACTCTACCATTGGCGGCCATGCTTTCAGCTGCATAGGCTGCAAGCTCTGGAATTCCCTCCCCAAACCTCTCCACCTCTTTCTGCTCCTTTAAGTCACTCCTTAAAACCCACCACTTTGACCAAGCTTGGTGTCAAATATTATTTGATAACGCTCCTGTGAAGTGCCTTGGGATGTTTTGCTACATTAAAGGTGCTACACTATTGCAAGCTGATGTTTCTCCTAGCAGCTACAACTATGAGGCACTGCTAGTATTCATTCAGACTGAATTATTTTAAAAAGTAGTGCGATTTTTTTAAAATCTTGAAACCAACGTGAAAGGCCATGGGTTATAATATAGAACACTACCAAAGTTAAAACAGTGCAAGAAAGACAAGATGAATCAGGATGTAGTAATTAGATGATGTCAAGTTTGAATTTTAAAAGCATGAAGATGGTAGGAGGAAGGAAAGAATGATTGAGGTAAAGTGGTTTACAGTTTTGTGGTCCTGGGAAAGGGTGCAGTAAATCTCATGTCCAGTCTCTGTGACTGTGATCGTGATGCATCATCCTTCCTTAACCTCCCTAGTCTTCAATACAGACAATCACACCATACACCTTCAATGCCTCGCCTCCACTGTCCAGTTTTTTCCCATCCGCAAACTATCTCCAATGGAGTCATCCAAGGTTCCATACTCGGTCCTCACCTCCTCTTCATCTACATGCTATCTCTTAGCAACATCATGAGCAGTCAGCTCCCACATCCAAAAAAAATCATGAAATTTACTAAGTAAAATTTCCTGTGTGGCAGTAATACATAAGGTTGTGGGGCAGTCAAACTTTACAGGAGCAGGTCAAAGGTTATGCAGGTGTAACCCCTTCACGGTTCTCTAGATATATGTGAGATGTGGTCTCTGTTGTAGACAGTATTCTATAGTCCAGTAAGGAGATCACTACTACAATGGCTTAATTCTAATTATCTTACTTTATAGTTTTAACGTCAGACAGTATAAGAAGATTACGGGTCAATGACCTAAATTAGACATTTGCATACATTAGAATGAATCTAGACATAATAAACATACATTCTCCCTTTATATGGATTCAAAGGAGAATCTGTCCCTGTGTCCAAATTCGAGTGCACTCTTTCGTTGGCGCGCTTAAGTTGGAGCTCATGGTATGTATAATGTCTGCAAGACTTACGACTCCGAACCCCTTCGTTGAATTCTCTTCACGATCGCTGAATCCCACTTTGAGTTCTGGATGCAGAGCTACTAATACGAAGGGCGGCGGCCGAGTTTGGAAGCCCGGGACGGGATGCGGCAGCCATTTGCCTCCTGAGCCCTCTTTTTAGAGCTCCTGCCCTCTTTTCTTCCAGTCGCTCTTTTCTTCCCGCTCGAAAAACCCGACTCCACCCCTTCCTCCTGGGGTTTCTGCCTGGAGACTGCGCAGCTTCACTGTCTGCAACAGTTGATACTGGTGCAGAATTATGGAAAGTCTGCTCTTAGTCACATTGTGTCCTTAAAAGTTCTTGCCGTACCTTCACATGGGCAACTTTAACCCAAGGATTTATAACAATGATAATACAGTGTCTAAGTTAAAGATTGATAACCATACTTAGCGTACATAACATTTCCAGTGGGTATTACACTCCCCCCCTACCAAATATAGGCATGTCCCCATGACTAATGAACTTTACACATAAGTGGTTGCATGCTTCCCAACCATGTATAAAGGGAGGTAACATATCGAACCGTAGGGGCTATCATTACACTTGGCACTCCTAGTGTACTGTATGTCAATCTTTCAGGAACCTTCTTAACTCGCTGTGAGCTCCTTATTTCGGATACCCGGTCTTCAGTTCCTTCAACTACGTTGGAGGCGTTGGTTCCTTTGTTATCATGCCTTTCAGTCTCTTTTATCTCCTTCTCGGAAGCATCTGGTTCTTCCCAGACCATGTCCAAGTCTGAGCTAAATGGTTCAGACAATTCATCCAGATTCTGTCTTATGCGTCTTTCTGGGAGGTCGTACCATAGATCCCATTCTTCATCTTCCGACTCATCAGGTTCCTCATGATCCACACACTGTGTCATGGGTTTTCTGTCTTCTGGAACAAAGTTTTCCTGGTTTCTCGTTTTTTTCCTTCTTCTTCTCTGCAGGGTTCTCCTACTAGGTGTCGGCTCATTATCCGCTGGCGGATCCAGACGCACTTGCTGTCCCAATGGCAGGATATGATTCCGGTGCAGTATTTTTATGGGTCCATTCCCACCTGCAGGTTTTAGCCGAAACACAGGTAGTTGTGACATTTGACTTTGAACAATGTAAGGTGTAGAAGCCCAGCGGTCTGCTAACTTATGTTTCCCTTGAAGTCCTAGGTTCCGTATGAGAACTCGGTCACCAGGCATGAGTTGGGAAAAACGGATCTTCTGGTCATACCTCTGCTTATTTCCGTTATTCTGTTTGGCAGAAACAGACTCAGCAAGTTCATAAGCAGCTTGCAATTCCTTTCTCATGTCAGATACATACTTGAGGTAAGTTCTCTGTGATGTGCCATCACTGGATACTCCGAAACACAAATCCACCGGCATCCTCGCTTCACGTCCAAACATGAGGTAGTACGGTGAAAAACCAGTAGCGTCATTTCAGGTACAATTATAAGAATGAACAAGATGTCCAATGTGCCGACTCCACTTGTACTTTCGCTTTGAATCCAGCGTTCCAAGCATGTCTAACAAAGTACGGTTAAACCGCTCAGGTTGAGGATCTCCCTGAGGATGGTATGGAGTTGTTCTTGACTTCTCAATCCCGAGCATGGACAACAACTCATGTATAAGTCTACTTTCAAAGTCTCTACCTTGATCACTGTGTATTCGCTTTGGCAGTCCATAGTGGATGATGTATTTCTCCCACAACACTTTGACAACGGTGGATGCTTTCTGATCCTTTGTGGGAAAAGCTTGGGCGTAGCGAGTATAGTGATCTGTAATGACCAAGACATTTGCGGTATTGCTGGAATCGGGTTCGATGGACAGAAAATCCATACAGACAGGGTCTAGAGGTCCATCACTTTGCATGTGAAACAGAGGAGCAACTCTTTTAGGTAAAGTCTTTCTCTGGACACAACGTGCACAGGACTTGCAGAACTACTCAACCGCAGACTTCATACGCGGCCAATAGAATCTGTCCTTGACCAACCCATAGGTCTTATCTACTCCCAGATGACCTGCGTCATCATGCAAAGACTTCATCACTATTTCCCTGTACTTTTCAGGCAGGACCAACTGTGAATGGCATGGTTTAGTGAGTGGGTGAGTGATTCTACACAACACTCCCTCTTTAATTTCCAAGTGGTCCCATTCTCTTAGGAGCAGACGACAGTCAGGATGTTTTGATTTGTCGATCTGTGTAATATCACCCAGACGGAGAGCTGAAAACACCTCATGAATACAGGGATCCTCCTGTTGTGCTTTGGATATTTCAGATGAACACAACATGGGTAAGTTTTGTACATCCAAACTGGAAAGGTTGCAAAATGCCTGGGGAACAGCATGCATTGACGCTCCCAAGTGGTCAATCTCTCGGGCATGAAATGAATTCTTTGGTCCAGATACCACGGACATCTGACACATTACTTTCACATCTGCTGAAGCAACATCTTTCCACTCTGGTTTCTGGTAGTGTGGGCGACGAGACAGAGCATCTGCGTCAATGTTCTGGTTCCCAGGTCTGTACCTGAGACTAAAGTCATAAGCAGATAGTGCAGCAAGCCAGCGGTGGCCGGTGGCATCAAGTTTTGCCGAAGTCAACACATAGGTTAATGGATTATTGTCTGTCCTCACTTCAAACTTCGCTCCATACAGATAATCCTGCAGCTTATCCACCACCCCCCACTTCAACGCCAAGAATTCTAGCTTATGAGCTGGGTAGTTACGCTCTGATGGCGTAAGACTGCGACTGATGAACGCTACGGGTCTCAGCCCTGCTCCTTGGTCCTGATACAACACACCACCCAACCCTTCTTGACTGGCATCCACGTGTAGCACATATGGCAGCTGTGGGTTTGCAAAAGCCAACACGGGGGCTTGAGTAAGACTTTGCTTTAAGGTGTGGAAGGCCTCTTCGCATTTCTCATCCCATCTAACACCAAAAGGCTCAGAGGGTTTGAAGTAGTCCTTGTTCTCTTTACCTTTAGCCTTTTTCTTCCTCTCGGCTGGTGGGAGGTAACCAGCCAGCAGCTGATTCAGAGGATGGGCCACTTTGGAGTAATCCTGCACAAAAGCGCCTGTAATATCCGCAGAACCCAAGAAATGACCGCAAGGCAGTCACCGTGTTCGGTTTGGGCCATGTGGTAACAGCTTCGATCTTGGATAGATCTGTGGCTACTCCATCCTGTGATATAATATGCCCCACATAGGACACGGATGTTTGGCAAAACTGACACTTGTCCAATGATAGCTTGAGACCTTCATCCTCCAGGCGACCAAGCACTTTCAGCAACCGAGCTTCGTGTTCTTCAAGGGTTGCCCCAAACACAATGATATCATCCAAGTACACCAATACTCCGAGCAAGTTCATGTCCCCAACTGTTTGTTCCATTATTCTTTGAAAAGTTGCTGGAGCGCCTGAAACTCCCTGTGGCATCCTTTCAAATTGGAAGAACCCAACTGGACATATAAAGTCTGTCTTTTCTTTGTCTGATTCACTCATCGGTATTTGGTAGTATCCACTTCTGAGATCCAACACACTGAACCACTTGCTTCCATTAAGACAAGCCAGTGCATCCTCAATTCTTGGAACGGTGTATTGGTCGGGAATAGTACGTCTGTTAAGCATCCTAAAGTCCACACACATCCGAATCTTTCCGTTCCTTTTCCTCACCACCACTATAGGAGATGCATAAGGACTCCTGGACTCGGTAATGATCTCAGCTTCTTTTAACTGCGACAGGTGCTGTCTCACTGCTTCGATGTCAGCTGGTGCCAGCCGTCGAGACCTCTCCCGAAAGGGTTTATCCTCGGTAATTCTGATAGAATGGCGAGTACTCTTACTACAACCAACATCAAACTCATGAGTAGAGAAAACTCCTCTCCGCTCCATCATCTTCCTGACTAATCGGTCCTTCCATTCTTTAGGAACGAATGAATCTCCAAAGTTGAAGGAGGAGGGTGTCAGATCTCCGGTTGAGTTAACTTTGGACTCTTCCTTCACATGTGACGACAGTACATTTACAGGAAACAGATGCGCAATCGGCATTCCTTTCCTCAATGTGATTCCTTTGCCTGACATATTCCTCACGGTCACTGTAACTCTCCTTGACATCACAGCTGTCGGGGTCTGCAACTCTGGTCTCACCAGAAGCTCATTTGGAAACCGTGACTCTTCTGCAGGATCATCAGGTGACTCTATCAGAATGGCTTCAGTACCTGGCGTTCCAGGGAATTTTGGTATCCCAGGGATTCTAGCCACTCCTCCAGGACGCAGGGTGATAGGTTTGGCTCGAACGTACCACACAGTTCCTCTTTTGCTATCATCTACGTCGGAAGAAAGTTCAGGCAGTTTCTCAAAAGCCTTTTTGAAAACAGGGTGAATGTGTCTGGTGCTCAAGAAGTTTTCACCTCCCTGCTCTTTGCAGCTTGTCAGGAGTCGTCTCACTATGGGTGTATTACTGCCAACCAGTATGGAAACCTCACCTTTCACCATGGGGTCAGGGCAAACCAACACAAGTGCATCAATGGTCTCAGTGGTCCCTACATCAGCTTCCAAGAACTCCAACCTCAGCGACAAATAGCCATCATATGGGTAATCAGCAGGACTAAGGCCCCAGATCTGCAGAAGACTGATTGGGGTTAACGGCAAATGCGTCAGGTATCGGTCATAGAAGGATCTGTACAGTATGGTAACCTGAGAACCCGTGTCGAGGATAGCTTTAGTATAAATGCCTTCAATCTGTATTGATACAGCAGAACTCGGCCCTACTAAACCTTCAGGTATGATGTCTTTCATATCCCCTCGTCTATTATTGCACTTAGCGGAACGTGTCTTAACTACAGGGACAGCAGGCCGTTCCGTTACTGTGCCCCTTTGTAGTTTCCCGACTTCTTGGTAAGTTTTATGAGACGGTCATTTACTTTTTTTAGATTTTCCTCACCTCTACATTCTCGCTTGAAATGTCCATCCTTTCCACAGTTATAACAAAAGACTCCAGGTCTATCTCCTTCATGGGGATATCCTTCAGAGGAATCATTCATTTTGCTGTTAGACTTCGCAGGGTGTTCAACCTTTTGCACCCGTGCGTCATCCCTTTCTGTGTTGGGCTTAGACTGAAAATATGCCATCTCGGCTCTCATGACATTTATTTCCTTCTTCAGCTGTTCCATCTCAGGGTTGACATCACCCTTAGGAGTAGGAACTGTAACAGGAGTCACAAGCTTGGACATCACAGCACTCTTTGCTACATTCCGGGCCTGAAGCATATCCTCCTCCTCTCTGACTTCCCTTAGCAGCTCAGTGAAGGTAGGTGGATCTCGCAACTTATGGGTCATGCGTATGCGAAGAGCAGTCACGTCTTCGAGCAATGTAGCTCGCACAACCTGTTCAATGCGGAACCGATTCATTTCAGGCAACTCAATCCCTCTTTTCCGTAACATACAATGCAGCAGTTTGTCTATTCTCAGCAGATAACTGGACAGCTTCTCTCCCTCACACTGGAATGTGCTTCTGAATCTGACCATCAAATCTGAAATGGTTTCAGTAGTTCCAAAGGCAGTTTCTAGAGCCTGCATGTAGTCAAAGGAAGTAGCAGAGGTGTTCTGCGCCTTTAAGAATCTTACAATGTCAGCAGCAGGACCCTTAAGGCTTTCGACTATTCTCTGCCTCTTCACATTGTCACTGCACTGCCATTCCTCTAGCAGAGGCAGGGTCTGCTCAGCCCAGGCGTCGTACTCCTCTTCCCCACTGGGAGTTGGTCTCACTCCTGAGAACATACGGAGCTTACGGTATCCCTGAGCCTCGAAGGGCAGATTGGTGCATTTATCCACCAGAGAACTAATGGCACTGACCAACTGAGTGTTCATATCCAGGGCCGAAGGACCTATCAGACCTTTGACATCAGCAACAGTCTTTCCTTCTTGTCTCAAGAATGACAACAACTTGGTCTGAAACCCTTCTTCTTCCTTAGTAGTAATAGGGACAAACTGAACTGGCCAGGGACCAGCCCAACTGCCTCAGGTAAACCATGACCTCTCAGGTTCTCTGATGTCTGGATCAACACAAACTGCTTCTTGGTAGCTGTATCCAAGCAGCGCTCAACTATCCTAACCTTTCCAAAGGCTTTGACACAATTCAGAGCCCTTAGCAAGACATCATCAGGGTCATCGTTAGCAACACCATTCAGCACAATGGCATGGGTAGTAGCTATCTGCTTCCGTTTGCACCAAGCTTCAACCTCAATAACATCCATCTTTTATGCTCAAACAGCCCAGTAGAAACGACAAACCACTCTCTTAGCAATGAGCATTCAATACTGTTAGTTTACTGACATAAATAGCCCACGATCCCGGACGAGCCCCCAAAATGTAACCCCTTCACGGTTCTCTAGATATATGTGAGATGTGGTCTCTGTTGTAGACAGTATTCTATAGTCCAGTAAGGAGATCACTACTACAATGGCTTAATTCTAATTATCTTACTTTATAGTTTTAACGTCAGACAGTATAAGATGATTACGGGTCAATGACCTAAATTAGACATTTGCATACATTAGAATGAATCTAGACATAATAAACATACATTCTCCCTTTATATGGATTCAAAGGAGAATCTGTCCCTGTGTCCAAATTCGAGTGCACTCTTTCGTTGGCGCGCTTAAGTTGGAGCTCATGGTATGTATAATGTCTGCAAGACTTACGACTCCGAACCCCTTCGTTGAATTCTCTTCACGATCACTGAATCCCACTTTGAGTTCTGGATGCAGAGCTACTAATACGAAGGGCGGCGGCCGAGTTTGGAAGCCCGGGACGGGATGCGGCAGCCATTTGCCTCCTGAGCCCTCTTTTTAGAGCGCCTGCCCTCTTTTCTTCCAGTCGCTCTTTTCTTCCCGCTCGAAAAACCCGACTCCACCCCTTCCTCCTGGGGTTTCTGCCTGGAGACTGCGCAGCCTCACTGTCTGCAACAGTTGATACTGGTGCAGAATTATGGAAAGTCTGCTCTTAGTCACATTGTGTCCTTAAAAGTTCTTGCCGTACCTTCACATGGGCAACTTTAACCCAGGGATTTATAACAATGATAATACAGTGTCTAAGTTAAAGATTGATAACCATACTGAGCGTACATAACATTTCCAGTGGGTATTACACAGGGTTCAACAAATTTCACTTCAACCACTTGTACTAATTTAAGTTAATCTTTTTTGGCCAAGTCTGAATGTGGACATCATTGCACTTCACTCTTTCTATTCATTAAATTTTCCCGTTGTCCTACTTTATTTCTTTCCCTTAAAAATATAGATATATAGACTACTCCTGTTAATTCAAAGTCACATAATTTGAATTATTAGATAACACCAGTTTTTTTTTAAGTGCCTAAAAACTTTAAAGTACTATGTTATGTCAGTTGCTTATTTTGAAATACTGGATTTTTATTTTAGTGTCGTAAATTACTTTGAATTAACAGAAAAGATTGTGTGAAGTATTAAACCCGTTATTTAGCCTCATCCTTGTTATTTGGTACTTTCTCAGTTATGGAAGCTGTTTTGAACTCTCAAATTATCCATCACTTTGAGAGCTGTGGTCTATTTCAAGAGCACCAGTATTGTTTTCCGCATGTCCATTTTACTGATAATCTTGTTGCCTATGGTTTGCACCTATGGGACTCTGCTCTTGACTACTTTGGTGAATGATGCATCATTGCCCTAGACATCTCCAAAACTTGTAAAGGGTCTGACAACATGCAGTCCTAAATAAGTTACTGTGGCAAAGCCACCAACAGACTCCTGTATAAATGTATAACTGCCTTTAACAGAGTGCTACAGCACCTATGTTTGTTTACTGTATGTAAATAGTCGTTCTGGATAAGCCCCAGAATCAGCACAATGACGTCATCACGTTGGTCACGTGACGCCCCGAACGGCGGGAAACGTGATGACGTCATGACGTCAGAGAGTGGGGAGGTTCCCAACTCAGACCTCGTGAAACCAGCACCAGAAAAGACCTGTTGATTATTTCTCCTGCATGCAATTGTTTGTTCTCTAGTTTCTATTAAACTTCGTTTTATTATCGGACTGACTCGACCTCAGTGCTTCAGTTAGGGATCTGACGATTCCTACATTACCATCATATAGTCTCTCAAAGTTTTGTTTATAGCCATTTAGATTCTACTTAAATCACTTGGTCTGTGCTGTAAGTGATAAATACTTTCACTTACACAGCACATTTAATATTTAAACCTCTCAAAGCACTTCACACAATGATTGCTTTTTGAAGTAGTGAATGCTGTGCAGCTGTAGTTGATGAATTATCCTGACACTTTTTCAATTAACTTCTAGGTTCCCAAGGCTCTTTCCTCTATTCCACTCTGCGCTTTCTTCATCTCAATAATTTTCTTCGTCCCTCACCTGAGCATGTTCACCCTTTTGCTGATGATTGCATTTCACCTTCATCAACCTTCAGAACACATGCCATCACAATTGTCAGTACAGTGACCAAATCATTACATATGGATCTCCTCCATGGCACCAAATGGGCAGTGATAATCTTATTTCTTTGAATTCTTAAAAGATGTTCTTCATGCCTCTTAAGTCTAATCAACAGCTACCATCTCTGTTATCTTTGGTTGCTCTATACTAGGTCCTTCACCTCTTTACATTCTGAAATATTGCCTCTAAGTTCAAATGGAACTCTCACGTATCCTTCCTTGCTAAAGTTGCCTTGAAGAAGCCTGGGCTTCTCTTTCGTGAGAAACACTTTCCTTTGACAACTTTCAACTATCTAATAACGCCTAGTCTGACCAAGACATGCATACCACATATCTGATGATGCACCTCTCTTGCACACAGACAGCACACAAGACAAAGTTTGTTGTTTGCAAAGCTATCTCTCTCCACCTCTAGCCTTGCTCTTTCCCCAATGGAACTTGCCTTTTTAACAATACTACTGTGGTCAATGCTCCTCCAAAGATTCCTTTTGTTTTTTCTAACAAATATTTGGATTTATGTAGCTCCTTTAATATAAAGAACTTGCCACGGCACTTCATAGATAGGTGTAAGAAAACAAAAATAACAACAGAAAATGCTGGAAATACTCAGCAGGCCAGGCAGCATCCATGGAGAGAGAAACAGAGTTAACGGGCCAGAAATTCCAGAACGGGGCTTGCAGCGCGTGTAAGCCCCGTATTTGCACTTACCCCGCGCTCCTGCCGATCAGCTTCTGGGACGCCTGAACTTGGAGAAATAGAAAGCACATTCCCGGGCAGCGTATGACGTCACGCCGCCCAGGAGTGCAGCCAGCGCGGACCCAGGAGCGTGCAGTGTAAGTGAGACACGCCCCTTGAGGTCTCAGTTTCACTGGACACGCCCCCAATGTTTCTGTCAAGCTGCTTTGCTTTTTTACATGCAAAGCAGCAGTTTAAATAGGTTTTTGGAAGTTTTTTGAAGATTTTGGTAACTTTTATAAACTTTTTAAAATGTTTACATTATTTTGAGTAATCTGAAGTAGTTTTAAAGAGAATTAAAGCAATTTAAAGACTTTTAAAAGCCCTAAAAGAATTTTTTTAATTCCATTTATTTATTTAGCAATGTCGTCGTCATACGTGTCTTCACACTGTTCCCTTTGGGGAACTGTATGAAGTGGTGGAAGGATTTATGGCCGTGATTAACGCTCATTCCGTGACCGTAACCATCTTTGAACCAGCCATTAGGGCGGTTAGTCCTATGGCGGGAGGGTTTTACGGGCTCCCACAAGCTATACAAGGAGGGGGGGCCACCCACACCCACGGACGCAAATATCCCACTGGATGTCAACCCAGAATTTAGAGCCGGAGCTCCGACTCCACTTGCCGGGACTGTCTGGAGCGGGGTTCGAAACCCTACCCTGATCTGGCCCAGCGGCGGGGATCCTACCGCTATGACAAACGCCCAATCCGATTAGCAACGTGAAATGGCAGCATAGGGCTCCAGTCACGGGGAGGGAAAAGGCACAGGAAACGTATGGGTGTCACCTTTTGTGCGGAGTGGGCCTTTTGCGTAGCAGTAAGCATCCCCGCCGCTGGGCCAGAAGGAGTAGGGTTTTGAACCCCACTCCAGACAGTCCCGGCAAGTGGAGTCGGAGCTCCAACTTTAAATTCTGGGTGGACATCCAGCGGGATACTTGCGTCCGTGGGTGTTGGTGGCCCCCCCCCCCCTCAGATGGGTTGTGGGAGCCCGTAAAACCCTCCCGCCATAGGACTAACCACCCTAATGGCTGGTTCAAAGATGGTTACGGTCACGGAATGAGCGTTAATCACGGCCATAAATCCTTCCACCACTTCATACAGTTCCCCAAAGGGAACAGTGTGAGGATACGTCCGATGATGACCTCTTGCGCAATGCACCTCCTTGGACCCTCAGTCGCAGATGCGAGGGGGCAAGTCATGCAAGTGTTAAATTTTTTATTTTATTGACATGTAAAATGTTGGCCCAATAATTCCCTTCCAAATGCGCTAGTACGGTCGGGGTACTTACGCATCTGGCCGGATGAAATGCCGGTTTTCAGCATGCACAGTGCATGTGGGGAAAACCGGCATTTCCTGTCCTCTGAACGAAGGGGTTCAGAGGCAGAACGCGTGCGACTGCACATGCAGCGCGTGCGCAGTATAATTCGCCGCTTTCATTAATGCTTTCAGTGAGGTCCAGTCATTACAACTTACACATGAAAAAAGCATGGGTACAGTTGCTACAGAGGCTGCGGAGGAAGATATTTCTTATCGTGGAGCTTCTGAAAGTATGTATGTCTGTATATATTCCTTTGCGTGTTATGTATATATTCCTTTACTTATGTGTATGAATGTATTATTTAATTATGACTTTCAGAGAAAGTAACTTATTGGAAAATCATAATTAAAAACATACATTCATAGTAAAGGAATATAAAACATACATACATATACGTAAAGGAATATATGTGGACATACATACATAACTCATTCTCACATTCCATTCACACAGCCACAATTGCTCCTTCTACCTACCGTTCTGAAAACCCTTTAAAAAAAAAAAAAAATTTTAACTTTAAAACTTACTTAAAATTTCTTAAAATAACTTCCCTCCCTTTCCCAAACAAAAATATTGCATTTCAAAAGCTCCACGATAAAATATATCTTCCTCCGCAGCCAATGAACCACTTTACACTTGCTTTTTTTCAGTGTAACTTCTAAGGACTTAACCTCACGGATTTCATGAATGAAATCCACGAAGTTCACTGCGCAAGCGCTGCCTGTGCAGTCGCACGCGCTCGAGGTCTGGAAATGCCGGCGTTCCCCGCATGCGCTGTTCATGCTGAACGCCGGCATTTCCAACGGCCAGAAGCGTGAGTAAGCCGACCGTACTCACGCTTCTGGCCTGGAATTTCTGGCCCATTGTTTCAGGTCTGGGACCCTTCATCAGAACTGGAAAAAGCTGGAGATGTAACAGATATTAAGCAGGTGCAGAGACAGGGGGGGGGGTGGGGGGGTTAGGAGGGGAGGAAGAAATAGAAAGAACATCCTGTACTTTTGTAAGAGGCAGGAAAGATAAAATGTTGCAAATGGGAATGGCAAAAATCATACTGCATGAAAAATGGGGGCAGGGATAATTATCTGAAATTGTTGAACTCAATGTTGAGTCCGGCAGGCTGCAAAGTGCCCAATCGAAAGATGAGGTGCTGTTCCTCGAGCTTACGTTGAGCTTCATTGGAACAATGCAATAGCCCGAGGACAGAGAGATCAGAGTGGGAGTGAAGCGGTGAATTAAAGTGACAGGCGACCAGAAGCTCAGGGTCACCCGTACGGACTGAACGGAGGTGCTTCCATACTAGTGCTTCTGACATGTCTTCCTTTTTCCTCAACCGAGGATTCCCCTCTACCGTGGTTGACACGGCCCTTGACTGTGTCCGTTCTATTTCCCGCACTTCTGCTCTCACCCCTGCCCCTCCCTCCCAGAACCACGATAGGGTTCCCCTTGTCCTCACCTTTCACCCCACCAGCTTCCACATTCAACGGATCATCCTCCGCCATTTCCGCCACCTCCAACGTGATCCCACCAGCAAACACATCTTCCCCTCACCTCCCCTTTCAGCATTCCGAAGGGACCGCTCCCTCCGCGACACCCTGGTCCACTCCTCAATCACCCCCAACAGCCCTTCTCCTTCACCTGGCACCTTCCTGTGCAAGCGCAGGAGATGCAACACATGCCCTTTTACCTCCTCCCTTCCCACTTGTCCAGGGCCCCAAACGCCCCTTCCAGGTGAAACAGCGATTTATACTGTATTCGCTGCTCACGATGCGGTCTCCTCTACATTGGGGAGACCAAACGCAGATTGGGCGACCGCTTTGCGGAACACCTCTGTTCAGTCCGTACGGGTGACCCTGAGCTTCCGGTCGCCTGTCACTTTAATTCACCGCTTCACTCCCACTCTGATCTCTCTGTCCTCGGGCTATTACATTGCTCCAATGAAGCTCAACGTAAGCTCGAGGAACAGCACCTCATCTTTCGATTGGGCACTTTGCAGCCTGCCGGACTCAACATTGAGTTCAACAATTTCAGATAATTATCCCTGCCCCCATTTTTCATGCAGTATGATTTTTGCCATTCCCATTTGCAACATTTTATCTTTCCTGCCTCTTACAAAAGTACAGGATGTTCTTTCTATTGCTTCCTCCCCTCCTAACGCCACCCCCCTGTCTCTGCACCTGCTTAATATCTGTTACATCTCCAGCTTTTTCCAGTTCTGATGAAGGGCCCCAGACCTGAAACGTTAACTCTGTTTCTCTCTCCACGGATGCTGCCTGGCCTGCTGAGTATTTCCAGCATTTTCTGTTGTTATTTCAGATTTCCAGCATCCGCAGTATTTTGCAATTATGTAAGAAAACAGAGGTTGAGCCAGCAAGGCAGAGGATAGGAGGGATGAATAAAGGCTTGATTAAAGAGATTGGCTTTGAAGAAGTTTTCTTAAAGAAAATATGGAGGAGGAGGAAAAGAGGTTTAAGGGAGGGAAACTCCAAATATATCACCTTATACAAACTGCCTCTTTTCTACGTTGAAGTCAAGACTCATTGCACATATTTGGTGCACTTGGACTTTCAGAAGGCTTTCGAATGTGGTGTATTTGGACTTTCAGAAGGCTTTCGATAAGGTCCCGCATAAGAGATTGGCGTGCAAAGTTAAAGCACATGGGATTGGGGGTAAGGTACTGACTTGGATAGAGAACTGGTTGGCAGACAGAAAGCAAAGAGTTGGAATAAACGGGTCTTTTTCCGAGTGGCAGGCAGTGACTAGTGGGGTACCACAGGGATCGGTGCTAGGACCCCAGCTATTCACAATATATATTAATGATCTAGACGAGGGAACTAGATATATCTCCAAGTTTGCAGATGACACAAAGCTGGGTGGGCGTGTGTGCTGTGAGGAGGATGCAGAGAAACCCCAGTATGAATTGGACAGGTTGGGTGACTGGGCAGATACATGGCAGATGCAGTATAATGTGGATAAATGTGAGGTTATCTACTTTGGTGGCAAAAACAGGAAGGCAGATTATTATCTGAATGGCAATAGATTGGGAGAAGGGGAAGTGCAACGAGACCTGGGTGTCCTTGTGCACCAGTCGCTGAAGGTAAGCATGCAGGTGGAGCAGGCGGTTAAGAAAGCAAATGGTATGTTGGCCTTCATAGAGGATTCGAGTACAGAAGCAAGGATGTCTTGCTGCAGTTGTACAGGGCCTTGGTGAGACCACACCTTGAGTATTGTGTGCAGTTTTGGTCACCTTATCTGAGGAAGGATGTTCTTGCCATGGAAGGAGTGCAGCGAAGATTCACCAGACTGATACCTGGGATGGCAGGAATGACGTATTAAGAGAGATTGGGTCGATTAGGCTTATATTCGCTAGAGTTTAGAAGAATGAAAGGGGATCTCATTGAAACTTATAAAATTCTAACAGGATTAGACCTACTAGATGCAGGAAGGATGTTCCCGATGGCGGGGGAGTCCAGAACCAGGGGTCACAGACCAAGGATAAGGAGTAAGCCATTTAGGACAGATGAGGAGGAATTTCTTCACCCAGAGATGGGGAAACCTGTGGAATTCCACAGAAGGCAGTTGAAGCCAACTTATTAAATATATTCAAGAAGGAGTTAGATATATTTCTTAAGGCTAAAGGGATCAAGGGATATGGGGAGAAAGCAGGGTCAGGGTACTGAATTTGGATGATCAGCCATGATCTCATTAAATGGCGGAACAGGCTCGAGGGGCCGAATGGCCTACTCCTATCTTCTATGTTTCTATATTCTTTACTCATTCTTTTCTAGGACCTCAAAACTGTGACTACTGTATGCAAAGAATCTTAAGATATTACAAATTAAATAACCTCCCTCAATGCTTCTTTCCTCCTACAATCTTCAGGATTTTAAAACCCAAGCTTGCATCAACCAAACACTACTTCCTGATTTACTCAGTTTTCTCATATTACTTTGAACCTTGGTGGCATCTTGCACAATTTCTCAAAAGATGTACCTAAAATGTCCCTGATCAGCTTTGCTACTTAAGCCTTTAAATACCAATGTTAAATGTAAAAAAATTCAACTGGCTATTAGTGTAAACTTCAGACATAAAGCTCAACTAAAATATTGTATATTCGTAGCCATTACTTTCTACATAGATAAGAAATAGGAGCAGGATTAGGGCATACGGCCCCTCAAGTCTGCTCCACCATTCAATAAGATCATAGCTGATCTTTGACGTCAACTCCATTTTCCCACCTGATCCCCATATCCCTTAATTCTCCTAGAGTCCAAAAAGCTATCAATCTTAGCCTTGAATATACACAATGACTCAGCATCCACAGCCTTCTGGGGTAGAGAATTCCAAAGATTCACAACCCTTTGAGTGAAGAAACTTCTCCTCATCTCAGTCCTAAATGGCCGACCCCTTATCCTGAGACAATACCCTCTAGTTCTAAACTCTCCAGCCAGGGGAAACAACCTCACTGCATCTACCTTGTCAAGTCCCCTCAGAATCTTATGTTTCAATGATATCACCCCTCATTCTTCTAAACTCCAGAGAGTATAGGCCCATTCTACTCAGTCTCTCCTCATAGGACAACCCTCTCATCCCAGGAATCAATCGAGTGAACCTTCGTTGCACCCCCTCTAAGGCAAGTATAACCTTCCGTAAATTCGTAGACCATAACTGTACACAGTACTCTGGGTGTTGTCTCACCAAAGCCCTGTACAATTGCAGCAAGGCTTCCTTACTCTTGTACTCCAATCCCCTTGCAATAAAGGCCAACATACCATTTGCCTAATTGCTTGCTGTATCTTTTTTTTTATTTGTTTTTTTATGGGATGTGGTCATCGCTGGCAAGGTCAGCATTTATAGCCCATCCCTAATTGCCCTCAAGAAGGTGGTGGTGAGCTGCCTTCTTGAACTGCTGCAGTCCGTGTGGTGAAGGTACTCCCACAGTGCTGCTGGTAGGGAGTTCCAGGATTTTCACCCTGCATGTTAACTGTCTGTGTTTCGTGTACAAGGACACCCAAATCCCTTTGAATGCCAACATTTAATAGTTTCTCACAATTTAAAAAATATTCTGTTTTTCTATTCTTCCTACCAAAGTGAATAACCTCACATTTCCTCACGTTATAATTCATCTGCTACCTTCTTGCCCACTCACTTAACTTGTCTATATCCCTTTGCAGACTCTTTGGCCGAAATGTTCACCTTCAAGTTGGGGCAGGTGCGTGCGGGCCATGTAGCGGGATATTTAAAGGAGCTTTGCACACATCACAGTTGAAGGTTGTTGGAGGAGGCGTACCGGTGGTTGGGAGAAGGGGCTATTGTTATATATCGAAGAGATTTGTGTGGGTGCAACGAAGGATGGAGTCACAGCGCCAGAACGCTGCGCCCTGGTTCTCGGATGCTTCCCTGGAAGTTCTGGTCCAGGGAGTCAGAGCACGCAGGGAGGTCCTAGTCCCTGGTAGCGGCAGTAAAAGAGCAGCCAGTGAAACCAAGAGGGCATGGCTGGAGCTCACACAAGAAGTGAGCAGCAGGGATGTTGTCGCAAGAGATTTAATGATATCATGAAGTCAGGAAAGGCAAGTACAATGCCACACTCAACTACATCCTGATGTGCGTGTCACCCCAACCACATCACTCTGCCTTCCCAAGCTTACTCCTGCACGTCACTCCCCACAACAACCTACCTTGCCGGTGCACCCATCCCTCACCGTCTATGCACCTAATCACATCCGCATCTGACTAACCACCACTGACACGCACCCTCATTCTAATGCAATCCTACAAAGTAACGCCACAGAAGGAGGCCATTGGGCAATGTCATGCCACTCCCTCAGTCACCCTCTACAGATGTAGCCTGTACGTCCCTTATGCTCATTCCATCACTCCCACTCAAAGTTCTCTTCTTTCCCTCCTTGCAAGAGTAGAGAGCACAGAACAGGAGAGAAAAAGAACCAGAGGTGGCTCTCCAATATATATTAATTTATAATGCCAACAGAGGAGGATGCTGGTGACAGAGCTGCTGGTGGTGGGAGATGAGGGAAGGGGGACCTCCCAGCAACCTGGTGACAAAATTAAATATCCCACATGGCATACAGCAGTCACTCATGGTGACTGATGTCAGCAGCCAGCGAAATATCATCATGTGCATAGTGGTAACGTTATACATTCTTATAAGAGGTCTAATTTGTGTCTCCACAGGTCCATCAAGTGCCCCCCACACTGTTCAACTGGGGGAGGAAGATGACTCCTCAAAGGAAACTTCATTCTCTGGGGGTGCACCGTCACCAGATCCATGTGCACCCAGCACCAGCAGATACACACATGTCGGTGGGTCCTGCGAGGCATTAGAGTAGGGTTGTCACCTGGTGTCTCACACATCACAAGTGAGCAAGAGAAGATGGAGGAGACAGGGACAGTGGCGGAGAGTCCTCGCCGGAGGGCGCAGGACACTCCCAGCTCTGGTCAGCTAGATGCAGATGGTAAACCTTGGGGGCCGTCGACAGAGACGTTGATCTTGGGGGAGCAGCAACAAATGCTCGAGGCTCTGGCAGCTTTTCCAGCCGCAATGTGCGCGATTGTAGAGAGAATGGAGGAGTCCATCTCCAACAGAGCACCACAATATCACAGACGATGGCGACAATATACTCTTTCATGGAAAGGATGGCCATCCGCATGGAGCAGCAAATGCCCCAGTCGAACGAGAATATGCTTGCTGTGAACCTGATTGACCTCATCTCTAAAAGGGATAGTAACGTAGACTTGGGCATTCATCGCCCCATTGATGTGCAGCAAGGTATACTCCAGCTCCTTGCTAGCAGGGAATTGCGGGTGGCCCATGAGAGGGATGATGGTGAGAGGGGACATGGAAGTGGGGACTCTGCTCAAAGTGTTCGCACTTCTCCCCAATGCCTCTCCTTCAGTCAGAGCTCCACAGATCCCGATGGCCGAGTCTGCTCCTGCACAGTTGCAGGAGGAGCAGTCTTTGGCGGGGCCCTCACAGGCTCCAAAATCCAGAGGTGTCAGCCAAAAGTGTCGAAGCACTCACAGCAGGGCAGTGAGCAGGCTGCCTCTACCTCTGCTGAAGCCACAGGTGTTGCATCTTGTAGAAGCACTCGGAAAAGAAAAAGACACATTTGTAGATGCACAAGCGTATGCACATGGGTGTTGGCCAAAATGTTAGTGTTAAGTTTCAGTTCTATTATGACGCACATACATTTATTTCTTTGCACTACTTTCCCGTCTTGTCCATTTTTGCCTGCTACCTGGAAAGTGGCTTTATCACTTTGAGTGAATGGTGAGACATTCATTAACCTCAAGCAATGGGTGTTTGTTTGACAGGAATGGTTTGGTCATTTTAAACTGCTTTGTGGTGTTGGTGAAGGGGAAGTTCAGCATCTGGGAGTCAAATGGGTGCATTGGTGTAACATAACTAAATCGGGTTATTGTGAGGCCATCCCGGGCAGCAATGTGGGCCGCTGCTGGTGCTATCTCCACCTTAGGCTCCTCCTCCACCAGCGGCTGCGTGCTCTGCGCCTTGCTCCTTCTTCAGCTCCAATCCTCGCTGCTGTGCTCTGTTGTGCAGTGCGCAGCATACGATGATAATTCTGGCTGGTGTGTACTGAAGGGCTCTTCTAGATCTGTCAAGGCATCTGAAGCGCATCTTCATCATGCCGATTGCTTGCTCTATGACACATCTGGTGGATGTGGCTTTCATTATAGCGCTCCTCGGCCTCATTGCTTGTCTTCCTCAAGGGTGTCATCAACCGCATCTTCAGTGGATGGCCCTTGTCTCCAAACAGCCAGCCAGTAAGTCTGGTCAGAGGTGCGAAGAGCTGAGGGAGGGTGGACAGGCGCAGGACGAAAGAGTCATGACAGCTCCCTGGGAATCTGGCACACACATGCATGATGATCTTTTTATGGTTGCAGACGAGCTGCACATTGAGGGAGTGGAAGCCTTTCCGGTTCACAAACACTCCTGGGTGATCTGGGGGTGCCTTGATGGCCACATGTGTGCACTTGATGATGCCCTGCACCTGTGGGAAGCCAGCCAGAGCCGCAAAGGCAAGCGCCTGCTCAGTAACACTGGCTTCATCAGTGGCAAAGTTAACATAAGTGGTTGACTTGTGAAACATGGCATCGGTCACCTTGGTGATGCATTTGTAGACGGCCGACTGCGAGATCCTGCAAATGTCTGCTGCAGATCCCTGCAAGGAGCCTGAGGCAAAGAAGTTGAGGACGGTGGTGACTTTGACAGCCATTGGCAAGGCGTCTACTTCCAGCAAGCTACAAATGTCTGCCACGACCTGGAGTGATATCCTGAGCCTCCTGAAGCACTGCTGTTCAGTCATGTCCAGGAAGCTCATCCTCTGCCTGTATACCCTGTGTTGGGGGTATCGCCTCTGGCGCGGTGCACCCCTGTGCTGATTCCCCCTCTCCTGTGGAGCATCAGGTCGGTGAGGAGAAGATTGCTGGTATTGTTGCTGCTGCTGCAGGTGTTGTTGGTGCTGGGGCTCATCTTGGTCCGAATCTGAGGTCCAAGGTGAAAGAGCATAAGCAGCACCCATACTGCTCTGCTAGATGCCAGGTAAAGAGGCACCAATGCAGCGTGAGTGACTTGCAATGTGGCGAGAGTGGCGTTTGAGGTTGCAGAAATCACCTGCAAAATCCTGAAAGCAAAATCTCTGCACAAAATGGTGTCAGCAGAGCCTTTCCCTTAGGCAATGAAGCAGGTGTAAAGTGTACATATTTGTGCTTTTTCCAGCTGTCAGTTAAAGTTCAAACCTCACGTTAAAAAGGGTAAAAACATTAAGGTCTCTCAACAAACAGTTAACTACCTCAATGAGGTCGCCCGCCTCTCCTGAGCGGCTCCATGGCACGCTTCAAAACGCACCACAGTTAAACGTAGAACTCGGCGGGTTTCTGTCGCGCTGTCAATTTCAGTGCTTTTAACTGCTGACCCACTCCCAAACCCGCATGCTCTGCAATGTTAAAATTCTGGCCTTTGTGTCTTCCTCAGATTACTTTCCCACCTAGCTTTGTATCATCAGCAAACTTTGATGGATACATTACACTCGGTCCCTTCAGCCAAGTCATTAATATAGATTATAAATAGCTGAGGCCCAAACACTGATCCTTGTGGTACCCCACTTGTAGCAGCCTGCCAATGTGAAAATGTTTTCTGTCCTTTAACCAATCCTCTATTCATGCTAATGTATTACCCCATCCCCATGAACCCTAATTTTGTGTAATGACCTCTTGTGAAGCACTTTATCGAATGTCTTTTGAAAATGCAAATATACTATATCCATTGGTTCCCCTTTACCTACCGTGCTAGTTACATCTTCAAAAAACTCCATCAGGTCCAGGGGATTTGTCAGCTTTAAGTCCCATTAAGTTCTCCAGTACTTTTTCTTTATTAATATTAATGACTTTAAATTCTCACTCTATTGGTTCCCCACTATTTTTGGTATGCTTTTTGTGTCTTCTACTGTGAAGACAGATACAAATTATTTGTTTAATGTCTCAGTCATTTCCTATTCCCCTTATAATTTCTCCTGTATCAGCCTTTAAGGCACCCACATTTACTTTCGCTACTCTCTTCCTTTTTATATAGTTGTAGAATCTCTTACAACCTGTTTTTATATTTCTTGATAGTATACTCTCGTATTCTATTTTCTCCCTCTATCAAATTTTTTGGTCATCCTTTGCTGGTTTATAAAACTCTCCCAATCCTCAGGGCTTTCTACTCCTTGGCAACATTATAAGTTTATTCTTTTAATCTAATACCATCCTTAACCTCTTCAGTTAGCCACAGGTGAATCACTTTTCCCTTGGAGTTTTATTTCTCAATGGAATGTATATTCGTAGAGAATTATGAAATATTTCTTTAAATGTTCACCATTGTTTAGCTACTATCATACCTTGTAATCTATTTTCCCAATCTACTGTAGCCAACTCATCCTTCATACTTACATAATTGGCTTTAATTATGTTTAATACTCTAGTTTCAGACTTAAGTGCGTCACTCTTGAACTCAGTGTGAAATGCTATCATATTGGGGCAGAAATTCGGGTTGGGGGCTTGCCGCGCGTGCAAGCCCCCGATCTGCACTTACCCGACGCGCCGGCCGTTGAGCTTCAGGGACGCCTGGAATTCCTGTTTTAAAATGTTGACTCCCGGGTAGCGTCTGACATCACGCCGCCCAGGAGTGCAGCCAGCGCGAAGCCTGGAGCGCGCAGTGCAAGTGAGACACGCCCCTTGAGGTCTCATTTTAAAAGGACACGCCCCCAATGTTTCTCACAAGCTGCAAAGCATTTTAAATAGGTTTTTGGTATTTTTAAGAAGCTTTTGGTAACTTTTAAAAACTTTTAAAAACGTTTACATTATTTTGAAGAATCTGAAGTAGTTTTAAAGACAATTAAAGTGATTTAAAGACTTTTAAAAGCACTGAAAGCATTTTTTTCATTCCATTTATTTAATTAGCAAAGTCGTCGTCGTACGTGTCTTCACACTGTTCCCTTTGGGGAACTGTATGAAGTGGTGGAAGGATTTCTGGCCGTGATTAACGCTCCTTCCGTGACCGTAACCATCTTTGTACCAGCCATTAGGGTGGTTAGTCCTATGGCGGGAGGGTTTTACGGGCTCCCACAACCTATACGAGGGGGGGGCCACCCACACCCATGGACGCAAATATCCCACTGGATGTCTACCCAGAATTTAGAGCCGGAGTTCCGACTCCACTTGCCGGGACTGTCTGGAGCGGGGTTGAAACCCTACGCCGTGTGGCCCAGCGGCGGGGATGCTACCGCTACGCCAAAGGCCCACTCAGATTAGCAACGTGAAATGGCTGGAATGAGCACAATTCACGGCATTAAAAGAACTCACAATTGAACTGATGATGACCTCAGCAATCTCCTCAACGAGGTGGAGGCGCAGCGCCTGCTCATCATTGGTAATGAGAAGTCCAAGGCGCCACAAAAAGGACAGATGATAGCTTGGTCTTTCAAGTGACAGCATAGGGCTCCAGTCACGGGGAGGGAAAAGGCGCAGGAAACGTATGGGTGTCACCTTTTGCGCGGAGTGGGCCTTTTGCGTAGCGGTAAGCATCCCCGCCGCTGGGCCAGAAGGAGTAGGGTTTCAAACCCCGCTCCAGACAGTCCCGGCAAGTGGAGTCGGAGCTCCAACTATAAATTCTGGGTGGACATCCAGCAGGATACTTGCGTCCACGAGTGTGGGTGGCGCGTCCACGAGTGTGGGTGTCCCCCCCCCCTCAGGTGGGTTGTGGGAGCCCGTAAAACCCTCACGCCATAGGACTAACCACCCTAATGGCTGGTATGAAGATGGTTATGGTCACGGAAGGAGCGTTAACGTGGCCAGAAATCCTTCCACCACTTCATACAGTTCCCGAAAGGGAACAGTGTGAGGATACGTACGACGATGACCTCTTGCGCAATGCACCTCCTTGGACCCTCAGTCGCAGATGCGAGGGGGCAAATTGTGCAATTGTTAAATTTTTCATTTTATTGACATGTAAAATGAACGGCCCAGTAATTCCGTTCCAAACGCGTGAGTACGGTCGGGGTACTCACGCGTCTGGCCAGAGGAAATGCCGGTTTTCAGCATGCACAGCGCATGCGGGGAAAACCGGCATTTCCTGTCCTCTGAACGAAGGGGTTCAGAGGCAGAACGCGTGCGACTGCACAGGCAGCGCGTGCGCAGTAAAATTCGCCGGTTTCATTCATGCTTTCAGTGAGGTTAAGTCCTTACAACTTACGAGTACAGTTGCTCCAGAGGCTGCGGAGGAAGATATATTTTATCGTGGCGCTTCTGAAAGGCAATATTTTTGTTTGGGAAAGGGAGGAAAGTTATTTTAAGAAATGCTGAGGTAAGTTTTAAAGTTTATTTTTGTTTTTTTAAAACGGGTTTTCAGTACTGTAGGTAGAAGGAGCAATTGTGGCTATGTGAATTGAATTTGCTGTGTTTATTAAATGTGAAAATGACTCCAACATTTTTAAGAAAGAAACTTTTCATCAGTAATATATTCTTTTAAGTAATTATGTATGTATGTCTGTATATATTCCTTTGCGTATATGTATGTATATATTCCTTTACTTATGTGTATGAATGTATGTATTTAATTATGACTTTCAGAGAAAGTAACTTATTGGAAAATCATAATTAAATACATACATTCATACACATAAGTAAAGGAATATATACATATACGTAAAGGAATATATACGGACATACATACATAATTACTTAAAAGAATATATTACTGATGAACAGTTTCTTTCTTAAAAATGTTGGAAATGTTACATTACTCATTTTAGAACAGTCATTTTCACATTTAATAAACACAGCAAATTCAATTCACACAGCCACAATTGCTCCTTCTACCTACAGTACTGAAAACCCGTTTAAAAAAAAAAAAAATTAAACTTTAAAACTTACCTCATCATTTCTTAAAATAACTTTCCTCCCTTTCCCAAACAAAAATATTGCCTTTCAGAAGCTCCACGATAAAATATATCTTCCTCCGCAGCCTCTGGATCAACTTTACACATGCTTTTTTCATGTGTAAGTTGTAAGGACTTAACCTCACTGAATCCATGAATGAAATCGACGACGTTCACTGCGCACGCGCTGCCTGTGCAGTCGCACGCGCTGTGCCTCTGAACCCCTTCGTTCAGAGGACAGGAAATGCCGGTTTTCTCTGCATGCGCTGTGCATGTTGAAAACCGGCATTTCCTCCGGCCAGACGCGTGAGTACCCCGACCATACTCACGCGTTTGGAACGGAATTACTGGGCCAATATGATCAATCTTCCCCAGAGGAACCATTACTATGACTTTACTAATTAACTCCGGCTCATTACACAAGACAAGATCTAAAATAACCAATTCCCTGGTTCGTTCCACAATGTATTGTTCCAGGAAACTGTCTCGAATGCATTCCATGAACTTGTCCTCCAAACTACTTTAGCCAATTTGATTTGTCTAGTCTATATGAAGATTAAAGTCCCCCACGATTATTGTATGACATAACTTTCGTTGCAAGTTCCTCTTATTTCTTGATTAATACTATGTCCAACAGTATAGCTACTTTTAGGGGCCTATAAATTACTCCCAGTGTTTTCTGCCCCTTGTTATTTCTTATCTCCACACCTACTAATTCTATTTCTTGCTCTTCTGAGTCAAGATCCTTCCTCACTACTGTCCTTCTGTCAATCTTATCAGGGCTACCACCACACCTGCTTTTCCATTTTGTCTGTCTTTCAAAACGTTAAGTATCCTGGAATATTTATTTCCCAACCATGGTCACCAAGCAACCACATCTCTGTAGTGGCAGGCAGAGAAATCAAGGATTTAAATCAAACATGGCCACAGTAAATAATAATTCTAAAAGATCTAAGAGCGTTAAAAAAACAAGCCTGAAGGCTTTGTGTCTTAATGCAAGGAGCATTCGTAATAAGGTGGATGAATTAGCTGCGCAAATATAGGTAAACGAATATCATATGATTGGGATTACGGAAACATGGCTCCAGGGTGGCCAAGGCTGGGAACTCAATATCACGGGATATTCAATATTCAGGAAAGATAGGCAAAAAGGAAAAGGAGGTGGGGTAGCATTGCTGGTTAAAGAGGGGATTAACACAATTGAAAGGAAGGATATTAGCTCTGATGATGTGGCATCTGCATGGGTAGAACTGAAAAATACCAAGGGGCAGAAAACGTTAGTGGGAGTGGTATATAGACCTCCAAACAATAATGCGGAGGTCGGGGATGGTATCAAACGGGAAATTAGAGAAGCGTGCAATAAGGGCACAGCAGTTATCATGGGTGACTTTAATCTACATAAAGATTGGGCTAACCAAATTAGTAACAATACTGTGGAGGAGGAATTCCTGGAGTGTATACGGGATGGTTTCCTGGACCAATATGTCGAGGAGCCAACTAGAGATCAGGCCATCTTAGACTGGGTATTATGTAATGAGAAAAGATTAATTAGCAATCTTGTTGTGCGAGGCCCCTTGGGTCAGAGCGATCATAATATGATAGAATTCTTCATTAAGATGGAGTGTGAAATAGTTGACTTGGAGACTAGGGCCCTGAATTTAAATAAAGGAGACTACGATGGTATGAGGCGCGAGTTGGGTAGGATGGATTGGGGAATGACACTCAAAGGGTTGACGGTGGATGGGCAATGGCAAACATTCAAAGATCGCATGGATGAACTACAGAATTTGTTCATCCCAATTTGGCATAAAAATAAAACAAAAAAGGTGACTCAACCGTGGCTAACAAAGGGAATTAGGGATAGCATAAGATCCAAGGAGAGGACATATAAATTGGCCAGAAAAAGCAGTAAACCCTGAGGATTGGGAGCAGTTTAGGATTCAACAAAGGAGGACAAAGGGATTAATTAAAAGGGGGAAAATAGAGTATGAGAGTAAGCTTTCAGGGAACATAAAAACTGACTGTAAAAGCTTTTATAGATAAGTGAAGAGAAAAAGATTGGTGAAGTCAAGCGTAGGTCCCTTGCAATCAGAATCAGGGGAATTTATAATGGGGAACAAAGAAATGGCAGACCAATTAAATACATACTTTGGTTCTGTCTTCACAAAGGAGGACACAAATAACCTCCCAAAGATGTTGGGGAACATAGGGTCTAATGACAGGGAGGAACTGATAGAAATCAGTATTTGTAGGGAAATGGTGTTAGGGAAATTGATGGGATTGAGGGCTGATAAATCCCCAGGGCCTGATAATCTACATCCTAGGGTACTTAAGGAAGTGGCCCTAGAAATAGTAGATGCATTGCGGGTCATCTTCCAAAATTCGATAGACTCTGGAACAGTACCCATGGATTGGCGGGTAGCTAATGTTACCCCACCGTTCAAAAAGGGTGGTAGAGAGAAAACGGGGAATTACAGACCGGTAAGCCTGACATCGGTAGTGGGGAAAATGCTAGAGTCCATTATAAAGGATGTAATAGCAGAACACTTGGAAAAAAGTGACCGGATCGGACAAAGTCAACATGGATTTACAATAGGTAAATCGTGCTTGACTAATCTACTGGAATTTTTTGAGGATGTAACTGGTAAAATAGTTAAGGGAGAACCAGTGGATGTGGTGTATTTGGATTTTCAAAAGGCTTTCAATAAGGTTCTGCATAAGAGATTAGCATGTAAAATTAAGGCACATGGGATTGGGGGCAAGGTATTGACTTGGATAGAGAACTGGTTGGCAGACAGAAAGCAAAGAGTTGGAATAAACGGCTCTTTTTCCGAGTGGCATGCAATGACTAGTGTGGTACCGCAGGGATCGGTCCTTGGACCCCAGCTATTCACAATATATATTAATGATCTGGATGAGGGAACTAGATGTAATATCTCCAAGTTTGCAGACGACACAAAGCTGGGTGGGCGTGTGTGGTGTGAGGAGGATACCGAGAAACTTCAGTATGATTTGGACAGGTTGGGTGATTGGGTAGAAGCATGGCAGATGCAATATAATGTGGATAAATGCGAGGTTATCCACTTTGGTGTCAAAAACAGGAAGGCAGATTATTATCTGAATGGCAATAGATTGGGAGAAGGGGAAGTGCAATGAGACCTGGGTGTCCTTGTGCACCAGTCGCTGAAAGTAAGCATGCAGGTGCAGCAGGCGGTTAAGAAGGCAAATGGTATGTTGGCCTTCGTAGCGAGAGGGTTTTAGTACAGGAACAAGGATGTCTTGCTGCAGTTGTACAGGGCCTTGGTGAGACCACACCTTGAGTATTGTGTGCAGTTTTGGTCACCTTATCTGAGGAAGGATGTTCTTGCCATGGAAGGAGTGCAGCGAAGATTCACCAGGCTGATACCTGGGTTGGCAGGAATGACGTATGAGGAGAGATTGGGTCGATTGGGCTTGTACTCGCTGGAGTTTAGAAGAATGAGAGGGGATCTCATCGAAACTTATAAAATTCTAACAGGACTAGACAGACTAGATGCTGGAAGGATGTTCCCGATGGTCGGGGAGTCCAGAACCAGGGGTCACAGTCTAAGGATAAGGGGTAAGCCATTTAGGGCAGAGATGAGAAGGAATTTCTTCACCCAAAAAGTGGTGAACCTGTGGAATTCTCTACCAAAGGCGGCAGTAGAGGCCAATTCATTAAATATATTCAAGAAGGAGTTGGATATATTTCTTAAGGCTAGGGGGATCAAGGGATATGGAGAGAAGGCAGGAACAGGGTACTGAATTTGGACGATCAGTCATTGAATGGCGGAGCAGGCTCGAGGGGCCGAATGGCCTACTCCTGCTCCTATCTTCTATGTTTCTATGTAATAGCTATTAGATCAAACCCATTTACCTCTATTTATGCCATTAATTCATCTATCTTGTTACAAACGCTTCGTGCATTTAGATAAAGGGCCGTTAAATTTGACTTTTTACCATTTTTTCCTGATTTGGCCTGATTCACTGATGCACTATTATCGTTAAATTTTCTGGCCTAGAAACTGGATATGGCCCGAAAACAGGCGGTGTCATGGCCCAGTGCTATTTAGATACGCAGTTCAAAGTGGTCTAGGCAGCATGCAGAATTCGTGCTGACTACTCATTTACGTGATTATAGTGCTGATATCAGCGCTAAGCGTGCTGCTGATTGGCTTACCGCTCAACATGTGGGCCAATATCAGGTGCAGTCTAATGGCCAGTAATGTTTGGCCTAGTCTTTCTTCACTACTTAAAGGGGAGGTGCTTTTATGCAGCAGCAACTCATTGCCATTAGAGCTGGAGTTGGAATTGGAATTGCAGTTGGAACACATGGCTGAGCACCAGCAAAGAGAACGAGCCAGAAGTTTCTCTGATGCGGCTCTGGAGGCATTGGTACTGGCTGTGGAGAGGAGGCAGGCTGTCCTGTTTCCGTAGGGTGGCAGGAGGCTATCAGCCCATACATCGAGAAGGCTGTAACAAGAGATATCTGGGTACGTGACAGCCAACAGTGTGGTACTGAGAACATGAATCCAGTGCCACAAGAATTTTAATGACCTCACATGGCAGGTCAAGGTGAGTAACAGACTCAGCAAATGCCATATCCCACCATCTACACCACAAGCCTCACAGACTGCTCAATGCAACACACCCCCATCACTCATCTACCAACAACCTCTACCTTTCACCACTTAGACTTCACAATCATAGCTTCACTTCACCCTCACAACCTTACCACTGCTGCAACACTCACACCCATATCTCACACCTTGCACACACTAACAACTATTCAACTATGGCAGGCACATCACCCAAACACATTTCACCACACTCACTGACACAATTCCCTTTCTCTTGCAGGCCAAGGTAGCTCACAATCGCCACAAGCAGCGGAAGACAGGAGGAGGCCAAGCCGCAATACAGGCCTTGAGACAACTGGAGGAAAGCGTGCTTGACATCATTGGAGGGGAAGTCACTGAGGCCGTGGCAATGGGCAAAGTTGAAGTCCTTGGGGACAATAACGGTATGCTCATTCCAAATCCTTCTTCTCACATCCCACTTCCCCCTCATCCCACAATCTCTTCTCACTTACAAGCTGGTGATGCTGTATGCATGGATATCTTGCTTTCTCCCCCTCCCCTCGCCATAAGCCAACTCTTGTGCCTTTCTGCTTTCAGATGACCAAGATCTGCCACCCGCACAGCCTGTGCATGAAGTAATGGAGGAGAATGAAGGAGAAGACGGGACGCAAAATTCGTGCTGATTACTCATTTACATGATTGCAGTGCTGATCTCACTGCATCTGACACTCGCAGACACCAGCTCAGAAACTGGCACTGCGTGGAATTTAGAGGGTAATACAGATGTGATTTTGCACAATAGTGATGCGCCAGTGCAACAAGGCCGGGGGAAAAGGTAGATCAGGGGCCAGCTCCCCAGAGGGAGAGTTCGCGTGCGAGTTCTGCTGCACCCGGCTAAGATGATGACCTTGATGGGGTGGCTTTCAGGAGAAGGCATGCACACCAAAATGTTAGGTGCAATGGCAAGCCTGCCAGAGAGTCTCTTGGCAATGTCAAGGAGCATGGAGGAATCTGGCTCCAACATTGGACGGGGCTTTGCACCCATGATTTCCAGGATGGAAATGATTACTCCAGGAGCGACCTTGTCAACCCAGCCATGATGCTGCGTGTGATGGGCGATGTCGCGAATTCCATTGCAGCTCAGGTGGAAACGACTCAACATCTCCCTGCTGTAGTGGAAGCACAGACTGCTCTCCTGCAGGCTCAGCTTGCTGCCAGCCACGCTCAGACTGCTGCCATCGTGGCTGGGTTTACCAGTGACTAAAGGCATCATGACTGTACATTAAGTGAGTGATACTCTTTGCACTTACAGAAGATCTCAAGATTGTTATGCGGCAGCCGCAAAGCCACATGGATGCAGCCGATGGCGCCCTGCACCATGGGAAGCCCGCTATCCTGGCAAAGTCATATGCGTGCTCCTCCTGCTTCTCTCTGTTCAGAGAGAAGACAGTGTAGTCCCTTCTCCTTGTGCAGAGAGCCTCTGTGACCTCCAGGATGCAGTGATGGACAGCGAACTGGGAGACATTAGCTATGTCTTCTACTGCAGACTGGAAGGATCCGCTGGCGAAGAAATTGAGGGCCACAGTGACCTTGAGGACCACTGGGAGTGCTGTGTTCACCCTGTTCTGAGGTTGCAGGTCTGGTTGCAGGAAGTGGCAAAGTTCTGTGACCACCTCCTTGCTGAAGCGGAGCCTCCTAATACACTGCTCCTCACTTAAGTGGATATAAAATAAGTGCTCTCTGAAGACACTAGGTGGGTATGGCCTCCTGGTGAGAGCCCTCCTGCTCCTCTTCCTCCCTCTGCATGCATCTTCTCCTGTTCTTCGCTGCATCCGCTCCCTCTCCCGAAGATACTCGAGTGTGAGTGGACTGCATTTGGAGCCTCCATGACTGTGAGCAAGTGTTGTGAGCAGAAGTCTTCAATAAGAATGAAGGTGTTCTCCACTAGCACCAACACTACCGGTCACCTTAGGACCTTGAAAGAAGTTTAGAAAGCTGCTATAGTTGCAGAAAGTTCCACAGAGCCAGTCAAACTGAAGTAACATGTCAGCTGCAAGTTGTTGTTGATGATCCCTTTAATTAACACAGGCCAGTAGGTTGAGCAGCGCTCTCCAAAACGGTAGAACGGACATCAGGTGAGCGTTGCACACTCACTGACATCACAATCTGCATATCGCTAGTGAGCGTGGACATCTGCGGCGCTGCCGTCCAGCTGAAATTGAAGGCTGCCGCAGGCCCCGCCAGTACTGGGCGGAAGTGAGGCACCCTTCCCTCAATTTTTTTTTCCAAAATGGGCCTTAATGACCAGTGGCAATACCTCCAATTTCTAGGCCTTTGTCTCTTCCTGTCACATTCTGCTTATCTTTACCCAAATAACTACACTGCTCTATGGCCTTGACTTCTCTCTTTAGATTTATAAATTTCCCTTCACTTGAACCCTCCCCCCAACTTTTTAGTTTAAAGCCTTATCTACAGCCCGTTATTCAATTCATCAGGACACTGGTCCCAGCCCAGTTTAAGTGGATCCTGTCCCAATAGAACAGCTCCTTCTTTCCCCAGTACTGGTGCCAGTGCTCCATTAATTGAAACCCCTGTCTCCCACACCACTCTGAGCCACGCATTCAACTCTCTGACCCAATGCCAGTTTGTCTGTGACTCAGGTAGCAATCCAGATATTATTACCTTTGAGGTTCTTCTTATTAATTTGGACCCTAACTCCTCAAACACCCTCGGCAGAACCTCATTCTTAGTTCTACCTATGTCATTGGGTCCTACCTGGACCAGGACAACTGGATCCTCCCCCTCCCACTCCAAGATCTTCTGCAGCCGCAAGAAGATGTCCTTAACCCGGGCAGGCAACACAACCTTCGGAACTCCAGATAGTGGCTGCAGAGAACAGTATCTATCCCCTGACGATACTGTCCCCTATCACTACCATATTCCTTTTCACTCCCCCCACTTGAATGGCCTCCTGTACCACGGTGCCATCTTCTTTAATCTTTGATCTTCTTTAACTAGACTTCAAACTCAATAACCTAATTATATGTGACCTCCAATTCTAAAATCTAATTATCTGTACTATCAAGCACTTTTAAATAGATTTTCAGCTGTGTCAACCAATGAGGCGCAAACAAACAATGTATTTTACAGCAAAGTAAACAAATTTTATTTTAAAAAGTCTCTATGAACTGCAGTAAACAGAACTCATGACCGAAACTGCAGCAACATTTCCCCAGAAAAACGCAGTGTGGAGGATAGTTACATATCACAAATTGATTATTTTTCCAGCAAAATGCAGTGAGTGGAGGATAGTAACATAATACAAATTACGTGCATAAAATCAATCCCAGTCACTTACAGCAGTGATTGACAGGAAAATTACCCAATCATTTCCATTCTGGCTGGGAATAATAGTGGTGTCACAATATGTAGCCCAAGTATACACTTCAAACATTCACATTTCAAAATATTACATATTAACCCATTTATCTGATTAATTAACCCATTTATCTGATTAATTCCCAATGACCACAGAACTTTACCCAGTGACCACAGAACCTATTCTAGCTGCTGTAAGCAAGTACAATTTACATTTATGTAACTAAGGCCACACATACCCCAAAGAGTCAGAATTTGTAAACATGTACAACAGCATATCCTTTCTGCTAAATTTCATTATAACAATGCAACATAGGAGTTGATTATTCACAATATCATGCATGGATTACATGTATGCATGTAGTGTCAAGCGTTCTAAGTTTTACTAGAAATAGTAAACTTATATTCATAAAAACAAATGCTAAAGCTATCCCTAACAACACTTTTTAGTGAATAATGAATATAAAGTACATTTTCAGTACAATTCACATGTAAAGCTTGAGGAAAATATCCCATCAGCAGCAATTATGATCCATATTGCTAATTACTTCACATCCTCCCCCACTTCAAAATGAGACCCAATAGTTCAGGTTGGTTGGGAGCTATGATGTGCACTCAGCTGATATCAGCATCGGCTCAGTTAGTCAACACTTGCATTGATACAAAGGAATCAGCAGACTTTCAATCTCTGGAAACCTAGCCATAGTAATTAAATATTTCCTTGCTCAATACTAAGTATTGCTGTGTACTTTCCATCGGAATATCCTTCCACTGTAAGGAGTGAAAAAATTCAAAATTAATATAGAAAGCAGCTGTTCATTTCATTTTTCATTACGTTTCAAAGAGAAAAGGCAGTTGAAACAAAAATTTGCCCGACTTTAAAAGCACTTCAACTGCTATTCTAACTACTTCTTGCTTTAAAGGCAATAGTGCAATGTTACAAAAAAAAGCTATAGCATTACGCATATCCTGGACTAATCTACATACGAGATGCCTTCTGTACTATACCTTAAATTTTTTGGAAAACAAATCAACCTCTTTCCAAGGCCACAGTTCCACAATGAATCAACCTTTACCTACTCACAGCTAACATATATATCAAGGGCTTTGAGGGATAAGTGAGACAGATCACAACTCTATGTAAAGATTTGAAGTTATGTTTAAGAGCATGAGGCATCAAAATGTTAGCCAATTCGAATATAAAAAGCTCCCCATTCAATAATATGTCGTAACCATATCTATACAACAACCTTTTGAGAATTAAAGTAATGGCTTACCAAATACTGTGTTCATTAGCTTCTGCACTTTGGAATTTACTCCACTCATTCTGTACAGTCCCATGGCATTAATACCTAAAAGTACATATTGTTTAATATTACAAAATGTGGAGAAATCATGTGAATCAAACAAGTCCATTCACATAAATCATAAACATCGAATAAGATTATCTTCAATTCCAATTTGTAACCAATGAAAGTGATCAAGAATCCTGTACATTTAATTTTCTCTAGTTTAATTTTTCCAGTTTTGCTTATAGCATTAATGGAAAATAGCATTAGAAAACTAAATTTTTCCCTAAAAGAGATATTGTTTTCCAGTAACAGCAAATGTTTTAACTGCAGTTTGCTGTTTAGACAAATACAGATAGGTTTAATTTAGCTGTCGCTTTAAAGGTAATATACTGGGATCTATGGCACAGGTAGTAGCAAATCTGAGTCTTGTTGGAGATTCACACATCCCTGCTCTCGGGAAGAGAATGAGTTTTGTCAATTCTTGCTAAACTACAGTACTAGATGCAGTGTTGAATCTCGAGGAACAGGTACGACTGAATTCCTGCAATGCTGAAGCACATCTCCTGTTGGTTAGTCATGGAGTGGCACTCACTCTGATTATAAAGTACCAAATAGTTGTGGCCACATACCTGCCACAGCAGAATAACGGGAATGGTAATTATGGCAGTGGAAGAGGAAGAATTCAACAAAGTGAAAATTTGGAGAAGAATACATCTATTATATATTAATCACTGTGTAGGTCACACATTCCATTTCAAATTACATTGTAAACACCTAGGTCAGACTGCCAATGGGAAACTCAGGAAAATCAGCACCTGCAGTATCAGTTACGGCTTTAGGTGATGCTGTGATTGATATTCATAAGTTTAAAAGATCTATTATGTAATGTTAGCTCCAAAACTAGCACTGGAACTTTGCAAGAATATGTTTGCCCGCTGAACAGACTCTCAGGCTAAGTATTAATGGCAAGTGTTTTGTGAACTGTATTGATAATCTAAATTAAATTAATGACACTTTGAATTTTTATAAAAACTACAACATTAATCTTATAGCTACCTTTCAAAGCAGACTATCAAAGCCTCCACGCATTTTGACATAGGAGCTCAACATCACTGCATGACTGTAAATCCTCCTCCGGCTTCCACAGCTACTCTGTCTGTAGTTTCCTCCAATTACCGCACCCTCCCCTACCCCCAAAGAAATTCTGCAGCCCCCCTCCCCGTGCTGGCAGCAGCACCTCATGTTGAAGTGGTATTTTGACTGGCTAAATTCTGCAGCACCTAATATATTGCAGCATATTTGTCATATCCCAAGCTGCACTGTTATCACTCTCCTGTTTCACTTGTTAACCCATCCCACCAGTACATCATATATTCCACCCCGCCGCACTCACATTCCACTATCCCCATTTCCACACCGTCCCCCCCCCCCCCCACCCCCCCGCCACACAAGAACAGCCATCCTCTGCTGGCGGTTAGGAGTGTCCTGATTCAGCGCAACTCTCCTCTCCCAGGAGGCCATGGAATGTGCTACCACCGGCAATTTCTCCAAGCATGAGTACTGCACTTTCACTGGGCAGTTAAGCATTGCCTCATACACTCCGGCTACAACCACCTTCAAGACCTCACACTCCCCCCACATAAATGCCTCTGGAACTGAACCCTTCCCCTTGGAAAATGTCAGGGCTCAGCCCCCACCCACTGAGCAATTTTCTGATCTTGCAAGCCCCACCTCCTCCTGTTGATATCTTTTCAGAGCCCCTCAACACTTCCACCTTGTGTTCAGAAACCCAGAGGGCTACACAATTCCCCTCCTTCACTGAGACTCTCCTCCAGAGATTTTGCCTCCCTCCCCATTCTCCATCTGTCTCCAACCATCCACTTCCCCTTCCCATGTTACACACCCTGCCACTAGCCTCCTCACCTTTCCTCTTTCCGCCTTTGTCTCTCTCCACTTTCCTCTCTCCTTCTTTCTCTTTCCCCTGTCTCTTTTCCTCCTCCACGCCCATCTGCCCCCTTACCCTGAATGGTCCCCCATCCTTTAACGCTGCTCAACCGGAATAATACACTTGGACTTGATTCCTAATGTGCTACGTTGTGAGAGATAGACTTGGGATTTTAATATAATTGCCAATTTAGGATTCATTGCTTATAAGTGTTAAGAAACAGCAGTCAGTCTCATACCTCTCGTCTCCACAGCTTCAATGCATTTCTTTACAAAATTAAAACCTGCCTCATTAAGGTACACTGTAAAACAAAATTAAGTCCCTTAGTTTCACAACAAATTAAAAAATTAAGTCAGGAGAACAAAACACATCAAAATTGCTAGTCATGCACCTTAAAGTAGATTTCATCAACATTAACTTGAGTTTTAATCACATTCCAGCACATACCGAGGTAGAATTTTTAAACCTAAGCCTATAGTTTTAATTACTGAAATTCCCATGCCTACATGTGCTGTGTGTGCCTGTAGTTTTTATGGAATACAGCATAACATGATGAATTTGCTAAATATTTAAGGAAAGAGCCAATTAATGCTTTTTACTCCCAATGATTATAGTGATATGGAACAGGTTTTAAACATATTTGAATCACAAATCATGTTTACCACAACAGAATGTTACTTTGCTGGCAGTCTCTATATTAGAAGCCAGTTGAATGAGAAAAAGATTAAAATACTTCATTATGGAATAAATATTAGAGAGAATATCTTAACATCAGTACCGTTTATCAAAAAACTCAAAAGGGTTACAAAGAATTATTGTGGTGGTTCTCCTATGGCTCAGCAAGTATTAATTAAATAAAACTTGATTTCAAGAAGTCCCATCATGATAGGATAAACACTTTATGTACAACAGTCAAAACATTTAACAGTCCAGAAACAAACTTTTGTAAAAAATGGAGATAAATCATATATGGGTTTATCATGCTGGAAGAGTTGTGGTATATATCTTTAAATGGTATTCACAGAAGGGTACATTGACAATATAGTTCTGCATACTGATACCGTGTTTCTTGGAAGCTCAACTTGTGGATGGAGTGTGCAGTTGAGTATCATAGTGCCCTCCATGTGGTAGGCAAGCATTAGGAAAGATGTGCTGGAAAATATGCATTTGAGACACAGACATTGAACTTAACTGATTTTAAGGCAAGTTTTGACCTGTGGAAGGGAGGAGGTGGCTGCAGAAATTGTGCAATGCCATTGTAGGTGTTGGTCTCTCTCCTGTATCTTGCCTAAATGGCCATTATTCACATGAGCCTTGACAGCATTAACAAGTCATTCAATCATCACAGCAGATCCTGGTACTGTCCTCAGCTGATGTCTACACACCTGTACACTCCATATCATCACCACAATACACTGTATAAACACTAAACAAAGTGTTCAAACATCAAATCATTACATGACAATTAACTTAAAGGGGTCCTGATTATGTAAGGTACAAACAGAGAAGGAAAAGCTGGGCAGTTTACAGTATACACACAACTTGGCACTCAAGATAACTGAAAAGGAAACAAATTAGAGGAAGGATTTTATCTAGCACAAAGTGTAACTAGAACTGCATATGCAGAGATAAAACACTTTATGGCTGGATCCAACAGTTTTATTGATCAGAGAGGCACATTTCAGTGCTCCATATCGGATTAAAATGGGAAAAAGAGAGACACACAAGTAGTAATTTCACTATTGCAGATGCGTTAGTTCAGTTAGTTAAACGGTAAGTCAACAGACTCAGTGGAATTGTTTTACTATATCCATGGTAACTATAATCAGGTTCTACTGAACAAAACGAATGGAAAGATATCAGAGGGGGAGAGATCCCACAATACAGGGATAGGAAGGCAAAAGAGATGCCTGTGTTGTACTACAAAATCTGTACTGAAGCGCAGCCAAACTTCACTTGGACTTGGCTGCTCAGCTTCCATCAAGATCCACACAAAGTAACTAATTTGAACATGGAATAAAAATGTATTAAATTGCATACAATGGCTAGCAGGGGGGATGGAGAGAAAATGAGGAAAGACCATCCAGGTATAAAAATAAAATTATAACTATGGATTCTATGCAAGCAAAAATGTATTCACTTGCTCCAGATACTGTTCAAGTTTATTCATAAGATGCTTCCTTTTTGGCGATTATTTGCCAGCTTGGCTACTTCTGAGTCAGAAGGTGATGGGTTCAAGTCCCAGTCTACAAACTTGAGCAAAACATTTAGACTGATACTTCAATGCAGTACTTAGGGAACACTGCATTGTTGGACGTGCCATCTTTGGATGTGACATTACACTGAGGCTTCTTCTGCCTGTTCAGGTGGATGTAAAAGATCTCATGGCACTATTTGAAGAGCAGGGGTGTTCTCCTGGTCTCCTGGCCAACATTTACCCCTCAGTCAATACCACCAGGAAAAGATGAACTAGTCATTTAGCTCATTGTTGTTTGTGGTGCATTGGTGTGTGCAAATTGGCTGCTGCTTTTGCCTATGTAACAAGAGTGGCTACATTTCAAAATAATTTATTGGCGCTAAATAAATGCAAGTTTGTTTTTTCTTGACTGACAAATGGTTATGCATTTTATCTATTTAATTTATGGAAGGAATGAGATGCTTTTGATATGCTACCCAATTTCATGTAATTGGTATTCTATGGTTCAAAATAATGTGGATGAATTTTATGGTCTGAATACAATGGCCATTTTCTACTGCATTATTTGGTGTGTACTGGCTGACAATCTATGCCACTGTGTTTTGGTAGCTGATTATGATTTAGTAGAGTTACAACCTCATTTTATTTGTGCCCACTTAAAGTATACAGCCATTTATTAAAAATTTGAATAGAAGAGTGTGTGAGGAACAGTGAACATTTCATATTTCACATTGCATATTTCTAGGAATGTACATTTATCAATGCATTTCACTTTGTAACCAAAAGATTTCTTACATTCTTCTTTCTTGCTAAGAAGAGGCAGAGTGTATATCTGGAAAAAAAATGGTGTTATTAATAACTTGACAATTTTGACAAAAAACAAATGTTTAATAATAACTAGTATTCATTTTTCATTGTAATAGTTTGATCTAAAATCACAAATTGAGCAGCTACAAGCATAACATTAAGACTGAAATAGATTATTTACTGTACAATATTCTGAGGATGAAGGCAGTTCATAGAATTTTCCACTGTTTACCCAAAATATTGTACAGTGTAATGGTTTTCAGTTTTCATGGCAATTTTTTGTGTTATGTCCTTCATTAAAAAGGAACAAATCCATTTCATTCTTAAATTGAAATTGCAACAAAAATATTCCAAATAAATTTTCTTTCATGTGATAAGTAACACAAAGTGCACTGCATCTGGAGTGCAAACTCAGCACCCAAACTTCCAGTTTGTTTTTATTAAAATAAACCATTGAGCACACTATTGATGGCATTTCAGAAACTGAACAGGAGGCGCTCTGCTGTCACTTTGATCCATGGACTCAGTGAGTTACAACACATAATTATCCTTCAGCTTCCCTTTTCCAAATGTTCTTGATCCAATTTCGCCATTTGTTGCCAGTGTTTTCATACCACTATTAACTATTGCAGTTTTATGCCACATAATAGGGAAGCAGTTTAAAAATTGAGTTTTGTGGATTTTAGGGTGTATGGAGCAATTCATTTTAGAACAGTTGATTAATTTTGGAGTCTTTAAATACTTTTTAACCAGCCAGAAGCAGTAATTTGCATTTCTGTCGTCTATAAGTATGTTCATTTAATGTATTATTGTCTCATACATTGTAAACGCGTGCATACTGCTGTGCCTTGGCTGGGCAGCAATACCTCAAGCATTGTCTGGGCGCCCCTACATTCTGTCTTAGGGAGCAGGTAAAAGGTCAACAGCATGGTCCGAAGCAATAAGTGACCGAACAGAGAAAACAAACATGGGAATTAAAAATTATGTTGCAGGGATAGGAAGATGGTGCTCTTTTGACCATGAGGCTTCTCTTTTTATTCCACATGGCATGGAGTAGTTGTACAGTTGGGGGAGGAAACGGATGTTTGTGGCTAAGGGGATGGCTGGGCAAATTACTTCAACATCTGTCAAGGGCACTTGTTACTGTTTCCCCTTGAGTGCCTTCAAATAAGATACACTGCAAGAGGACAAGTGGCACATTACTGAATACAGTCTCCATCATTAAGTAAAATATTAACTGCATTCTAAACTATGTACAGAAGCACAAAAAACAATTTATAATCAGAAAGCAAAAAAAATCCTTTCTTGGCAAAACCAACCGATCCACAAGGACAGAGAATGCCTAAACAACAACTCTAAAATTAGAGTTTTTCTCGGAGCAGTTTTACCCTGAACTACACAGCTATTAAAGGAAGTTTGAGTGCAGAGGTCTCTGACATTCATTACATTGCTGCGTCCTCTTCAGGTGCAGACATCATTAAAGCTACTTAAGAAGTTTGTGTGCAGTTTTTTTCAGGATGCAAAATAAGAAAAAAGGACCAGCACCCATTTTAACCCTGCATTGCACCCATTTGTGTGTGCTATTTAGGAGAATGGCAGAGGAAAATCTTCTCTATAATTTCTTTTGGATTCCTTCATTTTTTTCTACACCATTTCCCAAATGAGGAGACAGGCAATCTAAGGATCTAATCCTAGAAGTAACACACCAACTGATAGCAGGATACCTATAACTGACAGCAGGCTACCTATAACTTTTTCAGCTATCATTTACATATTTAAATTCAACTAAATGGTATATCTATACTATATTAAAAATCTTATGTCTGCATACACTTCCTGTCTGCTCTTGACTTGTCACGTTTTTGTCACACTTTCTGTATCAACTTTTTCCCATTACAAATTCGTGTCTCCACATTTATAAAGCATTTTGCCTATATAAACTCATCACTCTGACTGCACAATCTGGTCATTCTTTCCCACAAATCACTTAAAATGCTTTCTGAAAAATTTTCATCCATCAGTTTTTCTCACCATGTCCGACAGCAAGGATGAGAGGTTTTAGTTATTAGGAGAGACTGGAGAAATGGGGCTCTTTTCAGAAGGGCAGAGAAAGTTAAGAGATTCAATATAGGTGTTCAAACTTCTGATGAATTTTGATAAGGAAAATAGGGGAAAAAACTACTTCTGCTGGTTGATGAGTCTAAGGACATAAAATTAAGATGATCAGCACACAAATTATGGGATGGGTTAAGAGAATATTTTTTTAAACAGAGAGGGTTGCTAGGGCACAAAGGAGCTAATTTTTCTCTGCTTTGCTAGGAAAGAGATGAATATGCAAGACCTCAAAGGTAATAATCTCTGCATTCTTCCCAGTGCCATGCGCTAGTGAGTATAGAAATAGGAGGATAGAGCAGATGAATGCCTGGCTGGAGAGATTAGTGCAGGAGGGCTTTAGATTCCTGAGGCACTGGGACCGGTTCTGTGGGAGGTGGGACCTGTACAAGCAGGACGGGTTGCACCTCAACAGGGCCAGGACCAATATCCTCATGGGGAAATGGGGGGCACAGGGGTGCTAGTGCTGTTGGGGAGGGTTTAAACTAGCTTGGCAGCGGGATGGGAAACTGAGTGTAGATTCAGGAGGGAGAGACGCAAAGCTGTAAATGGAAGGCAGAAAATTAGTAAGTGAGTTTGGAAGGCAGAAGAAACAAAGGCTAGAAAATAGGCAACAAAGGAGTATGGCGGTGCTTAATAGTATATACTTCAATGCAAGGAATCTAGTGAATAAGGCAGATGAGCTGAGGGCACAGATAGACACCTGGAAGTATATTATAGCCATTACTGAAACATGACTGAAAGAAGGGCAGGAATGGCAGCTCAACATTCCTGGTTACAGTGTTGTCAGACAAGACAGAGGGGGGGATAACAAACAAAGGGGGGGGGGTTGCAATACTGGTTAAAGAAACAATTACAACTGTGAAGGGGGATGATATGTTAGAAGGATCATCAAATGAGGCCATATGGGTTGAACTGAAGAACAAAAAAGGGGAATCACACTGCTGGGTGTGTACTATAGACCCCCAAACAGTCAGAGGGAGATAGAAGAGCAAATATGTAGGCACATTTCTGAGAAGTGTAAAAACAATAGCGCAATAATAGTAGGGGATTTCAACTACCCTAATATTAACTGGGATAGAATCAGTGTAAAAGGTATACAGGGTGCAGAATTCTTAAAGTGCATTCAGAAGAACTTTTTTAGCCAGTACATAGTAAGCCCAACAAGAGAAGGGCCAGTTCTGGACTTAGTTTTAGGGAATGAAGCAGAGCAGATGGAAGGGGCATTTTGGTGGTAGTGATCATAATTCAGTGAGATTTAGTGTAGTTATGCAAAAGGTCAAAGATAGACCAGGAATAAAAGTTCTTAATTGGGGAAAGGCCAATTTTACTAAGCTGAGATACGATTTAGCAACTTGAAGTTAAATCAGTATCGGAGCAATGGGAGGCAGTCAAGGAGATAGTGAGGGTTCAGAGCAAATATGCTCCCACAAAGAAAAAAGTTGGGACTCCCAAATCTAGAGCCCCTGTTTGTCAAGGGGCATACAGGGTAGGATAAGAAAAAAAAGAAATCTTATATCAGATACCGAGAGCTAAATACTAAATAGCTAAATAATAGAGTATAGAAAGTGCAGGGGTGAAATTAAACAGGAAATTAGGAAAGCAAAGACAGGGCATGAAAAAATATTGGCAAGTAAAATGAAGGAAAACCCAAAGATGCTTTATAAATACATAAAGAGCAAGAGGATAACTAAAGAAAGAGTAGGGCCTATTAGAGACCAAAAACGTAACCTGTGTGTGGAGGCGGAAGACATGGATATGGTTCTATAGAATACTTTGCGGCTGTCATCACAAAAGAGAGAGACGATGCAGACATTGTAGTTAAGGAGGAGGAGTTAGAAATATTAGATTAGATAAACATGGGGAGAGAGGAAATATTAAGGGGTTTAGCATCTTTGAAAGCAGATAAATCACCAGGCCCAGATGAAATGTATCCCAGGCTGTTAAGAGAAGCAAGGGGGGAAATAGCGGAGGCTCTGACCATCATTTTCCAATCCTCTCTGGCTACAGGTGTGGAGTTGGGGGACTGGAGGACTGCTAACATTGTACCGTTGTTTAAAAAGGGATCAAGGGATAGACCAAGGGGGAAAAAATCGAGTTGCGCTAGCTTCACCAGGGCGCTACTTTTAACGCCTCAAAACAATTAGCAGCCCCGCAGCTGAAATTGAGTGGTAGTGTCCCAAGAGAGAGGTGGGGCACTTCTAGTAGCACCCCACCTCCCTCTTGGGGCGCAGCGAGGGAATATCGCGGCGCTATGTGCCGTGGTACTGCAGGCCTTCCTCCCCTTCTTAAAGGGGAGGGGCCTTGCGCAGCGCGACCTGGGGCCCAGCTGGGCCACCGGGGATCAGAGTGCCGGCAAAAGAGCCCGGCACTCAGAAGACCGGGGATGGCAGAGGGGGCAGATGCTGGCAGGCGACCAGCAACAAAAATGGCCACCCGGCACCTCGTCTTTAATTAGTGCCGCCCCAGCTGCAGGTAGGCTCCCCTGACCCCGTCAGATATAGCGTCTGGCGGTAAGTCAGGGGGCACTACCGAAGATCAGCCTATCTTTGGTGGTGGACAAATTACTAGAAAAAATTCTGAGGGATATTATTAATCGTCATTTAGAAAGGCACGGATTAATCAAGGAGTCAGCATGGATTTGTTAAGGGAAGGTCTGATGCGACTAATTTGATTGAATTTTTTGAGGAGGTAACATGGATTTTTATCAAGGTCCCACATGACAGACTCATCAGAAAAGTAAAAGCCCATGGGATCCAAAGGAAAGTGGCAAGTTGGATTCAAAATTGGCTCAGTGGCAGGAAGCAAAGGATAATGGTCGACGGGCGTTTTTGTGACTGGAAGGCTGTTTCCAGTGGGGTTCCACAGGGCTCAGAACTAGGTCCCTTGTTTTTTGTGGTATATATCAATGATTTAGACTTCAATGTAGGGGGCATGATTAAGAAGTTTGCAGATTGTGGTAAACCACGTTCACTATCGTATCACTGTTAGTAGTTAGCACTGTTCACCACTGTTCGTTATAACTGTATCACTGACCACTATTGTATCACGGTACGAGGTCGCCTCTTGCCACACTGCTATACCTGGGATGACCACTGCCGACTCCGCCTTGGCTCCACCCACCAGGCCAGGTATAAAGGTGAGCGACTGGCTGGTATTCCTCCTGCTTGGATCGGATCACCCACGAGAGTGGGCTGTTATTTAGTCAATAAAAACCTTTAGTCACCTTCGTAACTCTTCGCCTTTTATTGGAGGAACTGATAGGTATATCAATTTTATTGACTAAATTTAATGATGTCCGACAACGAGTCACAACCGGCGGAGGAGCCACCAGCGCAGCTCCCAGGAGCACAGCCACACCAGCCAGCTTGGCTGCGAGCCCTCAGACCGCCGTACCTGGACCTGAACCCACGAGCAGCAAACTCAGCCGCAGACTTTAAACACTGGCTGGTCTGCTTCGAATCATACCTGAGAGAATCCAGCGTCCCTCAGGCATCCAAACTAAGTGTCCTGCAGGCACAACTGAGCCCGAGAGTATACACTCTCATCGAGGACATGACTACCTACGAGACCGCCATCAACCTGCTGAAACAGAAGTACCGGACCCCGGTAAACTACATGTATGCTAGGCACCTCCTAAGATCACGGCCGCAACAGCCAGGAGAATCAGTAGCCGAATTCTCACAGGCGCTATATGCACTCGCCAGGAACTGTGACTTTAAATCGGTGTCGGCAGCCGAAAATACTGAAGATAATATCCGCGACGCATTCCTGAAAGGCCTACGGTCCGAGTACTCACGGCAAAGACTGCTGGAAGCTAAAGACCTCAGCATGGAAAAAGCTGAAGCCCTCGCTATCTCCCTGGAAGTGGCCCACCAAGATCAGGAAGCAGTCACCAGGTACTGCTCGCGACCCTGGGACTCGGGCCCGACCCCTACCACAGCACCCTTCCCAGCGCCGCCCCCGGGACCTACCTCTGCGTCGGCGTCCCGGACCCGACCGGCCCCGCCACCCCCGGCACCGGCCCCGACATCGGGCATCCGCGATCGGGCCGCCGGCTGTTTTTTTTGTGGCCAGGAGAAGCACCCGAGGTCGCGCTGCCCAGCCAAGAACTCCATATGTAGAACCTGCCTGAAGAAAGGCCACTTCTCCAAGGCCTGCAGGAGCGGATCCTCAGAGGCCAGCAGTGCCGCATGCGAACTATGGGGGCGGCCATCTTCGTTTAGGGCAACTGAGGCCAGCATCCCCACACATGAGTCATGGGGCGGCCATCTTTGTTTAGGGCAACTGAGGCCAGCATCCCCACACATGAGTCATGGGGGCGGCCATCTTTGATTAAGGCAACCGACCCCAATAGTGCCTCATGGGGCCCTACCTCGTGGGAGACGCCATTTTACTCACCACGCCCGACCGCCTCGCCCGCAGATGACAACGACTCGCTCAGCTACACACTAGCTTCCGTCACCCTGGACCAAGCCCGCCCGCACCATCTGTCCAAGTCAATGATGGACATCAAAGTGAACGGCCACGCCACGACCTGCCTGTTCGACAGCGGAAGCACGGAGAGCTTCATCCACCCAGACACGGTGAGCCACTACTCCCTCTCTGTCCTACCAACGCGCAGCCGAATCTCGATGGCATCGAGGTCCCACGCCACGGACATCAGCGGCTACTGTGTCGTGACCCTGTCGGTTAAGGGCACGGAGTATAAAAACTTTAAACTCCTCGTCCTCCCCCATCTCTGCGCTGCCGTCCTACTAGGGCTGGACTTCCAATCCCACCTCCAAAGCGTAACCCTAGCATACGATGGACCCCTCCCCCCACTCACAGTCAACAACCAGCAAACGTTAAACCGCCCACCGCGTAACACCTGCAGCCTCTCCACCCTCAAGGTCCCGCCACCCTCTCTGTTTGCTAACCTTACCCCTGACTGCAAACCCGTCGCTACCAAAAGCAGGCGGTATAGCGCCGGGGACAGAGCCTTCATTAGCTCTGAGGTGCGGCGCCTCCTGAAAGAGGGCATTATCGAGGGGAGCAGCAGCCCCTGGCGTGCCCAGGTCGTAGTCGTAAAGACCGGCGATAAAAACCGCCTGGTCATCGACTACAGCCAGACCATAAACAGATATACCCAGCTGGACGCATACCCCCTCCCCCGCATATCTGACATGGTCAATCAGATTGCACAGTATAAAGTATTCTCGACCATCGACCTGAAGTCGGCCTACCACCAACTCCCTATCCACCCTGAGGACCGCCAGTATACCGCCTTCGAGGCGAATGGGCGCCTATACCACTTCCTTAGGGTCCCCTTCGGTGTCACTAATGGGGTCTCGGTCTTCCAAAGGGAGATGGACCAGATGGTTGACCAGAACGAACTGCAGGCTACATTCCCCTACCTAGATAACGTCACTATCTGCGGCCGCGACCAGCAGGAACATGACGCGAATCTGGAGAAATTCCTCCGTACGGCCCAACGGCTGAACCTCACCTACAATAAGGAGAAATGCGTGTTTAACACCACGCGCCTTGCCATCCTCGGCTGCGTAGTGGAGAACGGAATCATCGGCCCCGACCCAGAAAGAATGCGCCCCCTCATGGAGCTACCCCTCCCCCACTGCCCTAAAGCACTTAGGAGAACCCTGGGGCTTTTCGCCTACTATGCCCAATGGGTACCCAATTACGCGGACAAAGCCAGACCCCTCCTGAAAGCCACTTCCTTCCCCCTCACGGAGGAGGCGTGCGCGGCCTTCTCCCTCATTAAGGGAGACATAGCCAAGGCCACGATGCACGCAGTGGACGAGTCCATCCCCTTTCAGGTGGAGAGCGACGCATCCGACTTCGCCTTAGCCGCCACCCTAAACCAGGAGGGGAGGCCAGTGGCCTTCTTCTCAAGGACCCTACAGGGCCCCGAGATCCGACATTCGTCGGTCGAGAAAGAGGCCCAGGCGATCGTGGAGGCAGTACGGCGCTGGAGGCACTACCTGGCAGGCAAACGATTTACCCTCCTCACCGACCAGCGTTCGGTGGCTTTCATGTTTAATAACAAGCTGAAGGGCAAAATCAAGAATGACAAGATTTTGAGATGGAGAATCGAGCTCTCCACCTACGATTATGAGATCTTGTACCGGCCAGGCAAGCTGAACGAATCCCCTGATGCCCTTTCACGAATGACATGCGCCAGCGCGCATATCGATAGGCTTCAGACCCTCCACGACCAGCTCTGCCACCCCGGAGTCACCAGACTCTACCATTTCATTAAGGCCCGCAACCTGACCTACTCCATCGAGGAGGTCAGGACCATGACCAGGAACTGCCAGACCTGTGCGGAGTGCAAACCGCACTTCTATAGGCCGGACCGAGCAAGCCTGATCAAGGCCACCCGCCCCTTCGAGCGCCTGAGCATCGACTTTAAGGGGCCCCTCCCGTCCTCTGACCGTAATGTGTACTTCCTCAACATCGTTGATGAGTACTCCCGTTTCCCCTTTGCCTTCCCCTGCCCCGACATGACCAGTAGCACGGTCATTAAGTGCCTGAATGCCCTCTTCGCCTTGTTCGGGTTCCCGAACTATATACACAGCGACCGGGGCTCCTCCTTCATGAGCGAGGAACTCCGGCAATTCCTCCTAGAGAGAGGTATTGCAGCAAGCAGGACCACCAGCTACAACCCCAGAGGTAACGGTCAGGTGGAAAGAGAGAACGCGACGGTATGGAAGGCCGTCCTCTTAGCCTTAAAGTCTAAGGGCCTCCCAACCTCCCGCTGGCAAGAAGTCCTCCCGACAGCGCTGCACTCCATCCGGTCATTACTTTGCACGGCCACTAACACCACCCCCCATGAACGAATGTTCGTTTTCCCCAGGAAGTCGACTACGGGAACCACTCTACCAACCTGGCTGACCGCCCCGGGGCCGGTCTGGCTGCGGAAACACGTGAGGACCCATAAAACGGACCCCCTGGTCGAGAGGGTGAACCTCCTGCACGCCAACCCCCAGTACGCCTACGTGGCGTACCCAGACGGGCGGGAGGACACTGTCTCCCTACGAGACCTCGCACCCTCAGCCGATCCGGAAACACCGCCACCACCCCCCCCAACCTCAGTCCAGGTAGACGGCATGCCGGAACCCCACGAGCCCTCGCCGACCACGCAAACACCAGCATCAACACCGGATAAGGCACCAGCACCGGATAAGGCAACACCACCGCTGCGGCGATCGGAGAGGCTTACGAAGCCTCCGGACAGACTGACCTACCAGAATTGGTAGTACACTTCACCCCGCCGGACTTAATTCTAAACAAGGGGTGAATGTGGTAAACCACGTTCACTATCGTATCACTGTTAGTAGTTAGCACTGTTCACCACTGTTCGTTATAACTGTATCACTGACCACTATTGTATCACGGTACGAGGTCGCCTCTTGCCACACTGCTATACCTGGGATGACCACTGCCGACTCCGCCTTGGCTCCACCCACCAGGCCAGGTATAAAGGTGAGCGACTGGCTGGTATTCCTCCTGCTTGGATCGGATCACCCACGAGAGTGGGCTGTTATTTAGTCAATAAAAACCTTTAGTCACCTTCGTAACTCTTCGCCTTTTATTGGAGGAATTGATAGGTATATCACAGATGATACAAAAATTTGCCTGTGGTTGATAGTGAGGAAGAATGCTATAGACTGCAGGAAGCTCTCAATGGACTGGTCAGGTGGGCAAATGGAATTCAATCCAGAGAAGTGTGAAGTAAATCATTCGGGGAGGGCTAACAAGGCAAGGGAATTCACAATAAATGGTATGATACTGAGAAGTGTTGAGGAACAGAGAGACCTTGGAATGCATGTCCACAGATCCCTAAGGGTAGCAGGACAGGTAGATAAGGTGATTAAGAAGGCATATGGATACTATCCTTTATTAGCCGAGGCATAGAATATAAGATCAGGGAGGTTATGCTTGAACTGTATAAAACACTAGTTAGGCCACAGCTAGAGAACTACGTACAGTTCTGGTCACATTACAGGAAAGATGTGATTGCACTAGAGAGGGTTCAGAGGAGAATTACGAGGATGTTGCCAGGACTGGAGAATTTTAGCTATGGGGAAAGATTGGATAGGCTGGGGTTGGTTTCTTTGGAACAGAGGAGGCTGAGGGAAGATTTAACTGAGGTATATAAAATTATGAGGGGCCTAGATAGAGTGGATAGGAAGGACCTATTTCCCTCAGCAGAGGTGTCAATAACCAGGAGGCATAGGTTCGAAGTAATTGGTAGAAGGATTAGAGGGGAGTTGAGGAGAACATTTTTCACCCAGAGGGTGGTGGGGGTCTGGAACTCACTGCCTGAAAGGGTGGTAGAGGCAGAAACCCTCACTGCATTTAAAAAGAACTTGGATATGCACATGAAGTACCATAACCTACAGGGCTACGGACCAAGAGCTGGAAAGTGGGATTCGGCTGGATAACTCTTTTTCGGCCGGCACAGACAGGTCGAATGGCCTTCTTCTGTGCTGCAAACGTCTATGATGCTATAACTAGGCCATAAACTTTGCATCCAGCCCTGTTCAGATTGGAGGATCTGAGGTGGCGGCAGGGAAAGGAGGGATGCAAGATTCTGAAAACCGTAATTAAACCGCTGCTACCGTGTGGAGATCGAAGTTCAGAATGAATTGTGAAATGGTTATGGAATACTAGGAAGTCAGCATGTTCCTTTGTTTGTGTCAGTAGGGGGTCCTTTGCTTGGTGGTCAGCATGGTCCTTTGTTTGTAAGACCACATGGACAAGAAGGAGAAACACGAGTGATGAGGAAGTCCCATCCCCACACACCTCACGGGAACATGAACATGTCATGTGGAAGGAACTCCAATCAGGGAAGGTTTGGAGTGAAACTGACCTATCAGAGGAAGGCAGATGGTGATATATGAATGGGGCCGGCGGAAAGGCCCTATAAAAGAAGTGACCCAGAGGCGGGGAATTCAGTAAGAACAACAAAGAACAGGCGAACAAAGAAAGCTGGCCAGTCTTCGTTTGCGACTTACGACTTTTCTGGACCGATCACCCAGAGATAAAGGAGTATGTATAAAAGTTGGACTTAGAGCTTAGGTATTGTTAAAGGGTACTTTATGTACAGTTGACTTAGGATATAAATCGCCAGGAGGTAGCATATAAGTTGCTGGGGAGTACTTTTATGTAGGGGTAAATTGGGTGCATATTGATTGTGATGTACACTTAAATTTTGAATTGTAGTGTGAATAAAGACCAATTTTATTGATCACATACTTATCTGTCATTGTTACGCTTATTCATAATTCTTGAGGTCTGAACAGTAGTAAGAGAAAGGCTTACAGGGAGCCCAGAAAAAAGTAAATATCTTGCACCCCCCCCCACTCCCCTCCCTGCTTATCCAAGATGATCTCCAGGGCAATGAAAATGCTTTGGATTCTACAATATGTGGAACATAAAGATGAATATGACAGTAGGTAGTATTGACAACTATATGTTTTATACAAAATCTCATACTGGTTCCTTTCCATCCATTGCTTCCAACCAAAGTTTTCTGTTTGCTTCAGATTGAGCCTGGAGTGTAACAATGCCATGCCTGCAAAAGAGAAAAAAATACACGAAGAAAATTAAAAATACTGAAAATACTCTGAGACGCTTCACAAGAAATTCCTTTTTTGTTGCTGTATTGAATTTCCATTATTTATACCCAATGTAAGTAGCTTCAAAGCCAGTTACAGCATGACTAAAATGCAAGCTCTCTTATCTCTGCTGTAATGATGTGCCTTACTATCAACCACAAAACAGCTCTCCAAATTGCACCAGTATGAAGTTTTCCATCCCCCATACCAACCATTCTAATGGCTTTACCGACTGAGATTGTCTGCCCCTTTAAAGGGGAGGGCAATGATGCCTCTATTGATCAAAACAATTTCCTTGCCTCCTCCATTGACGTCCTTGTGCAAACAGATCCCAGTCAGTCTCTTATTTCCACTGGTTCTCTGGTATAACAGCCAACTCCGTGGCTTCAAATCTGCTGACCCTAACCTGGAGTAAACTTTATAAGTGAATAACAGGGCCAATCACTTCAAGTTCTACAAGGGCTCCTTTCCATGGCTGTCTTCTCCATACCCCTGGAGAGGAACAACTCCAAACTTCTCCTCTGCAACAAACAATCTCCTCCAAAAATGTCCTACTGCACCTTCCATCCTCACCTCAGACACTAAATACAAGGAGCTCATAGACTTTTTAAAAATCCAAAATCAAGGGCATCCATTCTGCTGCCTCTGGTCCTTCCTCCTTCCAGTCAACCCCCTGCTCCCCCTTCCTTCAGGCATCCATCCTCCATTATTCCATTTTCCCTTCTCTCCCTCCCCTCCCCCCCACCCCCGCCAGTTACTAACCTCATTCATGAGGACTCCTTTGGCCCTTCTCATACCTACTTCTGACCACTCAACATCCCTTTCCCAGTCCCCGGTGGATGAAGGAAATTCAGTGGATGTGGTGTACGTCGACTTTCAGAAAACTTGAGAAGTTAGCACACTACTGGGGAAGCTGAAGGGGTATGGAATATGGGGAAGGGCAGTTTTTCCAGAGTGGTTGGAAGTAGGTAGTGGTGTTGCAGATTGTTCTGTTCAGGGATCTTTTCCATTCACTATGTACATTAATGATTTAGATATACGGCTAGATAGAGTGGTGTGCAAATGTGCAGACAATACTAAAATGGGAGGCATAGTAAATAATTCTGAAAACCAAAGAAACTGCATAGGAATATTGATAAGATGGTAAAATGGGCAACAAAGTGGCAGGTGGAATTCAATGTCAGTATAGTGCCTGCTGGTTTTTTTAAATGCCATAATTATACTTTAAATGGGGGAAGGCTGAGTGATATGGAAGAGCAGAAGGATTTGGGGGGGGAGGGTTCAGGTTCACAAGACATCAAAGGCAGCACCACAAGTGGAAAAGGCCATATAAAAGCAAAAAGAATGCTGGGTTATATAGCAAGAGGTATAGAATATAAAAGGATGTAACAGTGAATCTATATAAAACCCTAGTAAGACTACAGTTGGAGTATTGTGTTCCATTTTGGGCTTCAAACTATAGGAAGGATGTTGAAAGAATAGAGATGGTACAGCGCAGATTCACTGGATGCTGCCTGGTATGAGGGAATACAGATTTGAAGACTTGAGAAATGTGAGCTGTTTTTGTTACAGGAGATTACGGGGTGATTTGATAGAGGTGTTTAAAATTATGAAGGCACAGGGCAGGATAGATAGAAGCAGACTGTTTCCAGTAGTTGAGGGTCTAAAATGAGGGCATAGATATAAGATTAAATACAAGAGGTTTATGACAGAGAGCAGGAGAAAATGTTGCTGCACGGAAGGTTATGAGGCTGTAGAATGCACTACTGGAGTTGGCAGAGCGGCCCCGATTTTCGGCTTGTGTGGGGAATGGTCGGGTTTCCCCGAATGTGGGGTTTCTGACACACATAAAAAAGTGTCAGCCAGCTCCACGAAATTTTCCCTCAAGTGGCCAATTAATTCCCAGCATGTGGGAAGCCTTGCTAATTGTCCAATTCGAGTCAGAAATCCCCAAAGTATGATGTCATCATTTGTGGTGCTTTCAAGGTCCATAGCAAGCACTGCATCCTCTGAAGGCTTCCAAACGAACCATACAGGATGGCAGAGGAGCCTGCAGCAGCTGTGCCCAGCGCCAGACCCTGAGCTGCCTCCAAATTCGACGAGGCTTCATTGCAGGCATTGTTGGATGGGGTTAGGGCCCACAGGGAGGTCCTCTTCCCTAGGTCAGGGAGGAAGAGGCCTCCCACTGAGACCAATGCTGCATGGATGCAGGTGTCAGCAGATGCCAACTCGCTGGGAGTCACCAGAAGAACCTTGGCATTACATCTCTAACTCCTTCCTTTACTCCCCCACAGTACCATCCAGAGCCCCCGTCCTCACTGTGGAGGAGGAAGAGACTGTGCAGCAACACTCCGCAGAGGAAGCTCCAACCTCTGAGGGTGCACCCAGCACCAGCGCAGACACTCACACCTCGGGGGGACCTTCGGGACATAGAGTAGTGTTGTCACCTGGTGTTTCACAGCTCACAAGTGAGCCTCAGCAGATTCTGGAGACAGGGACAGCAGTGGAGCGTCCTCGTCGGAGGGCGCAGGACTCTGCCAGCTCAGCTCAGCTGCGCTGCATGTCGACCCTCTGCCTCTGGGTCCATCCGCAAGAGAAGAGGTGATGGATCTCCATGCACAGATGCAGGAGTCTCTGGCAGGTTTTGTCTCCAGGGTCGCTGCAAGTGTGGAGCGAATGGAGGAGTCCATAGCGACCATTAGCAGAGCCTTTGTGGAGTCATTGGCGCATGAACGCATCACCATGGAAAGGTTGGCAACCTCCATGCAGGAGATAACGCACCAGGGTACGGAAAACATGGTGAGTGCTCATAAGAGAATGACATCTCTTGAGGAGCGTTGGCCATCTGTTGAACAGAGAAACCAGATCTTCATGGAAGTCCTTCTGAGTAGGACTGCCAGTGCAGAAACGGGCCCCACTGTCCCCTAAAGCGCAGCAAGGTGCTCTCAAGCCACTTCCAAGCGCTGGCCCCTTCTGGCCTGTGCAGCTTCAGGTGAGTGAGCAGCAGCCTGGTGCTCATCCTGCTGTTCCTGGTTCTGCTGCTGCCGCCTCTGCTGTTGGAGATCCTCTAATGCCAGGAAGGGAAGGTACCAAAGGCCTCCCATGCTTCTGGCAGATGCCTCCGTTGAGGGGGCGCTGAGTTAGGGTGGTGAGAGGGGCTTCCCAGGAGCTCACACTGGAGAAGTGCGTGAGGCTCCAACTTTCTACAGCTGCTCCTAAGGCTTCAAAAAGTTCCCCCAAGCCTTGATCAACAAGGTCCTGCAGCCTGCAAATGCTGCCTATTTAAATCTCTTCAGCCCTCAGCGACCTGCTGCTGCAAGCAAGCAAGCCAGCTGTTTTCACGCCAGCTCTCATCGCCGGGGTTCCCCGCAGGCGTGTTTCATGTGGGGAAAGCCCCAAAGTCGCAACGGCCCCGGAAAATCTTCCTTAACAAGGTGATCATTGGTGATTAGTGCTCCAACGAGCAGTCCCGCCAGCGGCGGCCGAGACTAAAGCGTGGCGCATGGAAACGGCGGTCCGAAAGTCGGACGGGGCGGGGAATCAGGCGGGGGGGGTCCCGACCCGCTTTATCGCCGATTTTCGGCCCCCGGCCGCATGAAAAGCCGCCCGACGGCGGCCAGAAAATCGGGGCCTATGTCAACATTTCAGAATAGGTTAGATAGGTGGTTGAAGGAAAGGCAGATAAAGGGATGTGGGAACAGGACTGGCACATGGGGTTAGAATTACTGTTCATGTGGAGGACAAACACCAAAAAGACTGCTTGAGCTGAATGGCCTGTTTCCATGCTGTAATTTCTATGTAATAAAAATTTACATCCATTGCCTTAAGGAGTCAGTTCAACCAGTATAAATTTAACTCACCTTTCTACCACTTCAATATCAAAACAGAAGCGTTTGTCAATCGAGTCAGTCTTCCTTCGAATGCAAAACTTCAGTTTGAACATTTCTGAAGCCGTGACAAGCCCATTCTATTTAATTACAGATTAATAAGTCAGATATTTTCATGGTAAATGCAGGACAATTTCAGACAAGCATTCTTTGATGGATCGACTGAGGTAAATCAGTATTTCCCAACAAAAAGATTATATTGCTCTTTTCCTTTTACCATTTGAAAATGATATTTATTACAAATCCTAATTCTGATGAAAAGGCTTAATATATACACTTCTTATACAAAATACTAAAAGTAGAACTAGAAAAGTTAAGTAACCACAAAACTTCCTCTGCACATTTGTTTTAATACAACAACTTGTATTTATATTGTGTTTTTAATGTAGTAAAACATCAAGGCGCTTCACACATTCAAACAAAATTTGACACTGAGCCACATAAGGAAATATTAGGACAGGTGACCAAAAGCTTGGTCAAAAAGGTAGGTTTTAAGGATCAACTTAAAGGAGGAGAGCAAGATAGGAAGGGAATTCCAGAGCTTCGGGCCAAGCAACTGAAGGCACGGCCACCAATGATGGAGCAAAAGAAATCGGGAATGCGCAAGAGGCCAGGATTAGAAGAGTGCAGAGATCTCAGAGGGTTGTAGGGCTGGAGGAGGTTACAGAGAGAGGGAAGGGCAAGGCCAAGGAGGAATCTGAAAACAAGAATGAGAACTTTAAAATCGAGGCGTTGTCGGACTGGGAGCCAATGTAGATCAGCCAGCACGGGGTGATGGGTGAACGGTACTTAGTGCGAGTTAGGGTAATCCAGAGTTTCGGATGAGCTCAGTTTACAGAGGGTGTAGGTGGAAGGCTAGGTGTCGTAAGCATACATCTTGAACCTGGCGTTGTGTTTTTGGATGATGTTGCTGAGAGGTAGCGTGTAGATGAGAAATAGGAGGGGGCCAAGGGTAGATCCTTTGGGAACTCCAGAGGTAGCAGTACGGGAGCAGTAAGAGAATCCATTGCAGGTGATGCTGCGTACGTCTGGATAGAAAGGACTGGAACCAGGTGAGGGCAGTCCCACACAGCTGGGCAATGGAAAAGAATGGTGTGGTCAACCATGTCAAAAGCTGTAGACAGGTCAAGGAGGATGAGGAGGTGTAATTTACCATGGTCACAGAAGATGTAATTTGTGACTTTGATAAGGGCCTTTCAATGCTGTGGCAGAGACGGAAACCTGATTAAAGTTGCTCAAACATGGAGTTGCGGGAAAAATGGGTACGGACTAAATCTCAATAATATAGTAAGGAAAAAGTCAACTTTTGGTCGCTTATGTCAAATAAAATTTAGATTTTACCACTTTTCCCGACTTTGGTTCACATAAGGTCATTGAGAATGCTTTTGTTTCTTTGTCGTATGTACAGTAATGTTTTATCCATGCAAACCCAAGAGGTCCTAAAAAATAAAAAACTGCCGTCAAATAACTTGCATATAATGGAGCAATGCCACTAACAGTATCACTACATCATGTCTTTTTTATATAGTTATTGTTTGAAGCACAAACGGGAAAAGTGAGAATTTTTCGTAAAAATGAAAACAATTAGGATTTTATATTCACATTGTTTACAAAATGGAAATACTGAATCACAAAATTCAATTAATAAAGAGCATTTTCTCTGCTACAAATTCAGACCTACAACATTTAAGGTGATTAAGCAATGAACAATAGGATTCTATTCTATTTGGATTCTAGAAGCAAGGTCAGGCTCTTAGAACTCATCACTGCTACCAATTGATGGTGTATTAATAATAGAACTGTAAATGTTTGCACTCCCCACTTGCTCCTCCTCTCACATATACAGCATTCAAACAAGTTATATCTAGCCAAAATTCTGGACATTTCTACTTTACTGCAAATTACTGTTTTAGGACCTTATCAAAGAAATAGGTGCTAAACAGGCTGGCATCACTTGAAGTTAAGAAGTCACCTGGTCCAGGTGGGATGTATCCTAGGTTGCTGAGGGAAGCAAGGGTGGAGATAACAGAAGCTCTGACCAAAATCTTTTATTCCTCCTTGGATATGGGAGTGGTCCCAGAGGACTAGAGGATTGCAAATGTTACAACACTATTTAAAAAAGGGCGAGGGATAAACCTGGTAACTACAAGCCAGTCAGTTTAACATCAGTGGTGGAAAAACTACTAGAGACCATTGTCAAGGACAAACTTAATTTTCACTTGGAGAAGCATGCATTAATAATGGACAGCTAGCACGGAGTTGTTAAAGGCAAATCGTGTCTAACCTGATTCAGTTCTTTGATGAAGTGACAGAGAGGGTTGATGAAGGTAGTGCAGTAGATGTATATATTTTTTTAATTATTCATTCATGGGATGTGGGCATCACTGACAATGCCAGCATTTATTGCCCATCCCTAGTTGCCCTTGCGAAGGTGGTGGTGAGCCGCCTTCTTCAACCGTTGCAGTCCCTGTGGTGAAGGTACCCCGCAGTGCTGTTAGGGAGGGAGTTCCAGGATTTTGACCCAGCGACGATGAAGGAATGGCGATATATTTCCAAGTCAGGATGGTGTGTGACTTGGGGGGAACTTGGAGGTGGTGCTGTTCCCATGCGCATGCTGTCCTTGTCCTTCTAGGTGGTAGAGGTTGCGGCTTTGGGAGGTGCTGCCGAAGAAGCCTTGGTGAGTTGCTGCAGTGCATCTTGTAGATGGTACATACTGCAGCCACGGTACGCCGGTGTTGGAGGGAGTGAATGTTTAAGGTGGTGGATGGGGTGTCAATCAAGCGGGCTGCTTTGTCTTGGATGATGTCGAGCTTCTTGAGTGTTGTTGAAGCTGTACTCATCCAGGCAAGTGGAGAGTATTCCATCACACTCCTGACTTGTGCCTTGTAGATGGTGGAAAGGCTTTGTGGAATCAGGTGGTGAGACACTTGCCGCAGAATACCCAGCCTCTGGCCTGCTCTTGTTGCCACATATATATATATATATATATATATATGGACTTTCAAAGGGCATTTTATAAAGTAACACATAACAGACTTATTTGGAAAATAAAAGCACATGGTATTAAAAGGACAGTGGTAACTTGAGTAAGTAATTGGCTCAGGGATAGGAGGGAGAGAGTAGTGGTGAATGGATGTTTTTCTAACTGGAGAAAAGTATGCAGTGGGGTCCTCCAGGGATCAGTATTAGGACCATTGCTTTTCTTGTTATATATAAATGACCTGGGCTTGGGTTTGCGGATGATACAAAACTTACCAATGTAGTAAATAGTGAGGAGGATAGTAGCACACTTCAAGAGGACATAGACTGGTGAAATCGGCAGACACATGGCAGATGGAATTTAATGAGGATAAGTGTAACATGGTGCACTTTGGGAGGAACAACACAGAGAGGCAGTATAATCTAAATGTTACTATTTTGAGGGGAGTACAAGAGTAGAGAGACCTGGGGGTGTACTACACAAGTCTTGAAGGTGGCAGGATAAGTTGAGAAGGTAGTTAACAAGGCAATGTGATCCATGGCTTTGTAAATAGGGGCATTGAGTACAAAAACAAGAAAGTCATGCTAAATCTAAACAAATCACTGGTTGGGCCTCAGCTGGAGTATTGTGCACAATTCTGGGCACCACACTTTAGGAAGGATGCCAAGGCCCTGGAGAGGGTACAGAGGAGGTTTACCAGGATGCTACCAGGGCTGAGGGACTTCAGTTATGTGGGGAGATTGGAGAAGCTGTAATTGTGCTCCTTAGAGCAGAGAAGGTTAAGAACATAAGAAATAGGAGCAGGAGTAGGCCATTTGGCCCTTCGAGCCTATGCCACCATTCAATAAGATCATGGCTGATCTTCTAACTCATCTCCACTTTCCTGCACTATCCCCATCTCTCTTGATTCCCTTAATATTCAAAAATCTATCGATCTCTGAGTATACTCAACGACTGAGCCTCCACAGCCCTCTGCGGTAGAGAATTCCAAAGATTCACCACTCTCTGAGTGAATAAATTTCTCCTCATCTCAGTCCTAAATGGTCGACCCCTTATTCTGAGACTGTGACCCCTGGTTCTAGACTCCCCAGCCAGGGGAAACTTCCTCCCTGCATCTACCCTCTCAAGCCCTGTAAGAATTTTGTATGTTTCAATGAGATCACCTCTTATTGTTCTAAATTCTAGAGAATATAGGCCTAGTCTACACAATCTCCCCTCATAGGACAATCCTCCCATCCCAGGAACCAGTACGGTGAACCTTTGTTGCACTCCCTCTATGGCAAGTATATCCTTCCTTAGGTAAGGAGACCAAAACTGTACACAATACTCCAGGTGTGGTCTCACCAGGGCCCTATATAATTGCAGTAAGACTTCTTTACTCTTATACTCAAATCCTCTTGCAATAAAGGCCAACATACCATTTGCTTTCCTAATTGCTTGCTGTACCTGCATGTTAACTTTCAGTGATTCGTGTACAAGGACACCCAGGTCCCTCTGAACATCAACATTTCCCAATCTCTCACCATTTAAAAATACTCTGCTTTTATATTTTTCCTACCAAAGTGGATAACTTCACCTTTCTCCATATTATATTCCATTTGCCATGTTCTTGCCCACTGACTTAGCCTGTCTATATCCCCTTACAGCCTCCTTGCATCCTCCTCACAACTTACATTCCCACCCACCTTTGCATCATCAGCAAACATGGATATATTACATTTGGTCCCCTCATCCAAATCGTTGATGTAGATTGTGAATAGCTGAGGCCCGAGCACTGATCCTTGCGGTAGCCCACTAGTTACAGCCTGCCAACCTGAAAATGACCTGTTTATTCCTACTCTCCATTTTCTGTCCGTTAACCAATCCTCAATCCATGCCATTATATTACCCCTAATCCCATGAGCCCTAATTTTGTTTAATAACCTTCTTGTGTGGCACCTTATCGAATGCCTTCTGAAAATCCAAATACACCACATCCACTGGTTCCCACTTATCTATTCTGCTAGTTACAACCTCAAAAAACTCCCTGATATGTCAAACACAATTTCCCTTTCATAAATCAATGTTGACTCTGCTCAATCCTATTATTATTTGCCTTGTTACCATGTCCTTAATAAGAGATTCTAGGGGAGAACTAATAGAAGTATTCAAATAATGAGGGATTTTGATAGATCAAATAGGAAGAAACTGTATCTTCTGGCAAGTGGGTTAGTAACTAGAGGTCATAGATTTAAAATAATTGGCAAAAGAACTAGAGTGGAAATGAGAATGTTTTCCACACAGAGGGTTGTTAAGATCTGGAACGCACTACCTGAAAGGGTGGTGGAAGCAGATTCCATAGGAATTTTCAAAAGGCAATTGGACATGTACTTGTAGAGTTATGGGGGAAAAGCTGAGTGTGGGACTAAATTGGACAGCTCTTTCAGAGAGCCAGTACAGGCACAATGGGCCGAATGGTCTCCTTTTGTGCTGTAAGATTCTATGGGGGAGCGCCCCGGAAAAATTAGCGCCCCCGCGCCGGAAATTGGTCGGTTGCGCCCCAAAGGGAAGCGGGGCGCTACTGGAGGCGCCCCGCCTCCCTCTTGGGGTGCTGCAAGTGAATATTGTGGTGCTACGTGCTGCAGCGCCACACGCTGTGGCATGTCGCGCTACGGTATTGCAGGCCTTCCTCCTCTTCTTAAAGGGGAGGGGCCTTGTGCAGTGTGATCTGTGGCCCAGCTGGGCCCCCGGGGATCGGGACTGCAGGCAAAAGAGCCCGGCACCCAAGAGAAGTGCCGGGCTCTTGGAGCGCAGCCGGCACTCCGCGGGGGGGGGGGGGGGTTCCGGAGGCCGGGGACGGGAGCGCAGGCAGGCGGCCAACAACAAAAATGACCGCCCTGCACCTCGCCTTTAATTTGCGCCTCCCCGGCCGCAGGTACGCCACCCTGATCCTGTCGGACATGGCGTCCAGCGGTAAATCAGGGGGCGCTCCCGAAGATCGCGGCTGGGGCGTGAGCGGGGCGCTGCGCACACCGATGATGTCATCGCCAGCGGTGCAGCGCTAACGGTTAGCGCCACCACTAACCTCCCGCTGAATTTGGCGGGAGGCGTGGGGAGTGCCGCGCCCGGGCGCTAGTTGGTTTGTGCCCCACTTAGCGCCCTCTTAAGGTGCTAACGGGTGGCGCAACCAACTGAATTTTTCCCCCTATGATTCTATGAATGTTGCTCATCTGTACATTTTAGTCTAACTGACCTAATTTAAACGGAAAGGTTTAACAAGAACCATTCTTATGTCAACCACTTCACTCACAAACTACAGCGTTACATTTACACATTTTTTATGTTTTTTTGCACGGACTGATTAAAGTAGAGTTAGGCAGACAGATGGGTGAGAAACATATTTTTGTGGCCACAACAGACTTTGCTGCTGCGAAAAGCAAAACTCACCATTTGCTTTGCAGTGCTTATATCGGCAGAGTGGAGTTAAGGTTATGAGTCTTACAAATTGACCATACTTGTAAAACACAATAATATAAAGGTACCCAATGCATTACTTGGGCAGGTTTTGATGGGGGGATGGGGGGAAATTTCCCAACCTGTCCTCAATATGGTGAGCAATGGCCTAGAAATTTGTCTCAGGCGGTGGTGCAAAACGGGCGGTATCGGATCGGCCACCCATTATATGCCCATTGACTGCAATGGAACTGTATATCAGGGGCTGCGTATAACTGGCGGCTGATCCGATACCGCCCAGCTTGTGCCACCACCCGAGACGAATTGTTAGGCCCACATATCTCACAGCAATCATAACATCTAAGGTATTAAATAACTCCAAAGCTCAAATAGCTTAATAGCAGTGTTAGAATCATGTTTGCACCTTAAATGTTAGATTCTCATTTTTATATTACACTTTTAATAAGTTTTGGAACTTACTACTGTGAGGAATTTCATTGCTGAGGGTTTTGAACAGTTTTTCTATCTTAGACACTCATGTGCCGCAGAAAGCATTTGTAGGTCAGGTATACAAGACACAGCATTAAAAAGATCTCTTTAATCTTCCGCAGCAACGTGCCTTAACTCCAACCACAGAAAATATGCATAATTCACCAGTGTGTCTTTTTTTCCCCTCATATACTAGTCAATTTTATAGCCTTTCTGAGTAAGATTGACAATTTGTGTTGAATTGTGAAAAATTCAGTGTTGTGCACATATGCCCCCACCACCCCCCACACCCCAGGTAGTACTGGGTTGAGACTGCCCAAATTTATTTAATTTATAATCCATTACTCAGAGGTGAACAGATAGTGTGCTACCAAAGCACCAATAGTGACAATATTTATAGATTATTTGAAAGCATAAAGAAATACAATTCAAAGAACTTTGATAGGCAGCAGAAAGCTTACATCTATATTTCAAAAAGGCAATCGGTTTGGTAAGAAAATGAGCAGCAAGAACAGTTTTTGCGCACTTACGTTTTTCCTGCACATAGAGATATCCCTCCATTGTCCATTGGCCAGGCGGTTTGTAATCCTGAGGGGCTGACTTCATTCTCTGCATCAGTCTTTCCACTTCCTGCCTGGTACTTTCAAAATTATTTCTGGTCTTGAGATGAAATTAAATCATAATAATAGATTTGATTGTTTGCAATATTTACTTATAAATAAAAAGCATGATGGAATTATTCAGTAACAGGCCGTATTCTGCTGTGAAAATAACGGTGAGGCTAACAGCGCTCATCATTATTTATGCATAAATCGGACAGCAACTTCCGGCAAGCACACATGCGCAGTTAAACGCGAAAATCCAGAAGTTTCTGTCCAAGATGTGTTGCTCCTCCGTAAGCTGTGCGAAAACGGCATCTTGCCATCTGGCTCCACATTCAAATGTATTAAACAGTGTGAAGTTCCTGTACTGACGTTGTAGACTAAGTATGGACTCGCCAGAGAAAGTTAAGTCAAGTCAAGTCATTCCAATCCAAGTACCCTTTTAACGGCTTGGTTAAGTCTTACTTACTGCCAAACAACCTCTGGCATTGAAAATTAACTTTTACAAGTGTGGAGTCTCATTCCTTCAGTGTTTAATTATTGTTTCAGATTTTTAAAAAGATAGAACTTTTTTTTACTTTTTCTTTCTGCCTCTTTTATCTCTCTATCCTAATCCAATCTTTTTTTCCCTCTCTTTATTTTGCTTCCTGTACCTGACTTGACATTGAAATCAATATTCCAACTTACACTCTGCGCTGATCATTAACGATTCTTTAATCTGATTAAGGAGATACACAGTTGCTTGCCCTGTTCACACAGGTCCCAGATGCCCTGTGGACGGCACTACACGGTTTAGATGTTTGGCTGACAGCAACTTGCCATGCAAAACTCCATAGGAAGTCTATGGGTAAGTACAAGTCTAACAAATGGCAAGTGCCATTCACAGCAAAATTCGGCCCAATATAACAAGTATCAGGAATTTTACCAACTTTTTTGCTCAGATGGTGAAGTAGAGAGCCAAAACCAGTCATTAACACAGTAAAGACCCTAATACACATATGACTTTGATTTCATTACTATTAGCTCCTGTACCCCATTTGCTGATCTGCAAGCGAAATTCAATTTACAATATATTAAAAAAACACAAGAACTGGATCAGTAATTAAGAATGAGACTGCAGGTTTTAAGGATAAGTACAGATCAAAACTGGGAGAAAAAATGGCCCTTGTGCTACTGAAACCACAAAAGCATCAGCTATGCAGTCCAGGAAGTCAGGGTTGAATAATGTAGGGCCTAGAAATTCAGTGGGCCTTGTGCCCACTTAGCGCCTAAAGAGGTCTTTTGCGCCAGCGGGGTGGTAGCGCTGAAATTGAGTGCAGCGGTATTGGCGGCGGTAGCCGTTAGCGCTGCGCCGGGACCGATGACGTCATCGGTGTGCGCGGTGGCCCGTAACGCCCCGAAACCGCGCCGATCCCCAGATTTATTTGCGCCCGCCTCCTCCGAAGCGGGCGCAAACAGCGAACAGAAAACGGGGCCGTCCTGCTGCCATAGTGGGGCGCTTTAAAGCTGAAGGTGCGGCCAGCCGCTTTTTCGGCGGCCGCCTGCCCGCACCTCCTTCCCCGGCCTCCCCCACCCCCCCCCCCCCCCGCGGCATTGCCGGCTTGTTTCCGTGGAGCCCGGCACTTCTCCGTTGTGCCGGGCTCTTTTGCCGGCACTCGCGATCGGGGCTCTGGCCGTTGCAGGCACCTCCCCCTTAAGAGAAGGGGGAGGCCTGCAGTACCGCAGCCTGCCGCACCGCATCGGGTGGCGCTGCGGCAACTAGCGCGCCGATATTCAGTTGCAGCGCCCCAAATGGAGGCGGGCACACCCTGGTATAGCGCCCGCTTCCGAATTGGGGCGCAGAAGACGAATATACGGCGTGCGCTAATGCCTCCCCGCCCAGCGCTAACTTTTGGGCGCGAGCGAGCTGCCCGCGCCCAAGTGAATTTCTTGGCCTAGGTTCCAATGTTAGGATAATCTATAATGTTGGTAGATGATCCTTGGATAGCAAGGAGAAAATACAGACAGCTTATTTCCCTTGGAAGTTTACCTGTGATTGCTCACCTTCCTTAGAAGGTTAACAAAGGCAAGTAGATTCTACAATTGAGCAGATTGTACATGGTCTGTGAGAGAAAAGGGCTCAACGGGCTTAACAATCTCATTCCATTCTATACTTTTTTTCTTATTTAAATGTTCAATTGCATAGCTAAATAATTCAGAATGAGGTCTAGAGATATAAAGAAGCAATTGAAATTGTTGAATAAATATTCTGAGTACACCATAGGATTTACAATACTAAGATAGTCAAAGAACCAATATTGATTCCAGAACTATTTGAAACAAGTACCCAGATGCTTCTTTCTTTGAAACAATAGTTTATTAAGCTCAATATATCATGCTTATATAAACCCGTTATGTGCAATGTAAAATTCAGAAAACCATACAACATTTTTTTTACATCTACTGTGAATTGCTCAATACCATGTTTATGTACCTAGTATCCATCTTATAAAATAAATGGTCCTCCAAAAAGCAACCTTTTTAAAATATAAATAGAGCCTTTCAATTATAAACTTTCTACTTTCTTTGGAACATTTATTTAGGTTAAGAATACAAGGCTAAAATTGTTCCTCAAACTAAGCATCTTATAATTTGTTAACTGAATGATTACATAGCAAATTGTAGCTATAGCCATAAACTTCTGTTTCTCCATTACAACCTTTCTTACCTTTTTTTATTTCATTGATAGTACCATGGTCAGTACCCCAGTGAATATTCCTCTCCAAATACACCACCTACACACTCTTCTTCCTCTCTACATCTTTACTGTGTGGAAATTGAGACAATGCACATTTCCTTAATCTTTTTCATTCTTTCCCAGGATCTCAAAAACTGTAAAACTTGCCTTCCAAGTTATTCCTTTCTGTTACAATCTTCAGGCTTTTAAAAAACCAAGCTTAGTGCCACAAATCACTATTTCGTGATTTGCCTCATTCCTTTTAAATCATTGTGGCGTCCTGCACTACTGACCTAAAACTTTCACCGTGGTTTCATGAAAGAAGAAATCTTACATTTTGCAGATTGTACTGCAGCTGCTGTTTGTATGGAGCAAATTCCTGCGCAAGCTCATAACCTTCATGGTAGAATGTGAATAACCCTTGAAGAAATGCCAACAGCTGTGGAAAGATAAGCAGATTTTCACAGTATAAACAATTAATAAAACATTGAATAATTTAATAGTGCAAAGCAATCTGTTAAGCAATTGTAAAACATAAGATCTGCCCCACCCTGAAATCGGTTAACAAAGCAAAGACCAGAGATCAAATATGGGCCATGCTGAATCTATATTATGCCATCAAGCAATTTCGTAATATCTGCAGGTAGAAAACTTTGGGGGGAATTTATATTTCAAATGGTGTTTACTGTGTGTTGGATTTACCCACTGGGTCAGACAGAAACATTGTCACCAATATAAGGCTTAATAGACAATTATTTTCACAGGAAATTAAGCAGAGTATCTAATTTGTCACTGTGAATCATTTTCTTCAAATGCTATCCGAACACTCTGTTTAAACACAAAATATTTTATGGTTAAGATCAAATTATAAATTTTTTTTAAATGTGAGCTATTCCACTTGGATCAAATACAATGAAGCTGATAAAAGTTTATGTTGCAATATTTTATGTAATTTATTCTATTCAAATCGAGTCAGCTCAGTAATGAACGTAAATATGAACTTAGAATGATTATGTGTCACTTGCAAAGTCCAACATCCAATAAGTTACTTTTGAAGTGCAGTCACAACAAGCTCCCACAAACAGTAAATGAGATGAATCATCATTTAATCTCAGTAATTGATTCTTGATGATGTTCATTGAGGGAGGAATGCTGTCCTGCTTTTCTTTTATTCTGCAATTAGTTCTTTTACGTCCACATGAATAGGCAAATGCAGCACTCCCTCAGTACTGCCTAAAGTAGCTGCCGAAATTATGTACTCAAGTCCTGAAATGGGGCTTGAATCTACAATCTTTTGAGTCAGAAGTGAGAGTGCTGCCAACTAAGCCAAATTGAATACAACTGCAGATGTAACAGAAATGTTGGTTATAAGTTTAATCATTGATTAACTGTAAGAATTCAGTTTGAGAATCTATTGAGATGGTCACATATCAACTGTGGAGATCTGTCTAAGTTCCACATTAAATTATAAAAGGTGCTACTAAACGAAATGACAAATAAACTGTAATTATAAACAATTTACATGAAATCATTTCAGTTATCGTCCTTTGGATGAGACGTTAAACCAAGGCCCCCGTCTGCTCTCTCAGGTGGACGTAAAAGATTCCATGGCACAATTTCGAAGAGCAGGGGAGTTATTCACGATGTACTGGCCAATATCTATCCCTCAATCAACATCACTAAAAACAGATTATCTGGTCATTATCACATTGCTATTTGTGGGAGCTTGCTGTGAGCAGATTGGCTGCCGCATTTCCTACATTACAACAGTGACTTCACTACACTTCAAAAGTACTTCATTAGCTGTAAAGTGCTTTGTGACGTCCTGGGGTCATGAAAGGCGCTATATAAATGCAAGTCTTCCTTTATCATTCATAAACATAACACCAGTGGTTCTTAAGTGCTACTAATGAGAACAAATAAATGTCAAATCAAGGTACTGCCAAGCCATTAAAGGACAGTAAAGACAACCCTGCTCCAACTAAGATTTTTTCTATACATTCCTGTATTCAAATAAAATTAACTGTTTTGTACTTTAGATGTTTAGTGCAAGCATTTAGTAAGAAAATTCAGTATAATTATTTATATCTAGTTTACAAAAATAAAAATGTGCACATAGCACAAACTCATTTAAACAATATCTGTGATTCAAAATAATCTGTGATACACAAGAACATAAGAAATAGGAGCAGGAGTAGGCCATTCGGCCCTTCGAGCCTGCTCCGCCATTCAATAAGATCATCTCCACCCTCCTATACTATCCCCATATCCCTTGATTCCCTTAATATCCAAAAATCTATCGATCTCTGTCTTGAATATACTCAACGACTTGAGCATCCACAGCCCTCTGGGGTAGAGAATTCCAAAGATTCACAACCCTTTGAAATTCTCTACCCCAGAGGGCTGCGGATGCTCAGTCGTTGAGTGAGCTACTAGAAACAGAAAATCTTTTGGCAACATTTCGAAGTCTCAGAGACTTACGAACAACCTGCTAAACCTTTAGTGAATTATCAGCTTCTTCACTGAATTTCATATATGTAGCAGTGCTTGGAATTTGTTTTCACACACACTGCACAACACATTCAATAACTATGAAAACAAAATATGCTGAATTACCTTTTCTTAATATGTAAATAGGGGATTAAAAGTTTATGCTAAATACAGTTCATTTCTACAAAAAAAAATCTTACATTGGAATATCAATTAACTAACACAGTAAAGCATAATATGTAATCAACTGCACACACAACATTAAAGTATAGGGAATTCACTGTAATTTGCCACTAAGCTTAACCAGGCACTGAACTGACTTGTTACCACTGAATTGAAAAATCCTTCATTCATAAATGCTCAAGGGTTGAAAGGATAAAACAAGAGCAGATAATTAAATTGGTGTGATGCACTGGGCTAAGAGCCTCATTCTTCATTGTACCACCAGCTCATTAAACATAATGCAATCCTCAATCCAGCAATGCATACAGAATTTTGTAAACAACTGACGATGGAGTATATGTTCCTCTAGTTGCTAATATGTGTGCAAGGCAGCGCTAGTGAAAGTTGGGGAGTGCCATTTTATACTTGCAGCGAATTATTTGTTCACATTAGCAATCAGAAGAAAATATATCCTAATATTTCCAACTACTTCAGGTTGTGTAAAGATAGAAAAGGTGTCAGTAAATGAAGAGTGTATTTTCAAACCTTTGCAAGGTTTGTTTGTGTCACAGCCATGTGATTCTTTAAGACTTTAGAGAGGACTGGCAATCCAAGTTTGGACACTGCTCTCTACCATTTGCTTGTTGTCCAGATTGCTTTTTTTTCAAATTGAAGAAATTTAGTGGAGATTGCTTATATGCATATAAAGAGAAGGGATGTCAGTGCTGGGAACTGGAACACCTTTCCGTGTTAAATTCCATTTTTATATTTAAAACTCTATTCATCACTCTGGCTAGATATGACATTGCCATTTTGAGTCTTGTGACATCTATGTTAATTTTAGATCAGATGCACAAAATGAGCAGTGAATGGGAAAAACTTTTGTGTGAACCATCCTGACATGTCTTATGTAATTTACAAACAGGTAAGTGCTGTATGGGCACTGAGTATATGGGTGAAATGGAAACTGGCTCAGGATTCTAGATTCAAGTTGAATCAGTGTTGGAGTGAGATGGTTGTCCAGTACCTGACAACTGAAAACAACCCAGCCCAGGCCCTGGGGCAGGTGAGGGAGTTAGGCGGTTAGGAGTGGAGTCTTGTGGTTGAGACTTGTATTTGGGGCTAGTAAGAGCAGCCAGGCTAGTTCTGTGTTATACATAGCATGTTAGCACTATTATTATACTATGGGGGAAAAATTCAGTTGTTTGCGCCTCCTGTTAGCGCCTTAAGAGGGCGCTAATGGGGCACAAAGTAACTAGCACCCGGGCGCTGCAATGTTTGCGCCGCTCGCAAAATTAACTAGACATTTTGCGGCGGCGCTAAACATTACCGCCACGATCTCCTGCGCTGGCAGATCGTGATGTCAGTCGAGTGCGCAACGCCCCGGACCGGATATTGAGTGGCGCCCCCTGCCTTACCGCCTGCCGCTAGCAACAACAGGTTGAGGGGAGCGTTTTATAGTCAGAAAGGGACTGGGGGAGCGCTATTTAAAGGCGACCACTTCCTGCCTTTTTTTGTTGGTGACATTTTTGCACCACGCATTCTGAGAGAGAGAGAGAAAGGGACTTCTGGGGAGATTCAACGCTGTGTGAAGGAGTTTTGGGTACTGAGCAGCACTTTGCAGGTTCATTTTGATTTGCCCTTCCTTGCTTCGCCAGCGCTCCGAGGTAGCGCCTCGCTCCTCGGCCTTTGCGCCTTAAGACAGGTGTGAAGCGCCTGATTTAGTGCTCCAATCACATCCAGGGGCGATAAAAGCCAAGTTTGCCATCGGAGGCGATAATTAGCGCCAGGCGCTAAACTTTGCGCACGGCCGATAATGGCGCCCCAAAAGGGGCGATATTGAATTTTTCCCCCTATATATCATAGAATAGTACATTTGGCCCATCAAGTCTGTGCCAGCACTTTCGAAGAACAGTCCAGTTAGTCCCACTCCTTTGCTGTTTCTCCATATCCCTGCAATTTTTTCTCCTTATAATCCCTTGTATACAAGATGACTGGGAGAGATATATAGGGGGGAATTTCACTAGCCTTGGGGAGGCAGGTATGGAGGCGGGACTGCTGGGAAAATGGTAGAAACTTGGAGCGGGTACCAAACCCACTCCCAGCCTGCCTCCGTGCCATCTTCCTGGGAGGCGGGTCCCCGAATCGCGCAGGGACCCGTCTCCTCAAGGCAGGAAGGGGATTACAGCCAATTAACTGCTTGTTAACAGGTAGTTAACAGGCAGTTAAGAGGCTTATCCCCATTTTACCCCTGCAAGTGCGGGTTTCCCGATGGCTGCGAACCTCGCCAGGGTTAGCGAGGCGAGCAGTGGGTCTGTGGGGGTGAAATGGATTGAAAAGTCTGCTGTGGAGGTGACTGATGGGTGCAAGTGTGGAGGGGGAGGTGTGAGTGTAAAGTGTTAGAAAAAGTTTACTTACCTTTGCTTCTTCCTGCAGGCTTCAACCCTTGGGAATCCGGAGATGCCTTATCTCAACAGCAGAGATGACAGAATGGCTGTTGTATTCTCAGATGCAGCAGCCATCTGATTTCTGCTAAGGAAAGAGGTTTGGTGAGTCTTCAGTACAAGGGCTCACCTTAGAACAGAGATTGTCAGTGTTTGACAGCTTTTCAAAGCTGTCAAACGTTGACAATTCATCTTAGACAGATGAAACATCATATGCTGAAGTCCTCTGTTACTGGCTTTCCCTTAATTGGCGGGTTTAACAAGGTCAATCAAGGGAAAATAGCGTGGGTTGTCTGGACGTCATTGGGGGCGGGACTGAAACCCGACAACCAGCAGTCCCACCCCCAAAGCGTCCCCATTGACAAAATCCAGCCCATAAATCTTTGTTCTCTGTATCTGCGGCTGGGAGTTCCGAAGGCTGTGTTCGGTGCCAGAGTTAAGGATATCTCCTTGCGGCGGGAGAAGAATTTGGAGTGGGAAGGTAGAATCCAGTTGTCATGGTCCATGTTGGAACCAATGACATAGGTAGAACAAGGAGTGAGGTTCTGCTGAGAGAGTTTGAGGAGCTAGTGTCCAAATTAAAAAGCAGAACCTCAAAGGTAATAAGCTCTGGATTGTTACCTGAGCCACGCAAAAATTGGCATTGGGACAAGCAGATCAGAGAGTTCAATGCGTGGCTCAAAGAGTGGTGTGGGAGGAAGGGGTTTCGATTCATGGGGCACTGGCACCAGTACTGGGGAAAGAGGGAGCTGTTCCGTTGGGATGGTCTCCATTTAAACCGGGCTAGGACTAGTGTCCTGGCGAATCAAATAACTAGGGCTGTAGATAGGGCTTTAAACTTAAAAGGAGTGGGGGAGGGGTCAGGTGAGGGGAAATTTAGAAATCTAAAGAGAAAAGTCAAGGCAATGGAGCAGTGTAGATTTGGGTTATGATAAGCAGAGTATGACAGGAAGGACAGTGAGTTTAACGGTAAAAGTGCATCAGCGAATAAGGTGAAAGCAGGGAATAATGGTAAAAAGTTAAAATTACAGGCTCTTAATCTGAATGCACGAAGCATTCATAACAAGATGGATGAATTAGTGGCACAAATAAAGATAAATGGCTTTGATCTAATAGCCATTACAGAGAGGTGGTTGCAAGGTGACCAAGGTTGGGAACTAAATGTTCCAGGGCACTTGACATTTAAAAAAGACAGGCAGAGTGGAAAAGGAGGGGGTGGTAGCCCTGATAATAAAGGGTGACATAAGGATAGTAGTGAGAGAGGACCTCGGCTCAGAAGATCAGGAAGTAGAATCAGTACGGTGGTGATAAGAAATAAAAGGGCAGAAAACACTGGTAGGAGTAGTTTATAGGCCCCCAAACAGTAGCTATACCATTGGGCAGAGTATTAGATCAACAAATAACAGGAGCTTGCAACAAAGGTAATACTGTAGCGATTCGTGTGCATCGCCACTAAATAATCGAGTTTGACTTCAACGAACTATAAATAAGTTGTTTATTTACAGGAACAGGTTAAATACAACAGGTAAGGTAGCAGGTAAGATGGCTGACTGTAGGAGCACCGTGGTGTAGGTCTTTCCCCAGCGGGGACGCCACGAGGACTGAGTTCGCAGTCCTGTGGAGAGCGTGATGACGTCATCGCGTCTGTGTTGTGACGTCATCACGTTGTTCGCGTTTCCCACGCTTAGGGCGTCACGTGATGCGCGTCGTTGCGTCGCGGGCCATTGAGGCTGAAGTCGCGAGCGCGGGAGCGGGAGGCCAGGCTGAGCCAGTGCTTGCCGCGGGAGCGGAAGATTGCGTCGCTCCCGTCGGCTGGCCGATGCGGCCGAAGTCACGAGGCAGGGCTGTGCCGGCGGCCGTCCTGGAAGGCCGAGTCGGGCCGGCGGCCGCCGCACGTACGTCACGTGGTACGTGACGTCAGCAGGCTAGGGTGCGTCTTAAAGGGGCAACGGCCCAAACAGGTAGGTTAAAGGGGCAATGGCCCAAACAGGTAAGTTATACATACAGTAAGGTAAGTTAAAGGGAATTATGTATCTCAATGTAAGGGACAACCGGTGGTACCGCCACATAGGCCCATCAGAATTCGCTTTAACGAAAGTCCAAGGATGAGATGGTCTGACGAGCTGGTGGTCACGGCGGTCGTGCTGTCTCGACTTGGTAGGCGAGGTCTGAAGATGTTGCTCGTGAGCGGATCCTATGCGCGTCGTGGCGAATAATCTGTATCCGTCAGGCGAAGGACCGTGGAGACGTGCGAAACAGCAGGCCTTGTCAGAGTGACGGGCAAGTCGGGCGGACGCGGGCGATGACTCTGTTGATGTTGGAACAAGTCCTTGTTCTGACGAAATCTGCAGGAACGCGGACGGGCGATCCAGAAGGACTTGACTGGCGAGGTCGGTGAACTCGCCGACAGGTGAGCGAAACCTTCAGGAGGCTGGAACACGTGGAACGGTGCGTGCCATAGTGCTACGATGTTAACATAACAGAGGGTGAAGAGTTGCTGCGTTGATCAGTGATCGGTGAGGCCAGCAACTTTCACGTGGCTGATCGCGGCCACAGGATGCCCGTTGGACCCGTCCTCGATGTGTGCAGCGTCAGTAGAGGTTTGCATTTGTTAAAGGGAAAACTGGAGAAAGGGCGGCAACGGTCCGGGTTGTTGTTGCTTTCAGGAGGGGTCAACTCTGCCTGGAGGGCGGCAACACTTGTAACTGTTGTAGATTTAGGAGAACACAGCTGGGAGGGCGGCACGCTTTTTGTTCACGCTGAATCGTGTAGTAGGTAACACAACCAGCAGGCTGAAGGGCTGGTGCGTCGGCGGCGGAGAAGGAGTCGTCGTTTTTCCATGAGGGATAGGTCCTCGTGGTTCGCGAGGGATGGGTCCTCGTGCGCGAGGAGAGCGTCCTCGTGTTTCGTGGAGGTGAGTCCTCGTGGTATCCCCGAAGGGCACGCTCCGATTTTGTGGGCCTGAACATGCTGTACCCCGCGCTTGGAGAGATGTATACTTGCTGTTGCTTTGGACGTAGAGGCGGACGATCCGTGCGGCGGTAGGAAAGACGAGTACGGGGACCGTAAGCAAGTGCGTGGTCGGCGCCGCATCGATGTTCTCGTCGAACGGGGCTTCTACCTTTATAAAGCATGAGGGAGACTGTGGCTCCCTGGATTGCGGCAGCGACAGCAAAATGGCTGGTGCTTCCATGGCGTGCTTCTTTTGTGAAAGTTGCTCACAAAAAAACGGGGTCCGGTTGAGTTTTGTCCGTGTCAAACGGGATCTGCTCCAGACTGCGCTTACCTTGTGAATACGTTCGCAAAGACAGGGTCGCCTTTGGAAGAATCGGTGTTAGGCGGTTGCTGTTCCGTGGTTGTTCGTCGGTTGTGCGTTGGTCGTCTTGTGGGAAGACGAGGTTCAGGCGCGCGTTGCTACTGTGAAAATCGTTCACAGATACGGGTTCACCAATTGTAGTGTTGGAATTGATGAGCTCCCGTACTCACGTCGTTGGGTCACCAATGTAGCGATTCGTGTGCATCACCACTAAATAATCGAGTTCGACTTCGACAAACTATAAATAAGTTGTTTATTTACGGGAACAGGTTAAATACAACAGGTAAGGTAGCAGGTAAGATGGCTGACTGTAGGAGCACCGTAGTGTAGGTCTTTCCCCAGCGGGGACGCCACGAGGACTGAGTTCGCAATCCTGTGGAGAGCGTGATGATGTCATCGCGTTTGTGTTCTGACGTCATCACGTTGTTCGCGTTTCCCGCGCTTAGGGCGTCACGTGATGCGCGTCGTTGCGTCGCTGGCCGTTGAGGCCGAAGTCGCGAGAGCGGGAGCGGGAGCTGGAGGCCAGGCTGAGCCGGTGCTTGCCGCGGGAGCAGAAGATCGCGTCGCTCCCGTCGGCTGGCCGATGCGGCCGAAGTCGTGAGGCCGGGCTGTGCCGGCGGCCATCCTGGAAGGCCGAGTCGGGCCGGCTGCCGCCACATGTACGTCACGTGGTACGTGACGTGACGTTAGGGCGCGTCTTAAAGGGGCAACGGCCCAAACAGGTAGGTTAAAGGGGCAACGGCCCAAACAGGTAAGTTATACATACAGTAAGGTAAGTTAAAGGGAATTATGTATCTCAATGTAAGGGACAACTGGTGGTACCGCCACAATACAATAATAATGGGGGACATTAATCTTTATATAGACTGGGCAAGTCAAATTGGCATGGGCAGTCTGGAGGACGAGTTCATGGAATGCATTCGAGACAATTTCCCAGAACAATACATCATGGAACCAAACAGGGAACAGGCTATTTCAGATCTTGTTTTGTGTAATGAGACAGGGTTAATTAGTAATCTCATAGTAAAGGATCCTCTGGGAAAGAGTGATCATAATATGATAACATTTCACATTGAGTTTGAGAGTGAAATACTTCAGTCGGAAACAAGAGTCTTAAACTTAAATAAAGCCAATTACATAGGTATGAGGGCCGAGTTAGCAAAGGTAGATTGGGAAATTAGATTAAAAGGTGTGACAGTAGATAAGCAGTGGCAAACATTTAAAGAAATATTCCAAAATTCTCACTGAATATACATTCCGTGGAGAAATAAAAACTCCATGGGAAAAGTGATCCATCGGTGGCTAACTAAAGAAGGTAATGATAGTATTAATATTAAAAGAAGAGGCTTATAATGTTGCGAAGAATAACAATAAGCCTGAGGATTGGGAGAGCTTTAGAAACCAGCAAAGGATGACCATAAAATTGATAAAAAGGGAGAAAATAGAATAGGAGAGTAAACTAGCAAGAAATATAAAAACAGATTGTAAGAGTTTCTATATGTATGTAAAAAGGAAGAGAATACCAAAAGTAAGCACTGGTCCTTTAAAGGCTAAGACAGGTGAAATTATAATGGCGAATAAGAAAATGGCTGAGACTTTCAACAATTATTTTGTATCTCTCTTCACAGTAGAAAACACAAAAAGCATACCAAAAATAGTGGGGAGCCAAGGGGCTAATAAGAGTAGAAGAACTTAAAGTAAATAATTTCAGTAGAGAAAAAGTACTTGAGAAACTATTTGGACTAAAAGCTGACAAATCCCCTGGACCTGATGGCCTACATCCTGGGGCTCTAAAAGAAGTGGTTGCATTGATTGTGATTTTCCAAATTTCCCTAGATTCTAGAATGGTCCCAAAAGATTGGAAGGTAGCAAATGTAAGCCCGCTATTCAAGAAAGGAGGGAGAGAGAAAACAGGGAATTACAGGCCAGTTAGCCTGACATCAGTTGTCAGGAAAATGCAGGAATCCATTATTAAGGAAGTGGTAACGGGGCACTTAGAAAATCATAATATGATTAGGCAGAGTCAACACGGTTTTATGAAAGGGAAATTGAGTTTTTTGAGGATATAACTGGCAGGGTAGATAAAGGGGAACCAGTGGATGTAGTATATTTGGATTTCCAAAAGGCATTCAATAAGGTGCCACATAAAAGGTTGCTAGGCAAGATGAGGGCTCATGGGGTTTAGGGTAATATATTAGCATGTCAGAGGATTGGTTAATGGACAGAAAACAGAGAGTAGGGATAATCAGGTCATTTTCTGGTTGGCAGGCTGTAACTTTTGGGGTGTCGCAAGGATCAGTGCTTGGGCCTCAGCTATTTACAATCTATATTAATGACTTCGATGAAGGGAACGAGTGCAACGATACAAAGCTAGGTGGGAAAGTAAGCTGTGAGGAGGACACAAAGAGCCTGCAAAAGGATATAGACAGGTTGGGTTGGATTTTTCCAACTTCCCCAGGCCCGGGGCGGGCGACGTCGGTGGCGTGTGGAGAACTCGCATCTGTGTTGATCCCGGCCTCCAACAAGCTATTCCGATGATGGGGCTTGTTAAGCCCACCCTGTGAGATCCCCAGCCAATTAATAGGAAGCGGGTCTGATGACATCATTTGATGATGCGTCACCAGCCGGTTTCCTTAAAGGGGCTATGTCCAAATTGATTTTGACAGTTCTGCTGTCACTGTTCTGCAGTATTGAGGTGCTACAAACACTGACAAGCACTGCACAAAGGTGCACAGCTGCACCCAGGCTCTCCCATGATTCCCTCCATGCATGTAGGGAGGTTCTCTTCCCTTCCAAAGGGTGGAAAACACCTCCACAGGACACCAACGCAGCCTGGTTGCACATTGCACAGGAGGACACAAGCAGGGATGTCGTCAGGAGGACCAGGCTGCAGTGGTGCAAACCTTTCAATGATCTCAGTAGGTCATAAAATGTTACTGCCAAGCCACACTCAACCTCATCCTGCTGTGTCACTCATCACATTCCCATCACTCTGCCTTCCCTACCCTACTCCTGCACATCTTTACTCACACCAACTTACCTTGCATGTCCACCCATCCCTCTCTATCTACATTATCACTTCCCCATCTCACTAGCCACCCCTCACACTCACCCTCATCCTACTGCAAGCATACCAACTAACAACACACAAGGGTAGGCACTTGGGTGGTTTAGCCAATGTTCAGGTGAAGTTTCTGTTAATGTGCTGTTAAACATTGAAACCTTTATTTTGAACACTTTGCGTTCTTGGACAGATTTGTGTGCACCTTTGAAAGTGTCTTAGTGAGTTGCAGTGAATGGTGAGATATAACGTTCTACCACCTCCCTCCCCGCACCCACCCCCTCCCCCCGCACAGTGGTGATGAGTGTGAAAGGAATGGCTTGGACATTGTAGGGATGCTTTATGGTGTTGGTGTGGGATGGTGCCAACCTGGTGAATCATGTGGCAGCCAGGGTGTACAGTGTTAAGTGAAGCTAATCTGGATATGGTGAGTCCATCGCTGGCATCCCGGGCAGCAATGTGGTTGGGTGCTGATGCCCTGTGTCCTGTGCAGCATCAGTTGATTGCGGAGAAGGTTGGTGTTGTTGTTGGTGCTGCTGGTGTGCCCGGTGATGCTGGTGTTAGGGCTGATCGTTTTGGGATTCTGAAGACCAAGGTGAGATTTTTTCAAGGGCACCGATGCTGATGGAATAGATGGCAGGTGAGGTTGAGATGACAGAAGTGATCTGTCAATGTTGAGATAGGTTGTTCCAAGGAGGTGACAGTGGATAGAGAGATTACTCCAATTACTTCAAAAGTGCATAAAGCTCAAAAGTGGGTTGCAAATCCTGAAGGCTGAAGCTTCGGAGATTGGAAAGTGATCAGCTGTAAAATGGTAGCTTTTAAACCACCTTTGCAGCTGTGACCTAATGAAACAAATGGAGAGTTGTTTAGAACCCGACATACTGACCTGGCGTGATCCCCGAGTGACGGGAACCTCAAGGAAAATTTGGGAAAATGCTTTGGACATGGGAAAACGTTAATTCAATTGTTTTAACTACCCTGCCAACTATCAGGATTGCCTGACCCGCCGCTTAGTGCCCTGTCTGCAATGCGCAGGCAGAACCGGCACTCGGGAAACTCACGGAGGCGAATTCAGAGCAGGATACCGGCCCGCTGTCAATCTTTTGGATTGTGACAGCAGACCCGCCTCCAAACCCGCCCTCTGAGCGCTGGCAAAATTCAAACCGTTAAGTGAGTGGGCAACAAGGTGGAAGATGGGAGTATAATGTGAAGAAATGTGAGGTTATTCACTTTGGTCGGAAGAACAGAAAAACAGAATATTTTTTAATTGATGAGAAATTATTAAATGTTGGTGTTCAGAGAGACTTAGGTGTGCTCGTACAGGAAAAACAGAAAGTTAGCATGCAGGTGTAGCAAGCAATTAGGAAGGCAAATGGCATGTTGGTCTCTATTGCAAGAGAGTCGGAGTACCAGAGTAAGGAAGTCTTACTACAGTTGTACAGGGCTTTGGTGAGACTACACCTGGAGTACTGTGCACAGTTTGGTCTCCTTGTCTGCGAAAGGACATACTTGCCTTAGAGGCGGTGCAATGAAGATTCACGAGATTAATCTCAGAGATGAGAGGGTTGTCCTATGAGGAGAGATTGAGTAGATTGGGCCTATACTCTCTGGGGTTCAGAAGAATGAGACGTGATCTCATTGAAACATATACAATTTTGAGGGGGATTGACAGGGTATTTGCTGAGAGGTTGTTTCCCCTGGCTGGAGAGCATAGTCTCAGGATAAGGGGTAGGCCATTTATGATTGAGATGAGGAGGAATTTCTTCAGAGGGTTGTGAATCTTTAGAATTCTATATTCCAAATGGCTATGAATGCTGAGTCATTGAATGTATTCAAGGTTGAGATATATTGATTTTTGGACTCGTGGGAAATCAAGGGACATGGGGATCGGACGTGAAAGTGGAGTTGAGGTCGAAGATCAGCCTGTGAAGCAATAGGCTATAATTCAGAAAGATACACAATAATATGAACAGAATACTGATATTATTAATACATGATATACTGGGTTTAAAAATCTAAAGCCTCAGAGACACAAGCTGTAAAACCTCAGAGACATAGGGGGAGAAATTCGGTTGTTAGCGCCACCGATTAACACCTAAAGAGGCCGAGAAGTGGGGCGCTAGACAATTTCCGGGTGGGCGCAAGGCGCCTAGCCCCATATTGAGCATGCATTTAGCGCCGGCGCCCGCTCATGGGCGCATGCTGATTATGACGTCATTTGAGTGTGCAACGCCTTTTGGGTGCCTCGGACCGGAAATTCAGTGGCGCCCCCCTCCGTAGCGCCTGGCGCTAATAGTGACAGCTTAACTGGACCTTACCAACTCGCTCTCGGGCTGGAGGAGCGTTATTTAAAGGGAACTGGTGTGGTTTAAAAGCGGCAGCCATTTTTGGAGCACAACTTCCTCGAGAGCTATAACGAGTTGCTGAGCTGCACACTGAGAGCCATTTGACCACTGAGCCAGCGCAGGCAGACGATCTTCAGCCTTCTGACCATCACCTTGCTGTTGGTGAGCCTTGACAACGGGGAACCTTCCTGTGGGCACTTATTATGGGGGCTCCATTGGAGGGGAACGTCCTGCTGCTGAATCATCTGGAAAGGGCACTGAAACGCTGGGAGAGGGGGGTGGGCATGGCCAGACGGAGGAGGGCCAACAGACGTCGCCACAGCAGATCTTACGCTGGCAGGGTTTTCCGACAGCAGTTTTCCTACATGAACATGCCGGAGGAGCAGTATGTCAGAAGGCTGCGATTTAGAAAGGAGGTGGTGACTGAGCTGTGCCAGCTGCTTCAGCCAGATCTGCAGCCTCAGATAAGGTGCAGGACATCTCTGTCGGTGGCTGAGAAGATGCCTGCTGGCCTGAACTTCTACGCGAGCGGCTCTTCTCAGGCTGCGCGTCAGAGGCTGATCAGAAGTAGCTTCTAGGCCCCTCTCACGGAATGCTTGCTGCCATTCCAAGAACAGGAATGGAACTGGTCTGATACCCCCAAGCCTGTGAAGGGCAAGATGCATGTAAATGGAAGGCATGGCCATTGTAAATGAAGAAAGTGTTTCATTACACAAAATGTGGTTCCTTCAAACATGAGAAAGCTATGGCAACAGAAAGCAAAACTAATACACTGACACATAACTGCCTCTCACACCCGGGAGACTGTCCAAAACATAAATCACATTCCGACCATCTTCCTTGGCCTTGATTCCACTGCACCAACGAAAGCATCCAATGCCCCATCAGTGAGGTGTTCCGCCCTCTGCCTCACCCTTTCCATGTCTTGCTAGGCTGGTGCGCCACAGGTAGGCTCCCACCGCTTTGAAGGCCTACAAGGCAGTGAGTGTGTCTGGTGATGCCAATTGACCTGCCCCTTTAAGAGCTGGTCGGCGCCAGTGTGTCTCAGGGAAAGTGGTTATTGACAGCACCCTCACTGTGCCCCGCCGCCGCGAAATTGGGTTGCGCCGCCGGGTTAGCACCTTAAGAGTAGCGTGCAGCGCCTGATTTAGCGCCGCAATCAGCTTTAGGGGCGCTGCAACCCAATATTGCGCTAGGTGGCGCTAAATTGCGCCTGGCGCTAAACTTTGCGCATCGCCAGGACTAGTGCCCCAAACGCGGCTATACCGAATTTCTAGGCCATAGGCTGTAAACAGAGAACAGGCTTCTGAGATAAAGATCAGTTGATAACAAAGTTGTAAACCAGCTTTGAAATGGGAATTAGTTAAATATACTAAAACAATGAAAGATTGAAGCAAATCATTGGTGCTTCCGAAAGGTCTACGGTTTGCAACGAACACAATGAGAATGCCCAGTTTAAAGTGTTAAGAACTAACATGTAAAACAGAAACACAAACATTAAAAGAACCATGTGCCTTTGAAAAGATGACATCAAGTATAGAAACATCTGCTGGTCACATAGTTTTTATGTTAAACTTGCAAGACAGGAAACACGATTAAATATGCAACCAATTGAGATAGCTAGAAATGCATGAAACACTCTGGTCAAAGTGTCTTTAATATAGACATATAAGTAAATATGATATCAAAAAGGAGACTTTGAAGATATGACTTCAATAGAAACACCAAGCAATTGGGGTCGATTTTCCTGGAGCCGTCAGGCGGGGTTTCAGGCGTGTGGGGGGGGGAATTTGCAAAAATAGGGGGTCGCGACCCCCCCGCCTGATTCCCCGCCCAGTCCGACTTTCACCCCGGCATTTCAATCCGACCCAAATCAGTCCCGCCCGCAGCAGGCGGGACTGGTCTTTAGGCACCCTAATCACCAATAATTGGCATCTATAATGCCATTTTAAGGGGCCCTTGCCACTTTCAGCCTTTTCCCACACTAAACACGCCTGGTGGGAACACCACTGATGAAACCTGGCATGAACAATATCGGCTCGCTTACTTTCAGCTGCAGGTCAATCAGGAAAGAAGAGATTTAATCAGACAGCATTTGTAGGTTGCAGGACCTTGTTGTTTCAGGCTTGGGGCAACTTGTTCAAGGCTTAGGCACAGCTGTGGAAGGTTGGAGCCTCACACACTTCTCCAGTGTGAGCTCCTGGGAAGCACCGCTCAGCACCCTCACTCAGCGCTTCCTCAACGGAGGCATCTACCAGAAGTATGGGAGGCCTTTTTTCCCTTCCCTTCATGCCATTAAAGGATCTTCAGCAGCAGAGGCATCAGCAGCAGAACCAGGAACAGCAGGATGAGCACCAGGAGCACCAGGCTGCTGCTCAGTCACCTGAAGCTGCACAGGCCAGAAGGGGCCAGCGCTTGGATGTGGCTTGAGAGCACCTTGCTGCGCATCAGGGGGCCATGGGGGCCGTCTCTGCACTGGCAGTCCTACTCAGAAGGACTTCCATGAAGGTCTGGTTTCTCTGTTCAATAGATGCCCATCGCTCCTCAAGAGATGTCATTCTATTATGAACACTCACCGTGTTTTCCATACCCTGGCGACTTATCTCCTCCATGGAGGGTGACAACCTTTCCATGGTGATGCGCTCATGTGCCAATGACTACGCAAAAGCTCAGCTCATCTTCGCTATGGACTCCTCCATTCACTCCACACTCGCAGCGACCCTAGAGACAAAACCTGCCAGAGACTCCTGCATCTGTGCATGGAGTACCATCACCTCTGATCTTACGGATTGACCCAGAGGCAGAGGATCGACATGCAGCTGAGCTGAGCTGGCAGAGTCCTGCGCCCTCCGACGAGGACGCTGCGCTGCTGTCCCTGTCTCCACAATCTGCTGATGCTCACTTGTGAGCTGTGAAACACCAGGTGACAACACTACTCTATGTCCCGAAGGTCCCCCCGAGGTGTGAGTGTCTGCGCTGGTGCTGGGTGCGCTTACTTCTGCTGACGCTGCGCCCTCAGAGGTTGGAGCTTCCTCTGAGGAGTCTGGCTGCACAGCCTCTTCCTCCTCCACAGTGGGGATGGGGGCTCTGGATGGTACTGTGGGGGAGTAAAGGAAGGAGTTAGAGATGTAATGCCAAGGTTCTTCTGGTGACTCCCAGTGAGTTGACATCTGCTGACGCCTGCATCCATGCAGCCTTGGTCTCAGTGGGAGGCCTCTTCCTCCCTGACCTAGGGAAGAGGACCTCCCTGTGGACCCTAACCCCATCCAATAATGCCTGCAGTGAAGCCTCGGCGAATTTGGAGGCAGCTCGGGGTCTGGCACTGGCCACAGCTGCTGCAGGCTCCTCTGCCATCCTGTATGGTTCGTTTGGAAGCCTTCAGAGGATGCAGTGCTTGCTGTGGACCTTGAAAGCACCATGAATGATGACATCATACTGTGGGGCTTTCTGACTGGAAATAGTCAATTAGCAAGGGTTCCCACATGCTGGAAATGAATTGGCCAATTGAGGGATAATTGCATCGATGTGGCAGACCCATTTAGATTCGTGTGGGAACCCCGACATTCGGGGAACCCGACAATTCCCCGCACCTGCGGGAAAATCGGCCCCATTGTGTTTGTATTGAACTTGGAGCAGCATGGAGTCACAATCTCTGCTAAAAACCAGTAAAGCCAATATTAAGAATTGAATGAAAGCATTTTGTAGGAATGGCATCAAACACAAACCATAGCTGTCATTGTTTTTATGATGGTTTTTGAAACACTTAACAGGTAGAGAAATAACTATGCATGCAATAGTTGAATTGACAGTAAGAATAGAAAGCATTTGAAAGAGAGAATCAATAAAGACAATTAGTTGACATCAGCAGAGAACTTCAAAGAAGAAACCAATGCAAAAAGAGTATAAAACATAGACCTTTTCAACAGAAAGGCAGAACTCGCTGAATGGGCAAAGCGTTTCTCAACTCTTCAGAGGCATCTCTGTAAGTTTTTAATTATGAGTCTCGGGAAGTCAAAGTAATTGATTTTGGTGGATGTTCTGGATTTAGAAATAAGTAAGAAATAAGAAATGTAACAAAGTAAAGATTTGAGAATAAGGATCTCTGAGAAATAAGAAATGTAAGCTAATTGTATTTTGAATTGTTAATGTTGCGACTGATTCAACAGATGTTAACTGAATGTCGGCTCTTAAATAAAACTATATATTTTTAGAATTGTCTCAAAGAGTAATTCTGTATAAACTCGCGAACCCACAAATTCTGTACACTCTTTTGTAAGGAGTTGCAGAATTCTGGGGGGTCTTCCGGACCCTTATAATATCCGGAAGGTTACAGTCTAGTTCAACTTATTAAAAGTACTATCTGGAGGATGGTAACATCTTCAGTTGTTCCTTTCCTTTAGGGAGAGATAGCCTGAACCTTTAGACCCATTTAAGCGTCTTATGGAATTCGGCTATCTCTAACTTAAGTTGAAGGTGAACGTCTGGGGAATACGCCTGATCTGGGATAGCCCAAAAGGGCTAGGACTTGTAATTATCCCTTCAGCCATGATCTTATTAAATGGCGGAGCAGGCTCGGAGAGCCGAATGGCCTACTCCTAATTCTTATGTTCTTATTATCTTCAAATAATGAAAGGTACAGTTGAGGTTGAGGTAAATAAGCTATTTAACTTGGATAAAAGAGGAATAGAGGACACAAGTATGAAAATTTACAAGCCTCAAAGCAAGAATAGTGGATGTTTGAAAGAGACACCGAGGGAAGGTAATTGATTCGGGCTCAAGCATCACATTTAAAAAGGGAGTGAAATCAACATCTGTGTACTGGTAAACTGATGTTTATAGAAACATTAATAAAACTGCTAGACTTTTTCTTTTTAAAGGGAAAGTAATTCAGTATTTCCTAAAGAAGGGGATTAACATGTGGTGTCAGAGGAATGATAGAATCACACATGGGCTCTGGGGGCAATGAACTCACACATGGGCTCTGGGGGCAATGAACTCAATCGGATGAATGGTCTTTTCTTGCTTTGAATTTTCTTTTACTCTTATATAGTTACAATTTTCCTGTTAGTTATCTAAAATATATTTCAGAGGTTCAGACTTTGTTTTTTTGCATCCAGAAATATTTCACTGCTACCTTCAAAGCATTCGTCTATCCTAATAATGACGTTGCTGGATTTCAGTGCTATCAGTCTTTTTCCATCAGTGGAAGGATGGGGAGGAGGCTTACAAATGCCATGGCACACTGTGTGAATAGCCAGGCTTCTTGTTGGTATCATTTGCCCTCATCCTCTTCCAAAAAGTGATGCATACATCAGAAAAAGTTTGAGTATGGGATTTTTTTTTTTTTAATGATCAGCAGCAAAACTAGCCATTCATAGAGCATGCTTTGAGTTCCTTTTTTAAAGTCCTGTCCTAGTTCACTAGACCAAAAAGAATGCTGCAACCTTAAACTGCATTCTGGATGTTGCAATCCACAAAGTGCTTGCACGTCATAACAGCGACTTGTGGCATGCTACCTGTTTAGCTTCTTCATTTACAGAAGCCGCATATACACAATGATAGCCATGGGAATGAAGCAGAACTCAAAACCTGGTCCTCTAATAAAGGGTCAGGCCTGTGGAGGTAAATGTCATTTCAAGCATTTCCAACAGTCAGAGACAACAGTATGGATATGTTTTGTGAATTCTTTAACTTTTTATAGCTATTTTATTTTAAGCACTAAAGTTACTGAGATGGCCACTTGAACTAATTTAAAAGAACCTTTTGAATTATATGGTTGGCTTTGTAGTGCTTATGCTTACTCATGGTTAGGTTTCCTACCTATTTAGTTATATTACGTGCAGTGACTATTCTTGCATTAACTGTGATTTGTTGTGCTTTTAATGAATATATTGAGGCAATCAGATGCCAGTGTAATGGGCACTGTGGACGAGTGACCCTTGCAAGGGTGACGGGCACTGTGGACGAGTGACCCTTGCAAGGGTGACGGGCACTGTGGATGAGTGACCCTTGCAAGGGTGACGGGCACTTTGGACGAGTGACCCTTGCAAGGGTGACGGGCACTGTGGACGAGTGATCCTTGCAAGGGTGACGGGCACTGTGGACGAGGGACCGTTGCAAGGGTGACGGGCACTGTGGACGAGTGACCCTTGCAAGGGTGACGGGCACTGTGGACGAGTGACCCTTGCAAGGGTGACGGGCACTGTGGACGAGTGACCCTTGCAAGGGTGACGGGCACTGTGGACGAGTGATCCTTGCAAGGGTGACGGGCACTGTGGACGAGTGACCCTTGCAAGGGTGACGGGCACTGTGGACGACTGACCCTTGCAAGGGTGACGGGCACTGTGGACGACTGACCCTTGCAAGGGTGACGGGCACTGTGGACGACTGACCCTTGCAAGGGTGACGGGCACTGTGGACGAGTGACCCTTGCAAGGGTGACGGGCACTGTGGACGAGTGACCCTTGCAAGGGTGACGGGCACTGTGGACGAGTGACCCTTGCAAGGGTGACGGGCACTGTGGACGAGTGACCCTTGCAAGGGTGACGGGCACTGTGGACGAGTGACCCTTGCAAGGGTGACGGGCACTGTGGACGAGTGACCCTTGCAAGGGTGACGGGCACTGTGGACGAGTGACCCTTGCAAGGGTGACGGGCACTGTGGACGAGTGACCCTTGCAAGGGTGACGGGCACTGTGGACGAGTGACCCTTGCAAGGGTGACGGGCACTGTGGACGAGTGACCCTTGCAAGGGTGACGGGCACTGTGGACGAGTGACCCTTGCAAGGGTGACGGGCACTGTGGACGAGTGACCCTTGCAAGGGTGACGGGCACTGTGGACGAGTGACCCTTGCAAGGGTGACGGGCACTGTGGACGAGTGACCCTTGCAAGGGTGACGGGCACTGTGGACGAGTGACCCTTGCAAGGGTGACGGGCACTGTGGACGAGTGACCCTTGCAAGGGTGACGGGCACTGTGGACGAGTGACCCTTGCAAGGGTGACGGGCACTGTGGACGAGTGACCCTTGCAAGGGTGACGGGCACTGTGGACGAGTGACCCTTGCAAGGGTGACGGGCACTGTGGACGAGTGACCCTTGCAAGGGTGACGGGCACTGTGGACGAGTGACCCTTGCAAGGGTGACGGGCACTGTGGACGAGTGACCCTTGCAAGGGTGACGGGCACTGTGGACGAGTGACCCTTGCAAGGGTGACGGGCACTGTGGACGAGTGACCCTTGCAAGGGTGACGGGCACTGTGGACGAGTGACCCTTGCAAGGGTGACGGGCACTGTGGACGAGTGACCCTTGCAAGGGTGACGGGCACTGTGGACGAGTGACCCTTGCAAGGGTGACGGGCACTGTGGACGAGTGACCCTTGCAAGGGTGACGGGCACTGTGGACGAGTGACCCTTGCAAGGGTGACGGGCACTGTGGACGAGTGACCCTTGCAAGGGTGACGGGCACTGTGGACGAGTGACCCTTGCAAGGGTGACGGGCACTGTGGACGAGTGACCCTTGCAAGGGTGACGGGCACTGTGGACGAGTGACCCTTGCAAGGGTGACGGGCACTGTGGACGAGTGACCCTTGCAAGGGTGACGGGCACTGTGGACGAGTGACCCTTGCAAGGGTGACGGGCACTGTGGACGAGTGACCCTTGCAAGGGTGACGGGCACTGTGGACGAGTGACCCTTGCAAGGGTGACGGGCACTGTGGACGAGTGACCCTTGCAAGGGTGACGGGCACTGTGGACGAGTGACCCTTGCAAGGGTGACGGGCACTGTGGACGAGTGACCCTTGCAAGGGTGACGGGCACTGTGGACGAGTGACCCTTGCAAGGGTGACGGGCACTGTGGACGAGTGACCCTTGCAAGGGTGACGGGCACTGTGGACGAGTGACCCTTGCAAGGGTGACGGGCACTGTGGACGAGTGACCCTTGCAAGGGTGACGGGCACTGTGGACGAGTGACCCTTGCAAGGGTGACGGGCACTGTGGACGAGTGACCCTTGCAAGGGTGACGGGCACTGTGGACGAGTGACCCTTGCAAGGGTGACGGGCACTGTGGACGAGTGACCCTTGCAAGGGTGACGGGCACTGTGGACGAGTGACCCTTGCAAGGGTGACGGGCACTGTGGACGAGTGACCCTTGCAAGGGTGACGGGCACTGTGGACGAGTGACCCTTGCAAGGGTGACGGGCACTGTGGACGAGGGACCCTTGCAAGGGTGACGGGCACTGTGGACGAGTGACCCTTGCAAGGGTGACGGGCACTGTGGACGAGGGACCCTTGCAAGGGTGACGGGCACTGTGGACGAGTGACCCTTGCAAGGGTGACGGGCACTGTGGACGAGTGACCCTTGCAAGGGTGACGGGCACTGTGGACGAGGGACCCTTGCAAGGGTGACGGGCACTGTGGACGAGTGACCCTTGCAAGGGTGACGGGCACTGTGGACGAGGGACCCTTGCAAGGGTGACGGGCACTGTGGACGAGGGACCCTTGCAAGGGTGACGGGCACTGTGGACGAGGGACCCTTGCAAGGGTGACGGGCACTGTGGACGAGGGACCCTTGCAAGGGTGACGGGCACTGTGGACGAGTGACCCTTGCAAGGGTGACGGGCACTGTGGACGAGTGACCCTTGCAAGGGTGACGGGCACTGTGGACGAGTGACCCTTGCAAGGGTGACGGGCACTGTGGACGAGTGACCCTTGCAAGGGTGACGGGCACTGTGGACGAGTGACCCTTGCAAGGGTGACGGGCACTGTGGACGAGTGACCCTTGCAAGGGTGACGGGCACTGTGGACGAGTGACCCTTGCAAGGGTGACGGGCACTGTGGACGAGGGACCCTTGCAAGGGTGACGGGCACTGTGGACGACTGACCCTTGCAAGGGTGACGGGCACTGTGGACGAGTGACCCTTGCAAGGGTGACGGGCACTGTGGACGACTGACCCTTGCAAGGGTGACGGGCACTGTGGACGAGGGACCCTTGCAAGGGTGACGGGCACTGTGGACGAGTGACCCTTGCAAGGGTGACGGGCACTGTGGACGAGTGACCCTTGCAAGGGTGACGGGCACTGTGGACGAGTGACCCTTGCAAGGGTGACGGGCACTGTGGACGACTGACCCTTGCAAGGGTGACGGGCACTGTGGACGAGTGACCCTTGCAAGGGTGACGGGCACTGACGTAATAAAACTCACTACGCACTTGGTTTGAGCATAAAGCAGGGCTTTAATCAACTTATTTCAGAACATGGAAGTCTAGTTGTATCCACTAGCTCGTCTTTTACAAAATGTTCCTGGCAAGCTGGGGCCAATGCCCGAGTATTTATACTCCTTGGACGGCGCCACCAGCTGGCCGTCCAGTGTTATTTCATAGGTAGTTTCTCGATGATGAGATTTATGACGGGCACTGTGGACGAGTGATCCTTGCAAGGGTGACGGGCACTGTGGACGAGTGACCCTTGCAAAGGTGACGGGCACTGTGGACGAGTGATCCTTGCAAGGGTGACGGGCACTGTGGACGAGTGATCCTTGCAAGGGTGACGGGCACTGTGGACGAGTGACCCTTGCAAGGGTGACGGGCACTGTGGACGAGTGACCCTTGCAAGGGTGACGGGCACTGTGGACGAGTGACCCTTGCAAGGGTGACGGGCACTGTGGACGACTGACCCTTGCAAGGGTGACGGGCACTGTGGACGAGTGACCCTTGCAAGGGTGACGGGCACTGTGGACGAGTGACCCTTGCAAGGGTGACGGGCACTGTGGACGAGTGACCCTTGCAAGGGTGACGGGCACTGTGGACGAGTGACCCTTGCAAGGGTGACGGGCACTGTGGACGAGTGACCCTTGCAAGGGTGACGGGCACTGTGGACGAGTGACCCTTGCAAGGGTGACGGGCACTGTGGACGAGTGACCCTTGCAAGGGTGACGGGCACTGTGGACGAGTGACCCTTGCAAGGGTGACGGGCACTGTGGACGAGTGACCCTTGCAAGGGTGACGGGCACTGTGGACGAGTGACCCTTGCAAGGGTGACGGGCACTGTGGACGAGTGACCCTTGCAAGGGTGACGGGCACTGTGGACGAGTGACCCTTGCAAGGGTGACGGGCACTGTGGACGAGTGACCCTTGCAAGGGTGACGGGCACTGTGGACGAGTGACCCTTGCAAGGGTGACGGGCACTGTGGACGAGTGACCCTTGCAAGGGTGACGGGCACTGTGGACGAGTGACCCTTGCAAGGGTGACGGGCACTGTGGACGAGTGACCCTTGCAAGGGTGACGGGCACTGTGGACGAGTGACCCTTGCAAGGGTGACGGGCACTGTGGACGAGTGACCCTTGCAAGGGTGACGGGCACTGTGGACGAGTGACCCTTGCAAGGGTGACGGGCACTGTGGACGAGTGACCCTTGCAAGGGTGACGGGCACTGTGGACGAGTGACCCTTGCAAGGGTGACGGGCACTGTGGACGAGTGACCCTTGCAAGGGTGACGGGCACTGTGGACGAGTGACCCTTGCAAGGGTGACGGGCACTGTGGACGAGTGACCCTTGCAAGGGTGACGGGCACTGTGGACGAGTGACCCTTGCAAGGGTGACGGGCACTGTGGACGAGTGACCCTTGCAAGGGTGACGGGCACTGTGGACGAGTGACCCTTGCAAGGGTGACGGGCACTGTGGACGAGTGACCCTTGCAAGGGTGACGGGCACTGTGGACGAGTGACCCTTGCAAGGGTGACGGGCACTGTGGACGAGTGACCCTTGCAAGGGTGACGGGCACTGTGGACGAGTGACCCTTGCAAGGGTGACGGGCACTGTGGACGAGTGACCCTTGCAAGGGTGACGGGCACTGTGGACGAGTGACCCTTGCAAGGGTGACGGGCACTGTGGACGAGTGACCCTTGCAAGGGTGACGGGCACTGTGGACGAGTGACCCTTGCAAGGGTGACGGGCACTGTGGACGAGTGACCCTTGCAAGGGTGACGGGCACTGTGGACGAGTGACCCTTGCAAGGGTGACGGGCACTGTGGACGAGTGACCCTTGCAAGGGTGACGGGCACTGTGGACGAGTGACCCTTGCAAGGGTGACGGGCACTGTGGACGAGTGACCCTTGCAAGGGTGACGGGCACTGTGGACGAGTGACCCTTGCAAGGGTGACGGGCACTGTGGACGAGTGACCCTTGCAAGGGTGACGGGCACTGTGGACGAGTGACCCTTGCAAGGGTGACGGGCACTGTGGACGAGTGACCCTTGCAAGGGTGACGGGCACTGTGGACGAGTGACCCTTGCAAGGGTGACGGGCACTGTGGACGAGTGACCCTTGCAAGGGTGACGGGCACTGTGGACGAGTGACCCTTGCAAGGGTGACGGGCACTGTGGACGAGTGACCCTTGCAAGGGTGACGGGCACTGTGGACGAGTGACCCTTGCAAGGGTGACGGGCACTGTGGACGAGTGACCCTTGCAAGGGTGACGGGCACTGTGGACGAGTGACCCTTGCAAGGGTGACGGGCACTGTGGACGAGTGACCCTTGCAAGGGTGACGGGCACTGTGGACGAGTGACCCTTGCAAGGGTGACGGGCACTGTGGACGAGTGACCCTTGCAAGGGTGACGGGCACTGTGGACGAGTGACCCTTGCAAGGGTGACGGGCACTGTGGACGAGTGACCCTTGCAAGGGTGACGGGCACTGTGGACGAGTGACCCTTGCAAGGGTGACGGGCACTGTGGACGAGTGACCCTTGCAAGGGTGACGGGCACTGTGGACGAGTGACCCTTGCAAGGGTGACGGGCACTGTGGACGAGTGACCCTTGCAAGGGTGACGGGCACTGTGGACGAGTGACCCTTGCAAGGGTGACGGGCACTGTGGACGAGTGACCCTTGCAAGGGTGACGGGCACTGTGGACGAGTGACCCTTGCAAGGGTGACGGGCACTGTGGACGAGTGACCCTTGCAAGGGTGACGGGCACTGTGGACGAGTGACCCTTGCAAGGGTGACGGGCACTGTGGACGAGTGACCCTTGCAAGGGTGACGGGCACTGTGGACGAGTGACCCTTGCAAGGGTGACGGGCACTGTGGACGAGTGACCCTTGCAAGGGTGACGGGCACTGTGGACGAGTGACCCTTGCAAGGGTGACGGGCACTGTGGACGAGTGACCCTTGCAAGGGTGACGGGCACTGTGGACGAGTGACCCTTGCAAGGGTGACGGGCACTGTGGACGAGTGACCCTTGCAAGGGTGACGGGCACTGTGGACGAGTGACCCTTGCAAGGGTGACGGGCACTGTGGACGAGTGACCCTTGCAAGGGTGACGGGCACTGTGGACGAGTGACCCTTGCAAGGGTGACGGGCACTGTGGACGAGGGACCCTTGCAAGGGTGACGGGCACTGTGGACGAGTGACCCTTGCAAGGGTGACGGGCACTGTGGACGAGTGACCCTTGCAAGGGTGACGGGCACTGTGGACGAGGGACCCTTGCAAGGGTGACGGGCACTGTGGACGAGGGACCCTTGCAAGGGTGACGGGCACTGTGGACGAGGGACCCTTGCAAGGGTGACGGGCACTGTGGACGAGTGACCCTTGCAAGGGTGACGGGCACTGTGGACGAGGGACCCTTGCAAGGGTGACGGGCACTGTGGACGAGGGACCCTTGCAAGGGTGACGGGCACTGTGGACGAGTGACCCTTGCAAGGGTGACGGGCACTGTGGACGAGTGACCCTTGCAAGGGTGACGGGCACTGTGGACGAGTGACCCTTGCAAGGGTGACGGGCACTGTGGACGAGTGACCCTTGCAAGGGTGACGGGCACTGTGGACGAGTGACCCTTGCAAGGGTGACGGGCACTGTGGACGAGTGACCCTTGCAAGGGTGACGGGCACTGTGGACGAGTGACCCTTGCAAGGGTGACGGGCACTGTGGACGAGTGACCCTTGCAAGGGTGACGGGCACTGTGGACGAGGGACCCTTGCAAGGGTGACGGGCACTGTGGACGACTGACCCTTGCAAGGGTGACGGGCACTGTGGACGAGTGACCCTTGCAAGGGTGACGGGCACTGTGGACGACTGACCCTTGCAAGGGTGACGGGCACTGTGGACGAGGGACCCTTGCAAGGGTGACGGGCACTGTGGACGAGTGACCCTTGCAAGGGTGACGGGCACTGTGGACGACTGACCCTTGCAAGGGTGACGGGCACTGTGGACGAGTGACCCTTGCAAGGGTGACGGGCACTGACGTAATAAAACTCACTACGCACTTGGTTTGAGCATAAAGCAGGGCTTTAATCAACTTATTTCAGAACATGGAAGTCTAGTTGTATCCACTAGCTCCTTGTCTTTTACAAAATGTTCCTGGCAAGCTGGGGCCAATGCCCGAGTATTTATACTCCTTGGACGGCGCCACCAGCTGGCCGTCCAGTGTTATTTCATAGGTAGTTTCTCGATGATGAGATTTATGACAGGCACTGTGGATGAGTGACCCTTGCAAGGGTGACGGGCACTGTGGACGAGTGACCCTTGCAAGGGTGACGGGCACTGTGGATGAGTGACCCTTGCAAGGGTGACGGGCACTGTGGACGAGTGAGCCTTGCAAGGGTGATGGGCACTGTGGATGAATGACCCTTGCAAGGGTGATGGGCACTGTGGACGAGTGACCCTTGCAAGGGTGATGGGCACTGTGGACGAGTGACCCTTGCAAGGGTGATGGGCACTGTGGACGAGTGACCCTTGCAAGGGTGATGGGCACTGTGGACGAGTGACCCTTGCAAGGGTGATGGGCACTGTGGACGAGTGACCCTTGCAAGGGTGATGGGCACTGGACGAGTGAGCCTTGCAAGGGTGATGGGCACTGTGGATGAGTGACCCTTGCCAGGGTGATGGGCACTGTGGACGAGTGACCCTTGCAAGGGTGATGGGCACTGTGGACGTGACCCTTGCAAGGGTGATGGGCACTATGGATCTGTGACCCTTGCAAGGGTGATAGATGCTTTCAACTCTACAGATGCACGCTAGATACAAGGCTTTATAGGTTACATTTTTCAAGGACTTTCTTGTGGCAAGGTACTCGCCCCAACGCAAGCACGGATTGGGAAAGCACTTAATTTTGAACTGAACCTGAAAGCAAGAAATCTATTTTCTCTTCTGCCTGTGGAACAGAATACAGTATGCGTTCACTTGAAAAACATAAGCTTTGCAGAAAACTGAGTTGACAGTCCAAGTAAAGCTAGGCTTCTTGAGGATTCACACTCTTCTGCCAGTTTTTACAGCCATCTTTGTCATTTATTTACCCCAGCATAGTGTCAGACTTAACATTAAAAATTTGAAAATAATTTGGTTTAAAAAAAGTTAAGTATTGTTAGATTTGTATTGTATTAGTACTAAATATGAATAAATAAATGCAAAAGTAAATATATAAACGCACGTTTTTTTCCCTTTTAACAGCATATTAAATGATTAAAATGCAACTTATTTGCTTTAAATACCACAGCATAAACAGCTCCTCGCAGGTAACAGTATAGTAAAGAAATCCTGGAGTATTATTTCGCAAAAGATTGCAACATAGTGAGATTCACTGGTTAGGAAACTATGGAGCATTGACTTACAGGTTCAACAAATTCAAACTTCTTTTTCTCCTGAACTTCTTGAACTTTGAACACATACGCCAATGAAGCTTCATAAAAGTTCTGCCGATCCTTGTCAATTTGTGAGTCAGCCTGTAAATAGAAATAATTTGCATTTTGTTCAGAATGCCAATTTGATTTGACTTAAAACCTTATCACAGAATTTAAAGTTGAACAAATTAAATGCTGTCCCAATGAAAATGGCTGAAAATAGCTATTGGAGAATTCCCCAAAATACCCACAGATAGCTCCAGACTGTCTTTTGGAATGCGAATATCATCCAACGCTATTTTTAACACCTTTCCTGTTTTTTCAAATAACTTATTCACAGGCTATTATACAACAACAACAAGTTGTCAGCTATTATACCCATTAACTATTTCTGTATGATAGCAAGTAGCATATCTGACTTGATTTTTACATGTTCTCTTTGTTATGTTCAGTACTATAAAGAGGCTCACTTATCTTCCGATTATCGCTAAAGGTTTACTCCCAAATTTTTAACCATCTCTTTTCTTTCTTCAGATGCTGACAAACCTGCTGCATATTTTCAGCATTTTCTGAAATTACCATAACATGGGAATTAAGTAAATCTTGAGTAAATTTGCACAATCCACACTGATTGCTGCTGCACAAATTAAAAAAGCATCAACGTTGGATCCGGGTGTTAATTTATTTTAGAAATGTTTTACTTTGTGTTAGAGAGGTCTTGTGATGGGGTGGTCTGCATGCTAAACTGGATTTTGAAGGTAGGCAATCATATCGTAGAGTTGGGCTGCCCAATAGCAGTGTTTAAAATTTGAGAGACTTGGTTCAGCTTTTGCAGGCATACCCTTGGCCAACTTCCTAGCCAAAGAAACATAGTAATGTGTTGTACAGGACTATATATAACTACATATATATCAGAGTTATGCAGAAAATGGGCAAAAATCATTACGTTTCAGAGCATGGACAAATGTTAACATTTATGGGGCTAGATTTTCAGTATAGGCAGTTTTGGGGCGCTAACCTTAGCGCCCGCCCGAAGTTAGCGCCCGCCCCAAAGTAGCGCCCCGTTGCCGGGAATTCAGTGGCTTCGCCCTAAGAGGTTGGTGGAGCGCTAAAAGAGGCGTTCCACTACTCTCTTTAGGCGCTAAGCCGGCGGTCCAGAGGGATAGCGCCCAGGCGGGGCGCAGCACGGGTGCGGTCATTTTTGCACTGACAGCAGACCCCGTGGTGCCGACCAGCTCTTAAAGGGGGAAGGGACGAATTGGTCTGCTGCCACGCCCTGCACACTGCAGCCTTGCAAAGAGGCCTCAACACTACTGCTCAGCCCCAGGGAGTCATGGCAACGCCAGAGAAGGCCCGTCAGCGTGCCCTGCGCTTCTCAGAGGGTGATCTGGACATCATGGTCACAGCTCTGGAGGTGAGGCGCAAGATCTTGTTTCCAGACAGTGGGAGGAATCCAACCCACCACGACTACACCAAAGCCTGGAAGCAGATCGCCCAGAGGGTGACGTTCACCGGCGAGGCCCCCAGGACCCACACACAATGCCGTAAGAAGTACAACGATCTGACCAGGATTGTGAGGGTGAGTAGCCTTTCCAGTCTCCTCCTCATTCTTGCATGTACACCTGACATGATGGGCAAAGGGACCTGAAAGTCCTTTTGGCCAGCCCTCAGCCAGCAGCATTGGGACAGTCATGAGCATCAAATGGCCATTCGGCACTCTACACTTTGGCCAAGCTATTCCACCATGGGAGGCAGTGGACAGTACATCAGGGCTTCACTCTGTCCAAGCTATTCCACCATGGGAGGCAGTGCACACTACATCAGGGCTTCACTGCGCACTTACAGCCCGTCCTTTCTCTTGCAGGCTAAAGTAGCGTTTAATCGCCAGGCCCGTGCCAGGGGTGGCCGCGCCAAGCTGCAGAAGCTCACTCAGCTGGAGGAGCGCGTGTGTGTGCTCATGGGAGCACGTGTGATTGTCCCCACAGCGTGCGGTGTATCCGACCCTCCACTGCCCGGCAATGGTAAGGACCTCGCCTTTTGGCCCTCTCGCGTCGCACTGGCCCATCCGAGCTACCTCCTTTGCCACTGTCCCACCAATGCGCTGAATCCCACCAGTCCTAACTCCCTCGCTGACGCCGTCTCCTCACTCTGAAGCTACTCTTGTGCATTCCTGCTTTCAGCTGGTGACGACCAGGACCCTGAGGCTGCCAGTGACAGCACCTCCAACCAGGAGGAGGAGGAGGAGCAAGCCGGACCTTCGGGGGAACAGTCACGTCCCGCAGGAGAGGAGGAAATGCTCGACACCTCCTCACTGGACGAGTGCCTGGAGGAACTGTCGCAGGGCAATGCAGCTTCTGGGACCAGTGGCGTCCAGCCACCCAGCAGCCGTGCGCGTGGCCCACGGCCTTCCCCCCAAAGGGGGGAAGGATCAGAGGGGAGTGCTGCTGCTCGGCACACTCGCCGTCACCAACGCGGCAAGGGTCCCCTAGTTCGGCCCCCTCCTCCCCAGCGGGAGAGTCGCGACTCCAGTCCGGACACCTTCACTTCGGAGGAGGTGCGGAAGCTCGATCAGATGGCCGACGACTCGGACCGGCGCCACACGGAGCTCATGAGCGTGGTGGGGCGCATGCCTGAGGCCATCGAGTCGCTGGCGACCAGTGTGCGCGAGTTCGGGGCAGCAACTGCCGCGACTGGCCGCATGCTAACTGATGCCGTCAAGACCCTGGCGGATGTGATGCGCGCGCACACCAGGACCACAGGGCCACTCACTGCTGCCACACGCGCTGTCTCAGGCAGGCATCGCCAGGGCAGGCGCCGCGCTGGACCATCCCAGCAAGCCGGCCGTCGGCTGATTGCTGCGGATCCTGCAGTGCGGGCCCGGCCGAGTGCCACCGCGCCACAGCAACAGCCAGCGCATCCCAGACGCCTGCTGGCCCACATTGCGCCATCCGTCGCCGCCATTCCCCCTCTGGGCCGTCAAGGGCAAGCGGCTGCAGCTGATGGTGGCCAGGCTCAGGTGCGCCACTCAGGAGACGGCCCCTCGAGGCCCAAACGCCGTGTAGGCCGCCCCCCAGCGGCATCTGGCGGAAGGGCATCTGAGCCTCAGGCGCCTTCCCCCAGCCTCGCAGCAGCCACTGGGCAGAGCTTGCGAAGGAGCAGCAGGCAGGGCAGGGGAGGCAAAATGCTGGCCAAGGTCTCGCCCTCGCGGGCCACTCAGTAGAGGGTGTGGCCAGCTTTCCTTTAATATGGCGGTGGCCATCTTTATTTTGCCCATGGTTGTGCTTTTGGAGGGCTTTTTTTTTGCGTTAGGCCGACGTTGAGGCCCGGTTTCAATAAAGGTGGAGTGGCTCCTCCCCAGTTTGTGGGAGTGAGTCGTTTGTTGGGCTTTTTGTGGGGCCCGTTTATTGTTTTTGGGGATTCATGTGGGAAGGGCTTTTCATTTTTGTTTAATAAAAAATTATCTTTATTCATGCAGTCTCCATGGTTGTTCTTCTTAGTGTTTGTTGGCTTCGCCGGCTGAGGGCTTGCGGAGCGGCTGCATTCATCTTCCCTCATGGCCCCTGGCCATTCCCTGACAGGGGGCTTAGAAGTACCGTGTAATAAGGTGGCGTCGTGCGGCCCTTGGCCCTGGTCGCTCCCTCCTGGGAACGTACTCCTGCTCCTCCTCCTCCTCCTCCTCCTCCTCCTCATGCTCCTCCTGCTCCTCCTCCTGAGGTGCTGGTCCAACGTCAGGTGGCAGTGCCTGAGTCCTGCGGATAGCCAGGTTGTGTAGCATGCAGCAAACCACCACAAATTGGGAGACCCGGTCCGGCGAATACTGGAGAGCTCCTCCGGAGCGATCAAGGCAGCGGAACCGCTGCTTGAGGACCCCAATAGTTAGCTCGATGATGTTGCGGGTGGTTTGATGGCTCTCGTTGTAGGCCTCTTCAGCAGCGGTCCTGGGCGCGCGGAGCGGGGTCATGAGCCAGGTGCACAAAGGATAGCCTTTGTCCCCGAGTAGCCATCCTCTTGGGGGAGGCTGTGCCTGGAACATGTCATGCACAGTACTCTGCCGCAGGATAAAGGCATCGTGGCTGCTGCCTGGGAAGCTGGCATTGACTGCCATGATGCGCTGCTTGTGGTCACAGACCAGCTGCACATTCAGAGAATGGTAGCCCTTCCTGTTGCGATACTGCTCGCCATGCTCCAGAGGGGCCCGCAAAGCCACATGCGTACAGTCAATGGCGCCCTGCACCAAGGGGAATTCCCCGAGTCTGGAAAATCCCAATGCGCGCTGATGCTGGCTCTCCAGGGCCATGGGGAAGGAGATGAATTGGCTTCTCCTTCTGAACAGTGCTTCGGTCACCTGGCAGATGCAGCGATGCGCGTCGTACTGGGAGATGTTTGCTATGTCCCCAGCAGCGTATTGGAAGGAGCCGGTGGCATAGAAGTTCAATGCCACTGTCACCTTCACTTCCACCGACAGAGACGTCCTGCACCTGAGCTTTGGCCGCAGATCTCGGCGAAGCAGGTGGCAGATCTCTGCAATCACCCCCTTCCAGAATCGGAGCCTTTTAACACATCGCGCGGCACTCATGTTTAGGTAGGAGCGCTGCTGGCGGTATAGCCTGACTGGGTAAGGCCTACGTGGCCGACGCCTGTAGCCCCCTCTGCCTCTAGCCAGGGCTGCCCCTCTCACAATGCGTCTGCGAGCCCTACGGACATGGAGCTGCAGCTCCGCGTTGGCACCCCATGCAACCCCCATCAAATCCTGGCAAACACTCTAATTTCCAAATGGCCACTTGCAGCGCTGTTGCCTGAGTCCAAAAATACCTGGCTCTTGCTGCTTGAAACCAGTTAGCTATCCTCCTTGTTGTGTCTCCAGAAATGCGTTGCACAAGACTGTTTTCTGAAATAATGGATGGCCTTTATACTGGAGAGGACGTTCCCTTTAATTAGCGCCCCCCGGGGCCCGCGCTGGTTGTGTTGCGTTCCTTTTTCCAAACGCTCCGGCCGCCCGCCGCACAATGGGGCGGTCCGACTGAAGTTTGCAATCGGGGCGGCCAAAGGGCGTTGCACGAGGATGTGACGTCATTTTCTGCGCGCGCATCCGGGCGGGCGCTAAACTTTGCGCCGGCGCTAACGGGCAACTTAATTTGGGGCGGGGCGCAAACTGCGCTGCGCCCGGGCGCTACACGCATAGCGCCCGGAAATCACTTCTCTTAAGGCGCTAACTGCTGGCGCAAGCAACTGAAAATCTAGCCCATTCAGTTTAGACCAAATAATAAAATTACTGCCTGTAATTACACACTAAAAGTGTGCACTAGTGCCAACATACAAAATCCCTAAAAAATTCATGCAGTTATGCAATAGATTGGAGCCACAACAAATTGCAACACAGACTGGATAGATAAAAGTTGATTCCCCCAAATTTCTGATTTAAATCCTATAGGAATCATAGAAAGTTACGGCACAGAAAGAGGCCATTCAGCTATTGTGTCTGTGCCGGACGAAAAAGAGCTACCCAGCCTAATCCCACTTATCAGCTCTTGGTCTGTAGCCCTGTAGGTTACGGCACTTCAAGTGCATATCCAAGTACTTTTTAAATGCGATGAAGGTTTCTGCCTCTACCACCCTTTCAGGCAGTGAGTTCCAGACCCCCACCACCCTCTGGGTGAAAAATGTTATCTTCAACTCCCCTCTAATCCTTCTACCAATTACTTTAAATCTATGCCCCCTGGTTATTTACCTCTCTGCTAAGGGAAATAGGTCCTTCCTATCCACTTTATCTAGGCCCCTCATAATTTTATACACCTCAATTAAATCTCCCCTCAGCCTCATCTGTTCCAAAGAAATCACACCCAGCCTGTGCAATCTTTCCTGATAGCTAAAATTCTCCAGTCCTGGCAACTTCCTCGTAAATCTCCTCTGTACCCTCTCTCATGTAATTACACTTTGCCTGTAATGTGGTGACCAGAACTGTATGCAGTACTCTAGCTGTGGCCTAACTAATGTTTTGTACAATTCAAGCATAACCTCTATTGTTAAATCCTATTGCTGTTTGGGAAGGAGTTAGGTATATTTCTTAAGGCTAAAGGGATCAAGGGATCTGGGGAGAAAGCAGGGACAGGGTACTGAATTTGGATGATCAGCCATGATCGCATTAAATAGCGGAACAGGCTCGAGGGGCCAAATGGCCTACTCCTGCTCCTATCTTCTATGTTTCTATGAAAGAGCTCTGGACTCAGGTCACCAGCCAAAGGTGAGTTTCATGTCAACATCAGTTTGCAGCACAACATTAGTACCAATCACTGAATTAAATCAGACAGTGCAGTTTCGTTGTTTTTTTTTTTTGAGGACATGTATGTAAAAGTCAATGGCATGTTCAGCCCACCAGTGTCAGGAACACCTTCAGAACACCAGAAAACACAACTTATCCTACCTTGTTGGCTGTAACAATGGGCTGTCGCATAGATAACTAATCTTTGGGCTCTCCATTTCTCAGGAGCTATTCAGAATAAATTCTGACTAAAATTACAAAGGAACATACGTTCAGGGTCAGCTTTGGCTCAGTGGGAGCATTTTCATCTCTGAGTCAGAAGGTCAAGTCCCACTCAAGAGACTTGAGCACATAATCTAGACTAACAATTCAGTACGCAATCCTGGCTAGTAACAAGAGTAGTGTTATGTTAAAGAAACATTATTTTACTAATCTGCAGGGCTATTGGCCACACTGGTAAGTCCCCTGGAAGTCCTTTGGAGAGGCCAGGAATTGTATCAGGATGTGGATCCAACAGGTCTCAGCCTTTGTTGGTAGTTTCTGTGGAACTTGGAGACAGAACTTCCATCTGCCCCAAAAATGGCCCCTGATGTCAGGAATTCCCTCATTCTCAGCCTGGTTTATGCAAAGCAGCCAATATGCCTGCATTAACCAGCCAAAGAAGCCATTAGCCAAAGGGTCCAGGCATGGGTGTTAGCCAAAAACGCAAGCATTGCCAGAAAATCAGTCCCCCTTTACAAGGGACCTGATTGGCCCTTTAAAAAAAACTGTGTGCCAGTGATGTCAATGATTCTGCAGTACCTGCCCCAAATATAACTGCTACCCTTTGTTTATGGCTCAAATGCTTTTGGATCAACTGTTTGATTTGACACCAGTTTTTGGGCCAGTCACGCTGGTCCCCAATTTTAACATGCAAAGGCTGAAACACTTTGCTTAAGAACGTAAGAACTAGGAGCAGGAAAAGGCCATACGGCCCTTCGAGCCTGCACCACCATTTAATAAGATGATGGCTGATCTTCAACCTCAACTCCACTTTCCCACCCGATCCCCATATCCCTTGATTCCCTTAGAATCTAAAAATATATCAATCTCAACCTTGAATATACTCAACGACTGAGCAGAGGCTCTGGGGCAGAGAATTCCAAAGGTTCACAACCCTCTGAGTGAAGAAATTCATCCTCATCTCAGAACTAAATGGTCGATCCCTTATCCTAAGATTATGCCCCCTAGTTCTAGACTCTCCAGCCAGGGGAAACAATCTCTCAACATCTACCCTGTCAATCCTGCTCAAAATCTTGTATGTTTCAATGAGATCACCTCTTATTCTTCTAAACGCTGAAGAATATAGAAACATAGATGCACGATGCTGAGAGGGTCGTGGATAGCACGTTTAGTGAGTTGGTCACACCGCAGGGAAGGGTTGCACAGGAAGAAAGGAAATGGGTGACCACCAGGCGGAGCAATAGAAGCAGGCAGGTAGTGCAGGAGACCCCTGTGACCATTCCCCTCTCAAACAGGTATACCGATTTGGATACTGTTGAGGGGGATGACTCACCAGGGGAAGGCAGCAGCAGCCAACTTCCTGGCACTGGGGGTGCTCCTGCTGCCCAGGAAGGGAGGAAAAAGAGTGGGAGAGCAATAGTGGTAGGGGATTCTATAGTAAGGGGAACAGATAGGCGTTTCTGTGGCCGTAGACGTGAATCCAGGATGGTTTGTTGCCTCCCTGGTGCCAGGGTCAAGGATGTCACTGAGCGGCTGCAGGGCATTCTGGAGGGGGAGGGTGAACAGGCAGAGGTCATGGTCCACATTGGTACCAACGACATAGGTAAAAAGAGGGATGAGGTCCTGCAGCAAGAATTTAGGGAGCTAGGTGGAAGATTAAAGAGCAGGACCTCAAAGGTTGTAATCTCTGGATTACTCCCGGTGCCACGTGCTAGTGAGTATAGGAATAGGAAGATAGAACAGATGAATGCGTGGCTAAAGGGATGGTGCAGGGGGGAGGGCTTTAGTTTCCTGGATCACTGGGCCTGCTTCTGGGAAAGGTGGGACTTGTACAAGTCGGACGGTCTACACCTGAACCAGAGGGGGACCAATATCCTTGCGGGGAGGTTTGCTAGCACTGCTGGGGGGGGTTTAAACTAACTTGGCAGGGGGATGGGATACAGAGCGGAGCTATAGTAGGGGGTGATTTACAGCCAAATACAGAGGAAGAAACAAGTCAGCTGGGAAGGCAGAGAAAATATGTGAGGGCAAAAGGGAATATGGCAAGGCTGGAAGGCATTTATTTTAATGCAAGGAGTCTTGCAAATAAGGTGGATGAACTGAAGTTGTTGTTGAACACATGGGAGTACGATATTGTTGCTATCACGGAGACATGGTTGAGGGAGGGTCAGGACTGGCAGCTCAATATTCCGGGGTATAGAATCTTCAGGCGAGACAGAGGGGGGTGTAAAAGGGGAGGGGGTGTTGCAATATTAATTAAGGAGTCGATTACTGCTGTAAGGAGGGATGATATATTAGCGGGTTCCTCTAATGAGGCCATATGGGTAGAACTTAAAAACAAAAAGGGGGCAAGCACCTTGCTGGGAGTGTACTATAGGCCCCCAAACAGTCAGGGGGAGATAGAGGAACAGATATGTAGGCAAATCTCAGAGAAGTGCGAAAATAATAGGGTAATAATAGTGGGGGATTTCAACTTCCCCAATATTAATTGGGATAGTCAGAGTGTGAAAGGCTTAGAGGGTGCAGAATTCTTAAAGTGCATCCAGGAGAGCTTTTTGAGCCAACATGTAGAAAGTCCTACAAGAGAGGGGGCGGTACTGGACCTAATTCTAGGGAATGTAGCCGGGCAAGTGGTGGAAGTGTCAGTAGGAGAGCATTTTGGCGACAGTGACCATAATTCGGTGAGATTTAAGGTGGTCATGGAAAAAGCCAATGACGGCCCGGAAATAAGGGTTCTAAATTGGGGGATGGCCGATTTTAATATGATAAGGCAGGATCTGGCCAAAGTGGACTGGGAGCAGCTACTTATAGGAAAATCCACATCAAAGCAGTGGGAGGCTTTCAGAAGGGAATTAGAGAGAGTACAACGCCAACATGTTCCTGTAAAGGTCAAGGGTGGGACCAACAAGCAAAGGGAACCTTGGATGACAAGGGATATACAAAAATGCATTAGGGAAAAAAAGGGGGGCTATTGGCAGTTACAAAAGACTAAAGACGGAGGAAGCCCTAGAGGAGTATAAAAAGTGCAGGGGCATACTTAAAAAAGAAATTAGGAGGGCGAGGAGGGGCCATGAAATAACACTGGCGAGCAAAATAAAGGAAAATCCTAAGATGTTTTATAAGTATATTAAGGACAAGAGGATAACCAGGGAAAGGGTAGGGCCCATTAGGGACCAAAGTGGCAATCTGTGTGTAGAGCCAGATGATGTAGGCGGGGTTTTAAATGAATTTTTTGCATCTGTGTTCACTATGGAGAAAGATGATGTAGACATAGAAATCGGGCAAGGGGACTGTGACATACTTGAACATATTAGCATCGAGAGGGAGGAGGTACTAGCGGTTTTAGCAGGCCAAAAAGTGGATAAATCCCCAGGCCCGGATGAGATGTATCCCAGGCTGTTGTGTGAGGCAAGGGAGGAGATTGCAGGGGCTCTGACACAAATTTTCAGAACCTCTCTGGCCACAGGGGATGTACCAGAGGACTGGAGAATAGCTCACGTAGTACCATTATTCAAGAAGGGTAGCAGGGATAAACCAGGGAATTACAGGCCAGTGAGCCTAACATCTGTGGTAGGGAAATTACTGGAAAAAATTCTGAGGGACAAAATTAGTCTCCACTTGGAGAGGCAAGGATTAATCGGGGATAGTCAGCATGGCTTTGTCAAGGGGAAATCATGTCTGACAAATCTGATTGAATTTTTCGAGGGGGTGACTAGGTGTGTGGATGAGGGAAATGCTGTGGATGTGGTTTACATGGACTTCAGTAAAGCTTTTGACAAAGTCCCGCATAGGAGACTGGTCAAGAAGGTAAGAGCCCATGGGATCCAGGGTGCCTTGGCGCGTTGGATCCTAAACTGGCTGAGTGGCAGGAGGCAGAGGGTGATGGTCGAAGGTTGCTTTTGTGACTGGAAGCCCGTGTCTAGTGGGGTACCTCAGGGATCGGTGCTGGGTCCCTTGCTGTTTGTGATCTACATAAATGATTTGGATGAGAATGTAAAAGGTATGATCAGCAAGTTCGCAGATGACACGAAAATTGGTGGGGTGGTAAATTGTGAGGAGGAAAGCCTCAGGCTACAGGAAAATATAAACGAGTTGGTCAGATGGGCGGAAAAGTGGCAAATGGAATTTAACCCTGAAAAGTGCGAGGTGATGCATTTTGGACGGACAAATAAGGCAAGGGAGTACACAATGAGTGGTAGGACCCTAGGAAGTACAGAGGGTCAGAGGGACCTTGGTGTGCATGTACATAGATCCCTGAAGGCAGCGGAACAGGTAGATAAGGTGGTTAAAAAGGCATATGGGATACTTGCCTTCATTAGCCGAGGCATAGAATATAAGAGCAGGGAGGTTATGATGGAGCTGTACAAAATGCTGGTGAGGCCACAGCTGGAGTACTGTGTGCAGTTCTGGTCGCCTCACTATAGGAAGGATGTGATTGCTTTAGAGAGGGTGCAGAGAAGATTCACCAGGATGTTACCTGGGATGGAGCGCCTCAGCTATGAAGAAAGACTAAACAGGCTGGGGTTGTTTTCATTGGAGCAAAGAAGGCTGAGGGGGGACCTGATTGAGGTGTACAAAATGATGAGGGGCATAGATAGGGTAGATAAAGAGGAACTTTTCCCCTTACTGGGGGGTCAATAACAAGGGGGCATAGATTCAAGGTAAGGGGCAGGAGATTTAGAGGGGATTTGAGGAGGAACTTTTTCACCCAGAGGGTGGTTGGAATCTGGAACTCTCTGCCTGAAAGGGTGGTAGAGGCAGGAACCCTCACAACATTCAAGAAGCATTTGGATGAGCACTTGAAATGCCATTGCATACAAGGCTATGGACCAAATGCTGGAAAATGGGATTAGACTGGACAGGGATTGATGGACGGCGCAGACACGATGGGCCGAAGGGCCTCTTTCTGTGCTGTAAAACTCTATGACTCTATGATAGAAGATAGGAGCAGGAGTAGGCCATTCGGCCCCTCAAGCCTGTTCCGCCATTTAATGAGATCATGGCTGATCATCCAAATTCAGTACCCTGACCCTGCTTTCTCCCCATATCCCTTGATCCCTTTAGCCTTAAGAAATATATCTAACTCCTTCTTGAATATATTTAATGAATTGGCCTCAATGGCCTTCTGTGGTAGACAATTCCACAGGTTCACCACTCTCTGGGTGAAGAAATTCCTCCTCATCTCAGTCCTATAGGCCCAATCTACTCAATTTCTCCTCATAGGGCAACCCTCTCACCCCAGGGATCAATCTAGTGAACCTTTGTTGCACCGCCTCTGAGGCAAGCATATCCTTCCTCAGAGAAGGAGACCACAACTGTGCACAGTACTCCAGGTGTGGTCTCACCAAGGCCCTGTACAATCGTATTAAGACTCCCTGGCCTAGAAATTCACTTGGGCGCGGGCAGCTCGCTCGCGCCCAAAAGTTAGCGCTGGGCGGGGAGGCATTAGCGCACGCCGTATATTCGTCTTCTGCGCCCCAATTCGGAAGCGGGCGCTATACCAGGGTGTGCCCGCCTCCGTTTGGGGCGCTGCAACTGAATATCGGCGCGCTAGTTGCCGCAGCGCCACCCGATGCGGTGCGGCAGGCTGCGGTACTGCAGGCCTCCCCCTTCTCTTAAGGGGGAGGTGCCTGCAACGGCCGGAGCCCCAATCGCGAGTGCCGGCAAAAGAGCCCGGCACAACGGAGAAGTGCCGGGCTCCACGGAAACCAGCCGGCAATGCCGCGGGGGGGGGGGTGGAGGAGGCCGGGGAAGGAGGTGCGGGCAGGCGGCCGCCGAAAAAGCGGCCGGCCGCACCTTCAGCTTTAAAGCGCCCCACTATGGCAGCAGGACGGCCCCATTTTCTGTTCGCTGTTTGCGCCCGCTTCGGAGGAGGCGGGCGCAAATAAATATGGGGATCGGCGCGGTTTCGGGGCGTTACGGGCCACCGCGCACACCGATGACGTCATCGGTCCCGGCGCAGCGCTAACGGCTACCGCCGCCAATACCGCTGCACTCAATTTCAGCGCTACCACCCCGCCGGCGCAAAAGACCTCTTTAGGCGCTAAGTGGGTGCAAGGCCCACTGAATTTCTAGGCCCCTTACTCTTAAGAGCAGGGATTAATATCAGGGAGAATGTTGGACAGCAAAACTTTAGAAGCAAAATTCATAAATTAACATCTTTACGTCACCATACTAGTAAACATTTCCAAGCCAGTTTGATTGGTTCTTCTTTCCAGGAAGAAAGATGAATGTTTATATCTGTTAAATCATAGCTTTTTCTGCTTTTTGTTTTTAATTCACTAACACAAATTCTGTATGTGTCTTTCTGCACTTATGAATAAGTGCTGCTGATCTGACATGTTACATAGGGGTGTGCTGTTTCAAGAAGACAACGTTTATTAATGGACAATATCTCAGTGAGCTATAGTGCCCTCTGTGCCAATAATCAGTGGGTGAAGAACTAAAGTGTAACTTTATATTGTTCTAATGAAGCTCAACGTGGGCTCGAGGAACAGCGCCTCGTCTTTCAATTGGGCACTTCGCAGCCTGCCGGACTCAACATGGAGTTCAACAATTTCAGATAATAATCCCTGCCCCCATTTTTCATGCAATATGATTTTGCCATTCCCATTTGCAACATTTTCACAGCATGTTCTTTCAATTCCTTCCTCCCCTCCTAAACCGCCCCACCCCGTCTCTGCACCTGCTTAAAATCTGTTACATTTCCAGCTTTTTCCAGTTCTGATGAAGGGCCCCAGACCTGAAACGTTAACCCTGTTTCTCTCTCCACGAATGCTGCCTGGCCTGCTGAGTATTTCCAGCATTTTCTGTTGTTATTTCAGATTTCCAGCATCCGCAGTATTTTGCTATTAAACTAAAGTGTAACCTTGGGTCATGAAATATTACCCTCAAGGAGTCAATGCCTTCAAGAGATGAGCGGAGAAAACTGGCAAGACAAAAATCATACACTCTGAAGAAATCTTCTTCGACATCACTGACATCCCAAATATCTTTGATCCCTTCTATTCGTCCCCATACAATCCTGGTCCAAAAAGATTTTACCTATCCTAGGTCTTATGGGGCAGAAAACATTGGTGGGAACACAAAAAGAAAATACTGCAGATGCTCGAAATCTGAAATAAAAACAGAAAATGCTGGAGATACTCAGCAGGTCAGGCAGCATCTGTGAAGAGAGAAACAGAGTTAACGTTTCAGGTCGATGACCTGTCATCAGAACTCTTTTGTGGGAGTTGTTTATAGGCCCCCAAAGAGTAATGGTAATATAGGGCAGAGGATAAATCAGGAAATTAGAGGTGCATGTAACAAGGGTAATGCAGTAATCATGAGGGACTTTAATCTACATATAGACTGGGCAAACCAAATTTGCAGTAATAGTGTGGAGGATGAATTCATGGAATGTATGCAAGATAGTTTTCTAGATCAGTATGTTGAGGAACCAACTAGGGAACACGCTATATTAGATCCAGTATTGTGCAATGAGAAAAGGTTCATTAATAACCCTGTAGTAAAGGGGCCTTTAGGGAAGAGTGACCATAATATGATAGAATTTTATTATAAGTTTGAAAGTGATTTAGTTAAATCCGAAACTAAACAAAGCAAACTACGTAGGTATGAGGGGCGAGTTGGTTAAGGTAGATTGGGAAACTACATTAAAAGGTATGATGGTAGAGAAGCAATGGCTAGCATTTAAAGAATTAATACATAATTTACAATGACTATACATTCCTTTAAGGCACAAAAACCCCACAGGAAAAGTGGTCCAACCGTGGCTAACAAGAGAAGTTAAAGATAGTATTAGATCAAAGGAAGAGGTTTATAATTTTGCCAAAAAGAGTAGTAAGCCTGAGGATTGGGAGGATTTTAGAATTCAGCAAAGGAGGACCAAGAAATTGATAAAGAAAGCAAAAATAGAATGTGAGAGTAAACTAGCGAGAGACATAAAAACAGACTGTAAAAGCTTCTATAGGTAGGTTAAAAGGAAAAGATTAGCGAAAGTAAATGTGGGTCCCTAACAGGCTGAGACAGGAGAAATTATCATTCTGAATAAGGAAATGGCAGGGAAATTAAACAAATACTTTGGGCTGGATTTTCTCAGCACCGAAGAGGCGAGTATGGAGGCAGGACTGCCGGGAAAGTTGCAGAATTTGGGGGCAGGTAGGAAACCCGCCCCCAACCCGCCTCCGTGCCCTCTTACCAGGAGGCGGGAAGCCGTCCTGCGTCGGGTCCCGTCTCCTTGGAGGCGGGAAGGGATTAAAGCCTATTAACTGCCTGTTAACAGGTAGTTAACAGGCAGAAAATAGGATTATCCCTATTTTTCGTGCTGAAGTGCGGGCTTCCCGACCTGGGGGAACCCCGCTGGGGTGTAGGAGGTGAGTAGGAGGTCTGTGGGGGTCAGAGAGGTCTGAAAGTGTGATGTAGAGGTGAGAGATGGGTGCAAGTGTAGAGTGGTAAGTATGTGAGGTGAGTGTAAAGTGTTAGAAAATGTTAACTTACCTTTGTTTCTCCCTACAGCCTTCAGCCGCTGTGGAGCTGTAGTCCCCGGCATCTCCATTGTAGAGATCACAGGCTGGCTGTTAGATCCTCTGATACAACAGCCAGCTAATTTCTGCAAAGTGGAAAGGTTTGATGAGTCCTGAACACAAGGGCTCATCAAACTACACAGATGTCACTGTTTGACAGCTTCACAGAGCTGTCAAACAATGACATTTCTTCTTTCAAAAATTCTTGACAGATGACACGTCATACGTTGACGTGCTCTGTCACTGACTTCCCCCTAATTGGCCTGCTGAGCCCGCTGGGCCAATGTCAATCAGGGGAAAATCCTGCTGGTTGGCCAGAAGCTGATGGAGGCGGGACTGAAACCGGGCAAGCAGTAGTCCCGCCTCCAACACGTCTCCATTCATAAAATCCAGCCCTTTGTGTCTGTCTTCGCGGAAGAAGACACAAAAACCTCCTGGAAATAGTGGAGAACCAAGGGTCTAGCGAGAATGAGGAACTGAAAGAAATTAGTATTAGTAAAAAATAATAGTACTAGAGAAATTAATGGGACTGAAAGCCAATAAATCCCCATGACCTGTTAGCCTACATCCTAGGGTTTTGAAAGAGGTGGCTTTACAGATAGTGGATGCATTGGTTGTCATCTTACAAAATTCCATAGATTCTAGAATGGTTTCCACGGATTGGAAGCTAGCAAATGTAACCCCACTATTTAAGAAAGGAGGGGAGAAAATGGGGAACTACAGACCAGTTAGCCTGACATCAGTAGCAGGGAAAATGCTAGAATCTATTACGAAGAACGTGGTAACAGGGCACTTAGAAAATAATAATAGGATTGGGCAGAGTCAACACAGATTTATGAAAGGTAAATCATGTTTGACGAGTTTTTTGAGGTTGTAACTAGCAGAATAGATAAGGAGGAACCAGAAGATGTGGTGTATTTGGATTTTCAGAAGGTATTCGATAAGGTGCCACACAAGAGGTTATTAAATAAAATTTGGGCTCATGGGATTGGGGGTAATATACTAGCATGGAATGAGGATTGGTTAATGGACAGAAAACAGAATAGGAATAAACGGGTCATTTTCGGGTTGGCAGGCTGTAACTAGTGGGGTACCGCAAGGATCAGTGCTTGGGCCTCAGCTATTCACAATCTATACCAATCATTTGGATGAGGGGACCAAATGAAATATATCCAATTTTGCTGATGATACAAAGCTAGGCGGGAATGTAAGTTGTGAGGAGGATGCAAAGAGGCTGCAAGGCGATACAGACAGGCTAAGTGAGTGGGCAAGAACATGGCAAATGGAATATAATGTGGAGAAATGTGAAGTTATCCACTTTGGTAGGAAAAATGGAAAAGCAGAGTATTTTTTAAATGGAGAGAGATTGGGAAATGTTGGTGTTCAGAGGGACCTGGGTGTTAACATGCAGGTAACAGCAAGCAATTAGGAAAGCAAATGGTATGTTGGCCTTTATTACAAGAGGATTTGAGTATACGAGTAAAGACGTCTTACTGCAATTATATAGGACCCTGGTGAGACCACACCTCGAGTATTGTGTACAGTTTTGGTCTCCTTACCTAAGGAAGGATATACTTGCCATAGAGGGAGTGCAACGAAGGTTCACCGTACTGAATCCTGGGATTGGCGGGGGGGGGGGGGGGGATTGTCCTATGAGGAGAGATTGAGTAGACTAGGCCTATATTCTCTAGAATTTAGAAGAATAAGAGGTGATCTCATTGAAACATTACAGGGCTTGAGAGGGTAGATGCAAGGAGGATGTTTCCCCTGGCTGGGGAGTCTAGAACCAGGGGTCACAGTCTCAGAATAAGGGGACGGCCATTTAGGACTGAGATGAGGAGAAATTTCTTCACTCAGAGGGTGGTGAATCTTTCGAATTCTCTACCCCAGAGTGCTGCGGAGGCTCAGTCGTTGAGTATATTCAAGACAGAGATCGATAGATTTTTGGATATTTAGGGAATCAAGGAATATAGGGATTGTGCAGAAAAGTGGAGATGAGGTAGATCGGCCATGATCTTACTGAATGGCGGAGCAGGCTCGAGGGGCCGAATGGCCTACTCCTGCTTCTATTTATGTTTTTATGTTTTCAATCCTGCAATGAAGAAATGGAAGGTCTCACTTCCAATCTCTCAGCATGGGCCGACTACCTCTAAATAAAACCAATGGAGAATTCTAGCACATTGCTCAGTCCTTTACTCCTTTACTCTTTGACTTCATCGTAGGTTGTAGATTCATGACCTAGAAAAGGCAGAATCTGTACAGAATCCAACTGGTGTCTCTTCTCAAATGATAGAAATAAAGACTATTTTCTTCAAGATAGATGAGATTTGCTTGACTAAAATTTGTGCTAAATCTAGAAAGGAACCTCAGTTACTTATATAAATAGGATGTGTGAAAGAAATCATTCATCGTATATCTAGAATAATCAGTAGCCAACCTGACAACTAACTAGATTAAGGGAATTTAGAATGTTTTAATAAATAATTGTATTCCAAACTGCAATACCCCTTAAAACAGTTCTATAAGGCAAGGAATTTCTTACCTCTTGTAAATGTGCTTCCTTTTTCCTTGATGACAGATTCAAATGCTTCTCTAATATAGAGTAGTATTTCTCGCTTTCTTTATCAAATTTTTTCTTTCCATCCTAAAAAAAAAGCATACTTTTTGGACAAGTTCATTGTAGCTTTAGAAACAGTTAGCTACAAACGTTTCAATGGTTTATTGCTTTTAACTTGCTTATTTGGCAATGGCAATATTTGGCTGTGGGGAGAGTTGATTCCAATTTCTCTACAAAATGAGCAGTGATTAAAAACAAAACATCTATATATATAAACGAGTCGATCTGTCTGTCTGTCTATCTGTCTGTCCTCACGTGTGCGTCTGTCCGGCTATGCGCTCGAAAGTTATAGGGCGTACCTACGCGTGCGTTAAGTCGAAAGAAAGCTTACCGTTCCGAAACGGTCGTAAGCATATTTACGTTTCGGCCGGACGAAAATCGCGCCCGCGGTATCCAAAAAACGTTCAACATTCCACTCATTAGCATCTCATTATCCGCTCATTAGCGACAGAGTGACCTCGAGGTCGACCAATCGTACGCCGGGTTGCTGGCGCGTGCGGCCGGGCCCTCCTACGGTCGAGTGACAGGACGATTGACCAATCCTACGCTTCGGTCACCTGACGGTCGACCAATCGGTGCGTGTGTGGGCGGGCCTTATCGTTCTGAACCGAGGTGAGTCGCCGCCATCTTGATTCTAAACTTTTCATTTCTTTTTCCCGCTTTCTGCGTGTTTCTTTTCAAATCTACATTTCCAGCAAAAAGAAAGTTGCTTTTAAAACACAAATTGTTTTTAAAAAAAGTTAATTAATTTGTAAATCTTTTCTCTAACCACTATAATTTTGCTACCTTTCACCGTTTTTCCAGGCCCGGGGCCTAGGCTTCTCCAACTGCCAACAGTGCAACTCTAGACCCAGGCTCCCGGCCTAGGCAGAGACAAACACTGGCAGAGGAGAGAGGGTGTGCTGCCTCAGCTCCATTCCCAGGGTCAGTAGGTGGGGAGGCTTCATAAGCAACTGGGGTAGGTCGCAAGCCCCGAATAATAATCTGAAGATCCTGTGTTTGCAGCTGAGGAAATTTCTTCTGCAGACAGCCCCAGGTTAACGGCAGCCATCTTTGTCAAGGAGGGCAAAAAGTTTCAGTGCGATGCCATTTTGATTCAGTGTGTAACAGAGTGCCTGCGCGGCCATCTTAGTACAGGAACATAGAGTGGGTGGGGCTTCTGTGCTCCAAATCGGGTCCTGGTGACCGAGACAGACAATCGGCTGTGTGGGCGGGGCCTAATCTTTCCAACTGAAAAGCAAGCGGCGGCCATTGTTTGTGGTACAACACTGAGAGGTGAGGACCCCTTTTTTAATAAAAAGATTGGTGAGGTTGTAAAGTGTATGTTATAGAAAGATTTACCAAAAATGTTTTATAAGTACAGGAAACTTTGTGCTTTCCGGAGGTGAGCTATCCGGCAATCTGGAGCCACCACAAAAATCAGCAGCCGTTTTTTATTCTTTGTTTGTTTATTTTCCTTTGTTTGAACAGTCAAGCTGTGCAAGGTCTGTAGCTATAGCAACAGCTTTAGCTGCAGAGCTTTAGGGCCACACCCAGTGTTTAGAAGCTGTTGCTAAGCAACAGTGTTTGTTGTCAAATACGGAGATAAGAATCTCCGTATCTCTCAACATTAACTCTGGAGACGGTGGGTGCCGGATAGCACAAAGTTTCCTGTACTTTAAGTTTATCTCCCCCCTCCCTTTCCACCCCCCACACCCCACCTCCCCCCCACACCCCCTCCCCCCCGACACTCCCTTCCCCCCCACCCCCCTCCCCCCCCACACAATTCACAATTCAAATCGCTTTATTGGCATGATAAGTTACATCTTATGTTGCCAAAGGATCAAAATACATTTATGGTTGAGCACATAAACTCAGTTCTATTCATACAGTGTATAAACAGGTATATCCCTGAGTGTATAAATATACATTCGCATTGTTTATATATATTCATTTCTTAGTTTACTGGTTGTCCCTCTGTTCATGGCAAGCTGTAACATAGTGTGCCGCCAGAGTTACACAGCTTCTCTCCTCTCCCAGTAGGAATGGGAGTTTTTGGTTGTCATTCAGATTTCTGAATTCAGGGCATATTTGTGAGAATTTTTGGTAGAAATTCTCCCTGATGTCCTGATATTTTCCACAGGCTGTGAGGAAGTGCATCTCTGTCTCCACTACTCCCTGACTGCAGTGAGAGCATATCCTGTCTTCTCTTGGCAGCCTGGTCTGCCTGTGTCTGCCTTTTTCGATCGCTAGGCTATGTTCGCTAAGTCTGTACCTTGTCAAGGTTCTTCTCAGTTTGTTATCCTTTACCATGGTCAGGTAATCAGCTATGTTGTATTGTCTGTTTAGGGCCAAGTAGCAATTGAGTTTGCTTTGGGTTTTTGTTGTTTCTGCCCAATATGTCAGATATTTTTCCTTTTGCTTAGCGACGATTGTGTTGGGTCGAATTCTTTGTGTTACCCTGTCACTGTCCTGGGGCTGGTTATTGTTAGTATTGTTAGTAGTTACTTCACTGAGTCCCAGGACTAGTTGACTGAGGGTATTCTTCTTTATGGTCAGCTCTTGGCATTTCAGGGCATCGTAGTGATAGCATTGGGGTTGCTCATTTGTAGGTGATTCCAAAATTTGGTGGCTCTTTTTTGGATAGTGATTATTAATGGATATTGGCCTAGTTCCGCCCTGCATGCATTGTTTACTGTTTTCCTTGAGTCCGGAGGATACTTTTACAGAATTCTGCATGTAGGATCTCAATTGGGTGTTTGTCCCATTTTGCGAATTCTTGTTGAGTTAGCGGTCCCCATACTTCACTGCCATAGAGTGCAATTGGTTCAATTACTGATTTGAAAATTTTGAGCCAAATGCTAATTGGGATTTCTATTTGGATTGATTTTTGATGGCATAGAAAGCCCTTCTTGCTTTCTCTTTCAGTTCATTCACAGCCAGTTTGAAGTTTCCCGTAGAACTGATTTATAAGCCCAAGTATGTGTAGTTAGTGGTTTGTTCAATTTTGGTTGTTCCTACTGTGAAATTTATTTTGGGTCCCTGATGTTTGGATCTTTGCTGGAACACAAGGACTTTGGTTTTTTGGGGATTTATTGTCAGGGCCCAAGTCTGGCAGTACGACTCAGCAGGTCCAGGTTCTGCTGTAGACCCTCTTTAGTTGGTGACAGCAGAACCAGGTCGTCTGCATAGAGGAGGAATTTAACCTTGGATTCATATAGGGTGAGGCCGGGTGCTGTAGATTGTTCAAGTAGTTTTGTCAATCCATTTATGTAAATATTAAAGAGTGTCGGTGAGATTGGCGAGCCCTGCGTCACCCCCCGCCCCTGTGGGAAGTATTTTGTTTGTTTGTCTCCAATTTTAACGGCACATTTGTTGTTTGTATACATTGATTTAATTACATCATATGTTTTCCCCTCCTACCCCCGCTTTCGATAAGTTTCAGGAATAAACCCCCCTCCGCACACCCCCCACCCCTTCCCCCCATCCGCACCCCACTTCCCCCCCTCCCCACCCCCTTCCCCCTTCCCCTCCCCCCTTCCCCTCCCCTGCCTCCTTCCCCCCTCCCCTTCACCCCCTCCACTTCCCTCCCCTCCCTCCCTCCCCCCCTCCCCACATCCCCCCCTCCCCCCCGCCCGTTCCCCCCCTCCCCTCCCCACATCCCCCCCTCCCCCTCTCCCCCCTCCCGTTCCCCCCACCCCTCCTTCCCCCCTCCCGTTCCCCCCCCTCCTTCCCCCTCCCCCTCTCCCGTTCCCCCCCTCCCCTTCCCCCCCTCCCCCCCTTTCGCCCCCTCCCTCCCCCTCCTCCCTCCCCCTTCCCCCACCCCCCTTCCCCCCCCTCCCCACCCCCCTTTCCCCCCACTCTGCACCCCCTCCCCCTCCCCACATCCCCCTCCCCACATCCCCCTCCCCACATCCCCCCTCCCTCCCCCTTCCCCCACCCCCCTTCCACCCCCTCCCCTCCTCCCCCTTCCCCCACTCCTCCCCCTCCCCCTTCCCCCACTCCCCCTTCCCCCACTCCTCCCCCTCCCCCCCCTCTCCCCCCTCCCCTCCCCCTCTCTCCTCCCCCCTTCCCCCTCCCCTCCTCCCCCCCCTCCTCCCCCCTTCCCCCTCCCCCTTCCCCACTCCTCCCCCTTTCCCCTTCCCCCACTCCTCCCCCTTTCCCCTTCCCCCACTCCTCCCCCCTTTCCCCCTTCCCCCACTCCTCCCCCCTTTCCCCTTCCCCCACTCCTCCCCCTTTCCCCTTCCCCCCACTCCCTCTCCCCCTCACCTCCCCCTCCACTCCCCCCCCTTCCCCCCTCCACTCCCACCCCGTCGCTCTCTCTCTCTCTTCCCCCCCAGTCGCTCTCTCTCTCTCTTCCCCCCGTCGCTCTCTCTCTCCCCCCCCAGTCGCTCTCTCTCTCTCTTCCCCCCCCAGTCGCTCTCTCTCTCTCTTCCCCCCAGTCGCTCTCTTCCCCCCCAGTCGCTCTCTCTTCCCCCCCAGTCGCTCTCTCTTCCCCCCCCAGTCGCTCTCTCTTCCCCCCCAGTCGCTCTCTCTCTCTCTTCCCCCCCAGTCGCTCTCTCTCTCTCTTCCCCCCAGTCGCTCTCTCTCTCTTCCCCCCCAGTCGCTCTCTCTCTCTCTTCCCCCCCAGTCGCTCTCTCTCTCTCTTCCCCCCCCAGTCGCTCTCTCTCTCTCTTCCCCCCCAGTCGCTCTCTCTCTCTCTTCCCCCCCAGTCGCTCTCTCTCTCTCTTCCCCCCCAGTCGCTCTCTCTCTCTCTTCCCCCCCAGTCGCTCTCTCTCTCTCTTCCCCCCCAGTCGCTCTCTCTCTCTTCCCCCCCAGTCGCTCTCTCTCTTCCCCCCCAGTCGCTCTCTCTCTCTCTTCCCCCCCAGTCGCTCTCTCTCTCTCTTCCCCCCCAGTCGCTCTCTCTCTCTTTCCCCCCCAGTCGCTCTCTCTCTCTTCCCCCCCAGTCGCTCTCTCTCTCTCTTCCCCCCCCAGTCGCTCTCTCTCTCTCTTCCCCCCCCAGTCGCTCTCTCTCTCTCTTTCCCCCCAGTCGCTCTCTCTCTCTCTTCCCCCCCGTCGCGCTCTCTCTCTCTTCCCCCCCAGTCGCTCTCTCTCTCTCTTCCCCCCCAGTCGCTCTCTCTCTCTCTTCCCCCCCAGTCGCTCTCGCTCTCTCTTCCCCCGTCGCTCTCTCTCTTCCCCCCCAGTCGCTCTCTCTTCCCCCCCAGTCGCTCTCTCTCTCTCTTCCCCCCCAGTCGCTCTCTCTTCCCCCCAGTCGCTCTCTCTCTCTCTCTTCACCCCGCAGTCGCTCTCTCTCTCTCTTCCCCCCCAGTCGCTCTCTCTCTCTCTTCCCCCCCAGTCACGCTCTCTCTCTTCCCCCCCAGTCGCTCTCTCTTCCCCCCGAGTCGCTCTCTCTTTCCCCCCCAGTCGCTCTCTCTCTTCCCCCCCAGTCGCTCTCTCTCTCTTCCCCCCCAGTCGCTCTCGCTTCTCCCCCAGTCACTCTCTCTTCCCCCCTAGTCGCTCTCTCTCTTCCCCCCCAGTCGCTCTCTCTCTTCTCCCCCAGTCGCTCCCTCTCTTCCCCCCCAGTCGCTTTCTCTCTTCCCCCCCAGTCGCTCTCTCTCTTCCCCCCCAGTCGCTCGCTCTCTTCCGCCCTAGTCGCTCTCTCTCTTCCTCCCCAGTCGCTCTCTCTCTCTCTTCCCCCCCAGTCGCTCTCTCTCTCTCTTCCCCCAGTCGCTCTCTCTCTCTCTTCCCCCCCAGTCGCTCTCTCTCTCTCTTCCCCCCCCAGTCGCTCTCTCTCTCTCTTCCCCCCCAGTCGCTCTCTCTCTCTTCCCCCCCAGTTGCTCTCTCTCTTCCCCCAGTCGCTCTCTCTCTCTCTTCCCCCCCAGTCGCTCTCTCTCTTCCCCCCAGTCGCTCTCTCTCTCTCTCTTCCCCCCCAGTCGCTCTATCTCTCTCTTCCCCCCCAGTCGCTCTCTCTCTCTCTTCCCCCCCAGTCGCTCTCTCTCTCTCTTCCCCCCCAGTCGCTCTCTCTCTCTCTCTCTTCCCCCCCCCAGTCGCTCTCTCTCTCATCTTCCCCCCCAGTCGCGCTCTCTCTCTCTTCCCCCCCAGTCGCTCTCTCTCTTCCCCCCCAGTCGCTCTCTTCTCTTCCCCCCCAGTCGCTCTCTCGCTTCCCCCCCCAGTCGCTCTCTCTCTTCTCCCCCAGTCGCTCTCTCTCTTCCCCTCCAGTCGCTCTCCTCTCTTCCCCTCCAGTCGCTCTCTCTCTTCCCCCCAGTCGCTCTCTCTCTTCCCCCCCAGTCGCTCGCTCTCTTCCCCCCCAGTCGCTCGCTCTCTTCCCCCCCAGTCGCTCTCTCTCTTCCCCCCAGTCGCTCTCTCTTCCCCCCCAGTCGCTCTCTCTTCCCCCCCCAGTCGCTCTCTCTCTTCCCCCCCAGTCGCTCTCTCTCTTCCCCCCCAGTCGCTCTCTCTCTTCCCCCCCAGTCGCTCTCTCTCTTCCCCCCAGTCGCTCTCTCTCTTCCCCCCCAGTCGCTCTCTCTCTTCTCCCCCAGTCGCTCTTTCTCTTCCCCCCAGTCGCTCGCTCTCTTCCCCCCCAGTCGCTCGCTCTCTTCCCCCCCAGTCGCTCACTCTCTTCCCCCCCAGTCGCTCTCTCTCTTCCCCCCCAGTCGCTCTCTCTCTTCCCCCCAGTCGCTCTCTCTCTTCCCCCCCAGTCGCTCTCTCTCTTCCCCCCCAGTCGCTCTCTCTCTTCCCCCCCAGTCGCTCTCTCTCTTCCCCCCCAGTCGCTCTCTCTTCCCCCCCAGTCGCTCTCTCTCTTCCCCCCCCAGTCGCTCTCTCTCTTCCCCCCCCCCCCGCCCCAGTCGCTCTCTCTCTCTCTCTTCCAACAACAACATGCCCTTGAAAAAGCCTTGGCACCGCCGGGCACTCCAGCTAGTCAGTAATAAAGGAAATAATCCCTCTATGGCAAATATATCCTAATCTGTAATCTTGTACTGAACTGGATATTACTAATTCATTGAAGGGCACTTATTGTCTTGGAATATGTTGTCTCCTAAAACATTGCTTACCAATGCATGCACTGAAAAGTTAACTTCAATTTTGATTAACTCAGCAATGCTCCAATTTTTGTTTCTTAAATCAATCATGTTTTTCATATTGGTTACTGGTTTGTAATTAAAAACAAATTAATATAAAAAAAATTGTCCCAGCAGGATATTTTATAATGTAATATACCCAAATATATTTTCACTTCAAATATAACTAAGCCTTCATTTAAATATAAAAAAGATATTACAGAATTTGACTGAACAACAAAAATTCTAAATTTGCTGTACAGTGGGTTTATACTGAGTTTTTTTTTAAAAAGCTATTAAGATCTGGTACAAAAAATTTCCTTCTAAGGCTGCTTGGGATTTTAATGCTTTAGTTATACCAATCTACCAATGCAACTGAAACAGATTGAACTGAAACAAATACATAATTCCCTGAAAGTGCAAGTAGATAAATCCATTAAAAAGACCAACAGCATTTTGCGTTTTTATAAATAGGGGCATAGAGTATGAATAAACAAGTAATCAGAAATTTATACAAGATATCTGTTAGCGTGTTCTGCAATTTCAAATGTTACATTATAGAAAGGTCATTAAAGCCATAGGCCAAAATTTTAATCAGGAGGCTGCCAAGTTTAAATGCAGGGCCTGATTTGCATTTGAAACCTCTGTTTCCCATCCGCAACTAGCCAGGTGAAAGGCTGGCTGGCTGTGGGCAGGTAGGCCTGCAGCATTAGGCCTGCATAAAGGAGGGAGGGAGAGGTCGAGTGTGGGCTGGGGAGGTGGTTGGGGGCCGGACTCAAGCATCGGGGGAGGGGTGGTGAGGCAGAGAACATCGGGGGGGCGGAGGAGCGTCGGGGGTTTGGGGGGTTCGGAAAGAGATCATCGCCAGCCTGGAGGTAGTCGGGGTGGGTGGGGAAAGAAGAAAACGGGGCTGGCCTGGAGGTGGTGGGGGAGGGAGCAGAGATTATTAGCGGCCTGGAGGTGATCAGTGGGGGGGGGATTATCGGGGGGGTTGGAAGGTGGTTGGAGAGGAGACAATCAATTAATCATCGCCAGCCTGGAGGTGGTCCCAGGGGGGGGGAAGAGTGATTGGGGGGGGTACCTGGAGAATGGTTGGGGGGGGTAGCGGGGCGCAGGCCAGGAAGGTGATCGGAGGCCTGTGGGGGGGGGGGGTGGAAGTCGGAGGTCTCGTGGGGGGTCAGCGATCGCAGGGGGTGGGTGAGGCAGGGACGCTGCATCCAGGAAGTTAAGTGTAAAGGCACTTACCTCCTGGATCCAGCAGTCCTCGCCTTCCATTAGTTGTCGGGTTTCATGAGGCCTGCGAAACCCGACGAGCCAGAGTTAAATTTAAAATGCAGGTTAAATCTGAGACACGTCAGCCTCATTATAATATTTAAATTGGCGACCCGCCCCCCGCCCTACCTCCATTAAAGCTGGAAGTGGGCGCGTTGGAGGCAGGCTCTGGTCAGGATTCAGATTTTAAACACTAGGGGGGGCGATTTTGCCGGCGCTCAGGGGTCGGATTTGGAGGCGGGACTGTTGGCAAAATCAAAAAGATTAGCAACGGGTCCCGAACCCGCTTCCAATCAATTTTCCCGGGAGTCGGGTCCCCAATTTGCGCGGGGACCAGACTCCTAGTGGCAGGAAGAGGATTATAG
>NC_140996.1:116429963-116800365 GCF_052327205.1 Somniosus microcephalus
GGTCGATCAACCGTACGATTGGTCGACCTCGACGTCACTCAATGCTAATGAGCAGATAATGAGCGGAATTTTGAACATTTTTTGGATACCGCGGGCACAATTTTTGTCTCACCGAAACGTAAATACGCTTACAACCGTTCTGGAATCGTAAGCTTTCTTTTGATGTAACACACGTGTAGGTACGCTCTATAACTTTTGATTGTATAGCCGGACAGAGAGACAGAAAGACAGACAGAGAGACATACCGTTTTATATATATAGATAGATAGAAGAATACTTCCATGGGTGAAATAGTATTTTGAGTTTGTACATCATCTACACTAAGAAGGGAAACTCATGTCAGCTCTAAATCATGATGTGGCGTTGCACTGTGTAAGTTTTTGTGTTGGCTCCAAATGTTGGGCTGAAAAATCCCAGTATCATGTCTTCAGATGATGCAGGCTGCTAGTTTTAAAATGAAGATAATCCTAGTTAAGATGATATTCACCATTAATTTAGCTATTTACAGGTTCCTCTTTCCCAGCCTAATAAAATACAGAATTCCCTATCTCAAAAACCTTCTTTAGAACAAAAATTGTTCTTTCACAAAACTACACGCTTTTCACACCTAACTATAATTCACCACCCTTATCCTACTCTTCTTCCAGTAGGCTATACATTGATTGAGTTTAAGCATGGATGGAATGTCAAGGACTGGTCACAGTGAGATAGCAAAATATTTTCTAATAACTTTGCGCAATATCAAATTTGTGAAAACTGCACCCACTTAGAGACTGCATCCACTGTTACAATTCTGGCAAATTAATAAAACAGCTCCACTATCAACATACCCATCAATTTATACTACAGTATTACAAAAAGTACTTCAAACAGTAGCTCATTTAAAATACAACTTCAATCTTTGTGAAAGTACTTTGTTTTTGTATAAATAACAACAACACTGTGCTAACACATCCAATTCCTCTCTCCATGTCAAATTCTGCTCTTGTTGCCTTATTGAATTTTTGTAATACTTACTTCACCCTCTTTTTCACTGGTTTACTTTTTCTGGTTTCTACAGTGTCAGCACATTATTGATGACTGTAATCAACCCAAATATACCACTGCTACACACCAATTGTCCAGATCCCATTTTAGATCTTTCCCTGGTAATCACTTTATTTTGATGCTGACTTAAAAGACTTATGTCCTTGTGCACAGCTCAATTTGGAAACTTGGATCTGCTAGCTGCAAAAGCAGCACAATACACATTTACATCAACACTTTCCTGATTCCACTGCAGATCTCTCTAAAATTCCATTCAATACTTTTGTCTACAATGTCTTTATGATCAGATTATAAAAATGATATCTAACGTTGGGAACACTTCACTACACAAAAGCAAAATACTGCAGATGCTGGAAATCTGAAATAGAAACAGAAAATGCTGGAAATACTCAGCAGGTCAGGCAGCATCTGTGTAGAGAGAAAGAGTTAACGTTTCAGGTCGATGACCTTTTGTCAGAACTGGAAAAGTTAGAGGTGTAACGGATTTTCAGCAAGTGCAGGGGCAGGGAAAGGGGGGAGGGGAGGAAAGAACAAAGGGAAGGTCTGTGATAGGATGGAAGGCAGGAGAGATTAAATGACAAAAGGGATGATTGTACAAAGCAAAAGGAGATGGTAATGGGACAAGTAAATAAAAAAAAGATGGGTCAAGAAGAGGTGTAAATGGGAAAGGCAGAAACAGCAACAGATGTTTTGGCCAGCTGTAGAAAAGTGTTTCTAACACTTTACCACAGCTGGCCTAAGCCTAGCTGCTACAATTCAGAGTCACATGGAAGGAGTCGAAAGATCCTATCAGATCAGATGAACATTCAGTACATTTGAATGATTCAAGCAAGAGTTACCGAAGGAACAGTACCCGCTGTAGGCTCATACTGGGTAAAAAAAAAAGTGGGAATTTGCTAGGCTTCTGAACTACTAGCAACAGCAGCAGGTGCAATAGTCAGAATGCAACAACAACTTGCATTTATATAGCCCCTTTAATGTGGGGAAATGTCTGAAGGCACTTCACAGACATCTAATCAAAAAAATTGGTACCAAACTAAAGAAGGAGATATTATGAGGGGTGAATAAGAGCTTGGTTAAAGAAGTAGGTTTTAAAGAGCATCTTAAAGGAGAGGTGGAGAGGATGAGATGTTTAGGGAGACAATTCCAAAGCCTATGGTCTAGACCGCTGAAGGCTGCCATGATGGGGCGTAAAGTGTGTTTTTTATTCATTCATGGGATGTGGGCATCGCTGGCAAAGCCAGCATTTACTGCCAATCCCTAAGTGCCCTCGAGAAGGTGGTGGTGAGCTGCCTTTTTGAACCACTGCAGTCTGTGTGGTTAAGGTACTCCCACAGGATTTTGGCCCAGCGACGATGAAGAAACGGCGATATATCTTTCCAAGTCAGGATGGTGTGTAACTTGGAGGGGAACTTGGAGGCGGTGGTGTTCGCATGCCTGCTGCCCTTGTCCTTCTAAGTAGTAGACGTCGCAGTTTTGGGAGGTACTGTTGACGAAGCCTTGGCATGTTGCTGCAGTGCATCTTGTTGATGGTACACACTGCAGCCTCGGTGCGCCGGTGGTGGAGGGAGTGAATGTTTAAGGTGGTGAATGGGATGCCAATCAAGCGGGCTGCATTGTCCTGGATGGTATTTAATTTCCTGAGTTCGCTGCACTCATCCAGGCAAGTGGAGAGTATTCCATCACACTCGTGCCTTGTAGATGGTGGAAAGGCTTTGGGGAGTCAGGAGGTGAGACACTCGCCGCAGAATACCCAGCCTCTGACCTGCTCTTGTAGCTACACTATTTAATTGGCTGGTCAATGGTGACCCCCAGGGTGTTGATGGTGGGGGATTCAACAATGGTAATGCCATTGAATGTCAAGGGGAGGTGGTTACTCTCTCTCATTGGAGATGGTCATTGTCTGGCACTTGTGTAGCGTGAACGTTACTTGTGGTAAGGTGAGTTGAGATGGTAGTTGATATCATAGAGGGTGAGGAGTCACTTGGTGCCGAGGCGGAGCGAGGAAAGGAGTGAGAATATCTCAGGGTGGGGCTTGAGTGGGTGGTAGAGAATGAGAATTTTGACAAAAGACGAGTAGGGTGCAAGAATTTGAGTTGCTCAAAAGAGGGACCGTGCTGAGATTTAGTGATAAGGGCCACGTGGCGGTTTGGGAAAGGCAGGTGATAGAGGGTACGGTCAGGCGGGTAGGCTTTAGTAAGGAGTAACGGCCATCATCCTTGAGACAAGTTTTCATCAAGGCCATGATGTCAATGCAATCATCCACAATAAGGTCGTGGTTGGTAAGGGCCTTATTCACAAGTGAATGGACATTCCAAAATGGAGAGGCGTGGTGATTTTGATCCTGTGGCAGATTCCAAGAGGTCAGTGGAGGGAATGGTGAGTGGGATGGGAAGGTTGGCGAGATTAGACATCAGTGGCAGGCAAAGGAGGAAGCAGTGACAAGTTCCTCAATGGCCCTTAGTGGAATGGTGAAGAGTTGGGGTAACAATTTGTGGGGGGAACAGTAACCAAGAGGGAAGAAATGAAAGATCACATAACTGGCAACAGGAAGAACATTAAAATAAACTTTAAAATTTGGGGGGGAATTGTCCCATCAGTTACTGTGAAAATTTTTATTTTAAGCATGCTAGATGTTTTGCTTGCTGCTATTGCCACACACAAACACAATTGAGGAGTGGAAGACCAGAAGCGGCAAGAAAAAGGCAGGATGGATAGTCAGCAGAGAAAATTTACCACAAAATTCAGGAGAGTGGGATTCTTCAGGCCTAAACATAAACTCAGCTGCTGCTGAATATATTAGCACAAAACTTATTATTTAAGTGCAAATGCCACAGCAACTTCAAACGAGGGCAGTTGCGCAATTAAACGTGGAAATCAAAAAGTTGATGTTGGAGATGCGCCACTCCGCCGTTAGCTTTGTGTAAATGGCGTTTCACTGTCTGCCTCCCCATTCAAATGTGCATTATGTATATACACACACATACACACAATTGCACAACATGGCTTCCAGTAAGAACTGTACTGCCCATGTGCTTTACTATTATATTATATTATTATATTATATTATATTATTATATTAATCATAGCAAATAATCATTGTACATGACTTGCACAGTATACATTTCTCAAATGGAACCCATTTTATGTTTCCAAATTCTTCTATAGAATTCTGTAACACAAACAAAAGATATGAACTTATTTTCCATCTTTACAGATTAAATTTAAGCACTGGTTTTCTGTTTCGAAGAAGATACCTTCTTCCTTGAACAGAACTTTCAGATCTTGTTGTAGGACTTTGACTCATTCTAGACTGAGCCTGCGGAGAATTTTTCTCCAAGGGCTGACCTTGATCTACATTTGGACTCTACACTTTCAGACTGTTTGTCTGCCTGACTCAGGCTCAGACTTAAATTCTGACTTTCTCTTGGACTTGTTTCTGGTACGTCTGATGTAGGATTTGCTACTGGTACTCTACTTGTAACAAGACTATCTGATTCATCAGAATAAATTGAATCATCCCAGCTTTCAACTCCTTCCACATCTGTAGGTAAGATATGATCAATGTGAACAAACCTAACCTTTCCATGATCAAACATCTTGACCAAATATGTGCGAGGGCCACATATCTTCACTACTCTTCCTGGTAACCACTTTAACCATTTATGGTGATAGCTCGTCACTCTAACCTTCTGGTTCAACTTCACACTTCTCTCTCTAACTCTACCTTTATCAAGACTCTTTTTCTGCCTTGTTTCTCTTCTGCGGACTGTGCCAAGTTTGGCTTTAACGAGAACCTGGTTCATGGCTGTCGTTTTAGAAACAACTCTGCTGGTTTTCTACCAGTAGCGGTATGAGGAGTATTCAGATAGGTAATCAGAAAATTTGCAAGATTGTGGTCCAACGACAACTGACGTTTCTTTGGATTTGGAGCCAACATTCGCTTGATGAGGGGACATTTGACAATTTGTACTATGCACTCTGCTGCACCATTTGCAGCAGGGTGGTACGGTGGAACTTTGGTATGTTTCACACCGTTTCTGCTCATGAACTGTGTGAAACCTTCTGAACAAAATTGCGGTCCATTATCAGACACAATTTCTTCTGGGAGGCCGTATGAAGAAAACAATCTTCGCAAGTTGTCTAGTGTTTTGCTTGTTATTATCCGCATCGGAAAAACCTCTACCCACTTCGAGTGACTATCTATGACTACAAACAATTGCTGTCCTTCTAGCTCAGCAAAATCTACATGCAACCTTTGCCACACTCTGGGAGGCCATTTCCATGGCTGTAATGGTACTGATGGTGGTTTGCTCACCAATTGACATGTTGTACACTATATAAATACAAGTTGTTGTTGTTGTTGATTGTCTATGTACTCTATTTCTTTATCTAAACCTGGCCACCATAAGTAACTGCATGCAAAATTCTTGGTCAAGCACATTCCCAGGAGCTGGTCATGAAGATCTTCTAACAGTTTAGACCTGAACCTATTTAGGATAACCACTCTTGCTCCCCACATGATACAATCTTTATCCACTGACAATTCATTCCTACGAACGAAGTATGGATGGATATCTTCCTCTGATACCTGGTTTGGCCATCCATTTGCTATGTAATCATACACCTTTGACACAATTGCGTCACGTTTGGTTGCCCTACCAATCTCTTCAGCTGTGACTGGCAGCTCATCAATGTATGAGAAAAAAGAACACTTCTTCCCTATTGGGTGTAACTTGTGATGGGGATGGCAATCTGGACAAAGCATCAGCATTACTGTGATCAGCTGATCATCTGTACTCAAGGTTATACGTATACGCTGACAAAAATCAAAGCCCATTTCTGCATTCGGGCTGCAGCTAAGGTTGGAATTGGGGACTTTGGATGGAGGATTGCCGTCGGGGGCTTATGGTCAGTAACTATGGTAAACTTACAACCAAACAAGTATTTGTGAAACTTCTTGACCCCAAAAATCAATGACAAACCTTCCCTTTCGATCTGCGCATAATTCCACACGTTGGCATTGAGTGCGTGAAGCAAAAGCAATTGGTCTCTCCTCCCCACTCTCTAGTACATGAGAGATCACTGCCCCAACGCCATATGGAGAGGCATCACACGCTAGCTTGATCTCCTTAGATACGTCAGTCGGTAGTGAACTAACATGGTACTCTCTACTAACTGGCTTTTACACTCTTTGAATGCTGTGTCGCATTCTTTTGACCACTTCCAAGGGACCTGCCTCCTCAACAGCTCAATTCAGTGGATTTAACAATGTAGCCAAGTTTGGGGGGAACTTTGCATAATAATTCAAAAGACCCAAAAATGATCAAAGTTCAGAGACATTCTTGGGAGTGGGTGCATTTCTGATTGCATCCAGCTTTCCCTTGGTTGGATGTAAACCAATTTGTCTACTCTGTGCCCTAAGTACTCCACTGAGTTTTGAAACAACTCACACTTGTGAGCTGTCACCAGTACTCCGTGCTTCTCTAACGGTTGGAGCACTTCATTCAACACCTCATCATGGGTTTGCCTGTTTGGTGCTGAAATGAGTATGTCATCCAAATAACACTACCCGGCATGGGCTCGACGGGCCAAATGGCCTTCTTCCGTGCTATAACCATGCTATGATTCTATACCCCTTTAATCCCTTGCAAAACTTGGTTCATCACCCCCCTGGAATATGTCGGGGGCGGAAAACACTCCAAATGGTAGCCTATTGAACTGGTATAGGCCTAGGTGAGTATTTATAGTCAAGCATGACTTAAACTCTTCAGTTTATTCAAGTTGTAGGTATGCGTTTGACCTAACTTCAAAAAGACCTGGCCACCTGTCAGCATTGTGAACAAATCTTCCACATTTGGCAACGTATTGGGTCGATTACATCCTAGAACCTGGATTACATTTACCTTATAATCACCACACAATCTTACCTTATCATCTGACTTAGGTACAACAACAATGGGTGTACTCAATTACTCAAATCTACCTTAGAGATAATGTTATCAGTTTCTAGTCTTTTGAGTTCTTGCTCAACTTTCTCCTCGAGTGCGTATGGTACAGGACGTGGCTTGCAGTAAACTGGTCTTGCGTCCTTCTGCACTCTGACACTCACCGTGAAGTCTTGGATCGGACTGCCTGTTTTGCTGAACACCTTCGGATACTGCTTGATGGCATCATCTTTCGATGCAAATTTCGTTTCCACACGAAAAATCTCATTCCAATCCAGCTTCAGTGATCCTAACCAATTTCTACCCATCAAGGCAGGCTTGTCTCCTGCCACTATACTGTGAGAGGCAAGCTCTGACACTGATCCTTGTATTTCACTGGTATGGTGACACTTCCTACTACAGGGATTTGCTCTCCTGAGTGGCCTCGCAGCTCTACCTTCGATTTCTCTAGCGATAATCACGCAACTTGTCGCGATATAGTGATTCCAGTACTACACTTACGGATGCACCAGTGTCGAATTCCATGGGTATTCCTGGTTCCTGCGACATCTACTTGGATGACAATACCTCGCGAGTCGCTGTAAGATACCTTCGTGCTCCTGATGACGTGAATCTCCAGAAACTCCTTGTCCTGCTGCTGCTCTGTAACGGTATGTAGTGTCGGCAATTTCTACTTCTAGCATTGCCAGTCGGTTTACTCTTCCATCGGCACGCCTTTACAAGATGCCCAGTTTTCTTGCAGTTGAAAGACTCTGCCTTCACATATGGACAGCTTTGAGCAATGTGTTGTGTTCCAGGCACCGATAGCACGACTTCAATGCACTGTTACCATGGCCAGTTGCTGAGACCTTGGGGTCCAACTGCCTTTTACTTTTAGCCTGCAGCTGATTCACCTCGCTCGTCTGACAACTGGAAATGGCGCGAAACTCTCGGGAGTATCGGTTGGCCAAATCCATCGACATAGCTGTCTGACAAGCTAAGTCAAGTTAGGGGGTGTCAAGAATTTACTTCTGATACGTTCATTTTTCAACCCACAAACAAACCGGTCACGCAAAGCTCGGTCCTGAAAGTTTCCAAAATGACAGTGAATGGATAGCTTTCTTAAAGCTGCTTAGAAACCTAGAAGATAGGAGCAGGAGTAGGCCATTCGGCCCCTCGAGCCTGCTCCGCCATTCAATGCAATCATGGCTGATCATCCAAATTCAGTACCCTGTCCCTGCTTTCTCCCCATATCCCTTGATCCCTTTAGCCTTAAGAAATATATCCAACTCCTTCTTGAATATATTTAATGAATTGGCCTCTACTGCCTTCTGTGGTAGAGAATTCCACAGGTTCACCACTCTCTGGGTGAAGAAATTCCTCCTCATTTCTGTCTTAAATGGCTTACCCCTTATCCTTAGACTGTGACCCCTGGTTCTGGACTCCCCGACAATCGGGAACATCCTTCCTGCAACTAGTCTGTCCAGTCCTGTCAAAATTTTATGTTTCAATGAGATCCCCTCTCATTCTTCTAAATTCCAGCGAGTATAAGCCCAATCGACCCAATCTCTCCTCATACGTCATTCCTGCCATCCCAGGTATCAGCCTGGTGAATCTTCGCTGAACTCCCTCCATGGCAAGAACATCCTTCCTCAGATAAGGCGATCAAAACTGCACACAATACTCAAGATGTGGTCTCACCAAGGCCCTGTACAACTGCAGCAAGACATCCTTGTTCCTGTACTCGAATCCTCTCGCTACGAAGACCAACATACCATTTGCCTTCTTAACCGCCTGCTGCACCTGCATGCTTACCTTCAGCGACTGGTGCACAAGGACACCCAGGTCTCGTTGCACTTCCCCTTCTCCCAATCTATTGCCATTCAGATGCAATGTACTCACTGATACCCTCGTCATTTAATTGATCGGGTGTTCCAAAGTGATAACTTTCAGCAATTTCCAGGGGCTCAGGACTGTAGTGCTGTTTCTCCTTCAGTGGCATGGTGGGAACAAGCACATTTTTCAGGGTTTCATACACCTCGGGGCCTGCTTCAGTCAAAAAAAAGCCTGTTTCCTTTCTAAAATCGCCCAGTTATGGTTTACATCATCGGGGACTTCGACTATACTATTCGCGGTGAAAACATTTCTAGCTGCTCCACATACAGAAACAGAAATAGACAGGGAAAGAAAATTGGATTGGGAGAGAGAAAAAAAGACAAAGTAAAAAAAAAGTAGATTAAATTTAAATAAATCTCCAACAATAATTAAAGTTGGAGGGAATGAGACTCCACACAAGTCTCTCGGTCACTCTCACCCAAGCACCCTATTATTCCCCTAGGTGCGGCCATCTAGACTCTGGCAACGTCAACAGTTCAACCATGTGTGCTCGAAATTACCTGAGATTTTTAAGTTTTTTCTGCAAAACGAAGAACACCTCAGTCGGTTGGCAGGATTATCCTCCAACAAAAATTTCAGCTAGGGAATTCGCAATCCCATCATCATCGCCAATTCTGTGATATCTTGGGACACAGCATATATATACACAGCTACACAACATGAACTGTACTGCCCATGTGCTTTATTATTATATACTAGCTGGAGTGCCTGGCGGAGCCGAGGGTTTTTTGAGGGCATGTTGTTATGAAAAAAGTCGAAATAATTTTTAGATATATAAATGAGTTTGTCTGTCTGTGTGGGAAGGGGAGAGAGAGAGGGAAAGAGAGAAAGACTTGGGCAGAGGGACAGAGGCCCGGGGATCGAGAGAGAGACTGGGGGGAGAAGAGAGAGATGGGGGGGAGAGAGAGAGAGAGACTGGGGGGGGAAGAGAGAGACTGGGGGGGAGAGAGAGAGAGAGAGACTGGGGGGAGAAGAGACGGGGGGGAGAGAGAGACTGGGGGGCAGAGAGAGAGAGAGACTGCGGGTGAAGAAGGGTGGCCGCCATTTTATAAGGTCGGCGGGAAGTTCCCTCACCCTCTCTCTCTCCCTCCCCCTTTCTCTCCCGCCCCCTCTCTCTCCCTGCCCCTGTCTCTCCCCGCCCCTCTCTCTCCCTGCCCCCTCTCTCCCCCTCCCTTCCCGCTCTCTCTCCCTCCGACTCACCACGGTACCAGAACGGAGCATATCCTACACCGGGAGTCCGGGTGCCCATCGCTCTGAAGCGAGCCCGAGGTTCCTCATGGTTAACGCAGCGGGCCTTTGGACCCAGTTGGCTGGGCGGCAGTGGAACGCCTTTCGCTCTGGACTCCCATGTCCAATATCGGTCGGGGACGGCTCGTGTGAAAGCCCCGGTTTTCCCGGTCCTGCACTCACGGCAAGAGAGAGAGGGGGAAGGAGAGAGAGAGAGAGAGAGGGAAGGAGAGAGAGAGGGAAGAAGAGAGGGAAGAGGAGAGAGAGAGGGGGGGGGAAGGAGAGAGACAGAGAGAGAGAGAGAGAGAAATTTTTTAAGCTTCAGGCCCGGCCCGTCTGTAATGGCCGCCACTCACCTCAGTAACGGCAGTTTGAAGGATTAGGCCCCGCCCATGAAACGCCCCCCGTGACGCACCGATTGGTCAACCATCAGGTCACTGAACTGTAGGATTGGTCAACCATCACGTCACTCAACGCTAATGAGTGGTAGGATTGGTCAACCGCTAATGAGTGGATTTTTTCCCGTTTTTTGTCTACTGTCCGAACAATTTTTGTCTGACCAAAAAATAAAGACACCTAGTAGACTCCCCTAATCATAAGCTTTCTTTTGATATAACATATGTGTAGGTACGCTCTATAACTTTTGAGTGATGCCCGGACAGACAGACAGACAGATCAATCCTTTTATTATATAATAAAATAATAGATAGAAGAAGATACATCAGTAGTCACCAGGTACGAACTAAACTCTCCACAAAAGTTTAAGTCATGCTATTTCAAGTCTAAGTACCCTTTTAACAATGTGATGTGTGTTAATTACTGCCGGTCAACCTCTCTGGCACTGAAAATTAACTATTACAAGTATGGAGTCTCATTCCTTCCAACTTTAATTGTTGTTGGAGATTTAGTTAAAGTTAATTTACTTTTTTTTCACTTTGTCTTTTTTTCTCTCTCCCAATCCAATTTTCTTTCCCTGTCTATTTTTGTTTCTGTACCTGATTTGACCCTGAATTCACCTCTGTAACTTACACTTCCTTCTCAGTCTTTGCGCTGTTAATTTCAGATTTCTTCAATGGTTAAGGAGATACACAGTTGCTTTCCCTATTCAGAGGGCACTGTGCCATTTCCATCTCCCACTTCCAGCAACTTGTAGGGAAAAGTACCGTTAACATTAAACGGGCAAGGGCAGGTCTAACAGGGGCCGCCACAGCAATGTTTGGGCCATTAACTACATCGGGCAGCAGAAATTTCAGGAGTGAAAGTTCTGCTCTTTTTCAAAATAGTACTGTACCAGAACCAACATAGAGCAACACCTATGTATTATGGCCACAGGCCAGTCCTGTGGGTGTGTACAGAAAGCTTACACTGTACCATCTCTACAGTTACTTGCATTTGAGATTTTTCAGCCCTACTTTCAACCCCCAGTGACCTAGATTTCATAGCAAGACATAATCAAACAGCCACATCTATGAACTGTGGGTAGCTCTGACTGGCACAGAATTTACTGCAGAAACTGACATCATTCATATACTGAGAACAAAGGTGACCAGGCAGCCACTAATTGATGGATAACTCCAGCATTCCAAATGTCATATATTTTTAGCAAGAGACAGGAAGCCACACCCAGTAGTTTAAAAGCTACTGCATTTCTCATATACACTACTAAGTTTCTCTCATATATATTCATCAAGTGAGTTTCAAAAGACAAAATTAATTAAGTCACTAATGAAGAAACTTAATGACTAAAGAATGTGAATAGGATCAAACAGTTAATTTGCTACAATGGTAATGGTACTGATGGTGGTTTGCTCACCAATTGACATGTTGTACACTATATAAATACAAGTTGTTGTTGTTGTTGATTGTCTATGTACTCTATTTCTTTATCTAAACCTGGCCACCATAAGTAACTGCATGCAAAATTCTTGGTCAAGCACATTCCCAGGAGCTGGTCATGAAGATCTTCTAACAGTTTAGACCTGAACCTATTTAGGATAACCACTCTTGCTCCCCACATGATACAATCTTTATCCACTGACAATTCATTCCTACGAACGAAGTATGGATGGATATCTTCCTCTGATACCTGGTTTGGCCATCCATTTGCTATGTAATCATACACCTTTGACACAATTGCGTCACGTTTGGTTGCCCTACCAATCTCTTCAGCTGTGACTGGCAGCTCATCAATGTATGAGAAAAAAGAACACTTCTTCCCTATTGGGTGTAACTTGTGATGGGGATGGCAATCTGGACAAAGCATCAGCATTACTGTGATCAGCTGATCATCTGTACTCAAGGTTATACGTATACGCTGACAAAAATCAAAGCCCATTTCTGCATTCGGGCTGCAGCTAAGGTTGGAATTGGGGACTTTGGATGGAGGATTGCCGTCGGGGGCTTATGGTCAGTAACTATGGTAAACTTACAACCAAACAAGTATTTGTGAAACTTCTTGACCCCAAAAATCAATGACAAACCTTCCCTTTCGATCTGCGCATAATTCCACACGTTGGCATTGAGTGCGTGAAGCAAAAGCAATTGGTCTCTCCTCCCCACTCTCTAGTACATGAGAGATCACTGCCCCAACGCCATATGGAGAGGCATCACACGCTAGCTTGATCTCCTTAGATACGTCAGTCGGTAGTGAACTAACATGGTACTCTCTACTAACTGGCTTTTACACTCTTTGAATGCTGTGTCGCATTCTTTTGACCACTTCCAAGGGACCTGCCTCCTCAACAGCTCAATTCAGTGGATTTAACAATGTAGCCAAGTTTGGGGGGAACTTTGCATAATAATTCAAAAGACCCAAAAATGATCAAAGTTCAGAGACATTCTTGGGAGTGGGTGCATTTCTGATTGCATCCAGCTTTCCCTTGGTTGGATGTAAACCAATTTGTCTACTCTGTGCCCTAAGTACTCCACTGAGTTTTGAAACAACTCACACTTGTGAGCTGTCACCAGTACTCCGTGCTTCTCTAACGGTTGGAGCACTTCATTCAACACCTCATCATGGGTTTGCCTGTTTGGTGCTGAAATGAGTATGTCATCCAAATAACACTACCCGGCATGGGCTCGACGGGCCAAATGGCCTTCTTCCGTGCTATAACCATGCTATGATTCTATACCCCTTTAATCCCTTGCAAAACTTGGTTCATCACCCCCCTGGAATATGTCGGGGGCGGAAAACACTCCAAATGGTAGCCTATTGAACTGGTATAGGCCTAGGTGAGTATTTATAGTCAAGCATGACTTAAACTCTTCAGTTTATTCAAGTTGTAGGTATGCGTTTGACCTAACTTCAAAAAGACCTGGCCACCTGTCAGCATTGTGAACAAATCTTCCACATTTGGCAACGTATTGGGTCGATTACATCCTAGAACCTGGATTACATTTACCTTATAATCACCACACAATCTTACCTTATCATCTGACTTAGGTACAACAACAATGGGTGTACTCAATTACTCAAATCTACCTTAGAGATAATGTTATCAGTTTCTAGTCTTTTGAGTTCTTGCTCAACTTTCTCCTCGAGTGCGTATGGTACAGGACGTGGCTTGCAGTAAACTGGTCTTGCGTCCTTCTGCACTCTGACACTCACCGTGAAGTCTTGGATCGGACTGCCTGTTTTGCTGAACACCTTCGGATACTGCTTGATGGCATCATCTTTCGATGCAAATTTCGTTTCCACACGAAAAATCTCATTCCAATCCAGCTTCAGTGATCCTAACCAATTTCTACCCATCAAGGCAGGCTTGTCTCCTGCCACTATACTGTGAGAGGCAAGCTCTGACACTGATCCTTGTATTTCACTGGTATGGTGACACTTCCTACTACAGGGATTTGCTCTCCTGAGTGGCCTCGCAGCTCTACCTTCGATTTCTCTAGCGATAATCACGCAACTTGTCGCGATATAGTGATTCCAGTACTACACTTACGGATGCACCAGTGTCGAATTCCATGGGTATTCCTGGTTCCTGCGACATCTACTTGGATGACAATACCTCGCGAGTCGCTGTAAGATACCTTCGTGCTCCTGATGACGTGAATCTCCAGAAACTCCTTGTCCTGCTGCTGCTCTGTAACGGTATGTAGTGTCGGCAATTTCTACTTCTAGCATTGCCAGTCGGTTTACTCTTCCATCGGCACGCCTTTACAAGATGCCCAGTTTTCTTGCAGTTGAAAGACTCTGCCTTCACATATGGACAGCTTTGAGCAATGTGTTGTGTTCCAGGCACCGATAGCACGACTTCAATGCACTGTTACCATGGCCAGTTGCTGAGACCTTGGGGTCCAACTGCCTTTTACTTTTAGCCTGCAGCTGATTCACCTCGCTCGTCTGACAACTGGAAATGGCGCGAAACTCTCGGGAGTATCGGTTGGCCAAATCCATCGACATAGCTGTCTGACAAGCTAAGTCAAGTTAGGGGGTGTCAAGAATTTACTTCTGATACGTTCATTTTTCAACCCACAAACAAACCGGTCACGCAAAGCTCGGTCCTGAAAGTTTCCAAAATGACAGTGAATGGATAGCTTTCTTAAAGCTGCTTAGAAACCTAGAAGATAGGAGCAGGAGTAGGCCATTCGGCCCCTCGAGCCTGCTCCGCCATTCAATGCAATCATGGCTGATCATCCAAATTCAGTACCCTGTCCCTGCTTTCTCCCCATATCCCTTGATCCCTTTAGCCTTAAGAAATATATCCAACTCCTTCTTGAATATATTTAATGAATTGGCCTCTACTGCCTTCTGTGGTAGAGAATTCCACAGGTTCACCACTCTCTGGGTGAAGAAATTCCTCCTCATTTCTGTCCTAAATGGCTTACCCCTTATCCTTAGACTGTGACCCCTGGTTCTGGACTCCCCGACAATCGGGAACATCCTTCCTGCAACTAGTCTGTCCAGTCCTGTCAAAATTTTATGTTTCAATGAGATCCCCTCTCATTCTTCTAAATTCCAGCGAGTATAAGCCCAATCGACCCAATCTCTCCTCATACGTCATTCCTGCCATCCCAGGTATCAGCCTGGTGAATCTTCGCTGAACTCCCTCCATGGCAAGAACATCCTTCCTCAGATAAGGCGATCAAAACTGCACACAATACTCAAGATGTGGTCTCACCAAGGCCCTGTACAACTGCAGCAAGACATCCTTGTTCCTGTACTCGAATCCTCTCGCTACGAAGACCAACATACCATTTGCCTTCTTAACCGCCTGCTGCACCTGCATGCTTACCTTCAGCGACTGGTGCACAAGGACACCCAGGTCTCGTTGCACTTCCCCTTCTCCCAATCTATTGCCATTCAGATGCAATGTACTCACTGATACCCTCGTCATTTAATTGATCGGGTGTTCCAAAGTGATAACTTTCAGCAATTTCCAGGGGCTCAGGACTGTAGTGCTGTTTCTCCTTCAGTGGCATGGTGGGAACAAGCACATTTTTCAGGGTTTCATACACCTCGGGGCCTGCTTCAGTCAAAAAAAAGCCTGTTTCCTTTCTAAAATCGCCCAGTTATGGTTTACATCATCGGGGACTTCGACTATACTATTCGCGGTGAAAACATTTCTAGCTGCTCCACATACAGAAACAGAAATAGACAGGGAAAGAAAATTGGATTGGGAGAGAGAAAAAAAGACAAAGTAAAAAAAAAGTAGATTAAATTTAAATAAATCTCCAACAATAATTAAAGTTGGAGGGAATGAGACTCCACACAAGTCTCTCGGTCACTCTCACCCAAGCACCCTATTATTCCCCTAGGTGCGGCCATCTAGACTCTGGCAACGTCAACAGTTCAACCGTGTGTGCTCGAAATTACCTGAGATTTTTAAGTTTTTTCTGCAAAACGAAGAACACCTCAGTCGGTTGGCAGGATTATCCTCCAACAAAAATTTCAGCTAGGGAATTCGCAATCCCATCATCATCGCCAATTCTGTGATATCTTGGGACACAGCATATATATACACAGCTACACAACATGAACTGTACTGCCCATGTGCTTTATTATTATATACTAGCTGGAGTGCCTGGCGGAGCCGAAGGTTTTTTGAGGGCATGTTGTTATGAAAAAAGTCGAAATAATTTTTAGATATATAAATGAGTTTGTCTGTCTGTGTGGGAAGGGGAGAGAGAGAGGGAAAGAGAGAAAGACTTGGGCAGAGGGACAGAGGCCCGGGGATCGAGAGAGAGACTGGGGGGAGAAGAGAGAGATGGGGGGGAGAGAGAGAGAGAGACTGGGGGGGGAGAGAGAGACTGGGGGGGAGAGAGAGAGAGAGAGACTGGGGGGAGAAGAGACGGGGGGGAGAGAGAGACTGGGGGGCAGAGAGAGAGAGAGACTGCGGGTGAAGAAGGGTGGCCGCCATTTTATAAGGTCGGCGGGAAGTTCCCTCACCCTCTCTCTCTCCCTCCCCCTTTCTCTCCCGCCCCCTCTCTCTCCCTGCCCCTGTCTCTCCCCGCCCCTCTCTCTCCCTGCCCCCTCTCTCCCCCTCCCTTCCCGCTCTCTCTCCCTCCGACTCACCACGGTACCAGAACGGAGCATATCCTACACCGGGAGTCCGGGTGCCCATCGCTCTGAAGCGAGCCCGAGGTTCCTCATGGTTAACGCAGCGGGCCTTTGGACCCAGTTGGCCGGGCGGCAGTGGAACGCCTTTTGCTCTGGACTCCCATGTCCAATATCGGTCGGGGACGGCTCGTGTGAAAGCCCCGGTTTTCCCGGTCCTGCACTCACGGCAAGAGAGAGAGGGGGAAGGAGAGAGAGAGAGAGAGAGGGAAGGAGAGAGAGAGGGAAGAAGAGAGGGAAGAGGAGAGAGAGAGGGGGGGGAAGGAGAGAGACAGAGAGAGAGAGAGAGAGAAATTTTTTAAGCTTCAGGCCCGGCCCGTCTGTAATGGCCGCCACTCACCTCAGTAACGGCAGTTTGAAGGATTAGGCCCCGCCCATGAAACGCCCCCCGTGACGCACCGATTGGTCAACCATCAGGTCACTGAACTGTAGGATTGGTCAACCATCACGTCACTCAACGCTAATGAGTGGTAGGATTGGTCAACCGCTAATGAGTGGATTTTTTCCCGTTTTTTCCCGTTTTTTGTCTACTGTCCGAACAATTTTTGTCTGACCAAAAAATAAAGACACCTAGTAGACTCCCCTAATCATAAGCTTTCTTTTGATATAACATATGTGTAGGTACGCTCTATAACTTTTGAGTGATGCCCGGACAGACAGACAGACAGATCAATCCTTTTATTATATAATAAAATAATAGATAGAAGAAGATACATCAGTAGTCACCAGGTACGAACTAAACTCTCCACAAAAGTTTAAGTCATGCTATTTCAAGTCTAAGTACCCTTTTAACAATGTGATGTGTGTTAATTACTGCCGGTCAACCTCTCTGGCACTGAAAATTAACTATTACAAGTATGGAGTCTCATTCCTTCCAACTTTAATTGTTGTTGGAGATTTAGTTAAAGTTAATTTACTTTTTTTTCACTTTGTCTTTTTTTCTCTCTCCCAATCCAATTTTCTTTCCCTGTCTATTTTTGTTTCTGTACCTGATTTGACCCTGAATTCACCTCTGTAACTTACACTTCCTTCTCAGTCTTTGCGCTGTTAATTTCAGATTTCTTCAATGGTTAAGGAGATACACAGTTGCTTTCCCTATTCAGAGGGCACTGTGCCATTTCCATCTCCCACTTCCAGCAACTTGTAGGGAAAAGTACCGTTAACATTAAACGGGCAAGGGCAGGTCTAACAGGGGCCGCCACAGCAATGTTTGGGCCATTAACTACATCGGGCAGCAGAAATTTCAGGAGTGAAAGTTCTGCTCTTTTTCAAAATAGTACTGTACCAGAACCAACATAGAGCAACACCTATGTATTATGGCCACAGGCCAGTCCTGTGGGTGTGTACAGAAAGCTTACACTGTACCATCTCTACAGTTACTTGCATTTGAGATTTTTCAGCCCTACTTTCAACCCCCAGTGACCTAGATTTCATAGCAAGACATAATCAAACAGCCACATCTATGAACTGTGGGTAGCTCTGACTGGCACAGAATTTACTGCAGAAACTGACATCATTCATATACTGAGAACAAAGGTGACCAGGCAGCCACTAATTGATGGATAACTCCAGCATTCCAAATGTCATATATTTTTAGCAAGAGACAGGAAGCCACACCCAGTAGTTTAAAAGCTACTGCATTTCTCATATACACTACTAAGTTTCTCTCATATATATTCATCAAGTGAGTTTCAAAAGACAAAATTAATTAAGTCACTAATGAAGAAACTTAATGACTAAAGAATGTGAATAGGATCAAACAGTTAATTTGCTACACAACAGAAACATTCATGGAAACTTAAACTACAAAAAGGAAAGAAGTAAAAGATAATTGAATTCAATCGCCCTAATCCCATAACCAATTTAAACAACTATTTATTTGCAATGATTTATACTACTTCAGTGCAGAGCGATTGAACATATTTTTATGGGCATATTGGGCAGTGCAATAACTTTATGGTTGTGCAGTCAAACAAATCAGACTGCAGAGCAACTCAGGCTGTGTTTGTATACACACATACATATATACACACGCATACACATATATACATGGATCTTTCATCATGTTGCACATCGTATAGATCATAAGCTGTTCCATAAAATGACAGGAATACTATACCATCCACTGGAAAGGCCTGGATTTTCCTCTTAGCAGCGAATGAACAGCTTTGACTGTTCACTTCGCATACAGTTGCCCACAAACTTTTTGCGGGCTTGTCAGAGGAGATTTCTACTAATCTGATGTCTGTTTCAATGCGGCGCCCTCTACAGGGGATCTGTGGCATCTGTGAGCAGGAGAAAAGGAGCAGAGAGGCTCTTCAACCAATTACTGTATACTGAATTATCCTCACAGACATGCAGGCTGCAAACCAGGAGTAAAACAGAAAATATAAATTACATTTAAATCATTCTACAGGAAGCAAAATAAAGGTGGGACATACAGATGGGATTAAGGGAGAGAGATAAAAGAGAAAACAGGAAAACTAAAAAAAAGTTTAAAAAATCCTCAACATTAATTTTCTTCTGAGGGAATGAGACTCCACACTTGAAAAATTATTTTTTCAGGGCCAGAGAGGTTGTTCAGCTGCAATTATCACTTATTACGCCATTAAAAACTCACTCCTGAATGCATTAGTCCTAAATTTGTCAGAAGTTTTTAATGCGGAACAAATGGGCAAGTAGCCCAGGATCATGCCATTACGTTGATTTTTGTGGGGATTCCATCGTCGAAGACTGCAACAACACAGGCTGTGGAGGGGCAGGGTATCACTGACAGCAACTTCTGGATTTCCACATTTAACTGTGCATGTGCCAGAAGTTGCTGTCAGATTTACCCTGTAATAATGGGTAGCGCTGATAGCCTCGCCGTTATTATTACAGCAAAATCAGGGCCAATATGTATTATTCTGCCACTAGGATGGAGCTGTGTTTAAGGTGGTCTGTTCCCAGTCAGGCTTGGAGATACAGGGCCGAAATCTGTCGTCGGAGGCGTACCTCTGGAGTACGCCTCCAACCCGAGAAAAAATACAAAAGTACCTGGTGGCTCCCGAGCTTCGGGTCCTGGGCCCCCAGGCGTGTGCCTGCATTAAGGCCCACAGATCCCAGGGACACAGGCGGTTCGGAAGCCTCCCTGGCATTATGTGGGTCAGGCCAACCAATTGGTAAAGGAGATTCCTCATAAGCTTATGAGAAATCCCCAAATAAATAAATAACACAATTCTAATAAAAATAAATATTCCCATGTTCAAAATTAATTAAAAGTCCCTTTGATTAAACATTTAAAATTAAAATTACATTTTTTGAAAAATAACAGTTTAATCTGGCCCAAAATTTATGTAATAATTATAAATGTTTTTGTATGTTTTAATAATTTTTAAAATGTTATTTTAACATTTATTTACCAGGCGTAAGGGTTTCGTGGACATTCGCTGGGCAGTAGTTGGGCCAATAGCCCAACCTTGCGCCAGTGAAAATGTTTTGGGGGCGCATGCAGACGATCTGTCAAGGAGAAACTTGACAGATTGCAAGTTACGGGTTTTCTTGCATACGGCAACTCGGAACTTGCGGGGCCATTCTGAGGGCTTACAACAGCATACATCGGTCCCGCAAAATCCGGGCCACAGTTTTTAATATATTACTTGTTTGGTCAGAGAAGCTTTTAAATTAGAATATGTTGGTCAGTTCTAGGTTGGAGATTAGAAGCATCTAATTTTAAGATTATTTTCCATCTATAACAAAGTGTGATGCCTGCACACGTTAATGGTACATTTTTAATATATTCACAGTTTATTTTTGTGTGTACCCTGCTACAGTACTTATTTTCTACCACTAGAGGCCATCAATGAACTATGGAAAAGTTCTGCATTCCACTAGTACTTGAAAACATGGTAGTGAATTTATTGTACAATTGTACTGCACATATTATAGACAATTTACAAAGCCAACAACTGTTACACTGATATTTTCTGTAGTCTCTCACATCCATTAAAAAACTAGTTACAATCTTCAAACCACTTTATAGACTATGCTCAAACATCTTCAGTAAATGACTACATCTGTGTATCTAATGCATTCCAGTGGTTTTACCAAGTTTAAGTATAGTGGAAAAACTGTTTTTTTAAAACATTTTTTCCATTTCCTTCACTATGGCCATCCTTTGACCTCTGTGATATTGACATTTAATGCCAAATTATTTTAGTGTTGTAGACCTATGCACTCTGTATTAAAACTGCACAAACTCATTGGACATAGAATCCTATAGCCAGTAGACAGAGGAAACTTCAAACCCATCAGTCTGGGCCAGATTTGAACTGAGATCTGAGTTCAAAGGCTAGTGTCTAAAGCACTATTCCACTCAGTTCTCCACAATCTTGTCTACCAAAGAAAAACCACCACTGAAGGAGATGTTAATTGGCTCAGATTGGGTCTGACATCTTGGATCTGGCTGCGGCTGGATGTCTCTCAGCCAGTCTGCACAAGCAAGCAACGCAGTTTCTCTGATATCAGAGAGATACCCAGCAAGATTGTCAGTCACAATGATGACAAAACTGCAAATGCGCAAGATTTGTGCATGTGACGTTTCTGCAAAGTTGCACTCACAGCTTTCAATGAAGCCTGTTCAGCAATAATAAAATTTCAGAATGGCAATCTGATGACTTGCTCTAGGATTTTCTCTTCATTCTTGTCAAAAGGTGCTTGCTTTCTGCTAGGCATCTCTCCACAGAGACATGGCTGAGCTCAAGGATTCTGACAGGTTGCCAAATCTAGCTGGATGTATTCCTGGAAGCTTCATCACATGACTTCCCGTCGCCAACAGCCCTGGCCCCACGCTCCCGCCAATGGTCACCCGACACTTCCATCTTTGCAGCACTCCGGCTTCCCACGCCAATTGAAAAACAGACTCTCATTACCCACTTCCATGATGCTTGATCGGCAGTCAAACAGCTTTTATTCTCATCTTCAGTATTTTTATAACTAATAAATGAGTGTTTAAAGAAAATGAAAAAAATAACATTTTTTTAAACAATTTTTCTCCCAGGTTGTTCAAGGCAGTATTCAGGAAATTAATATTTAATTCTTGAAGACTCCAGGACAATCCTAGAGGGTTGGCAACGCTAAGGATTCAGCAATGTGAGAAACAAAATGCATCTTTCATTACTCTGTTCAGTCACATGTTGATGCACCATCACAATGCTGGTTTCCCTCGGTAAAAGGTTAAGTATGTCACTTTTCCTTGCATAAATTGCTCGTCTATGTCTCAGGGTCTGTGCAGCTAAGAAAGTCTTCCTGTAATCAATTTTGAATGTGCAGCACAGCTGTAAGTTCAATAACAATACAATACCAGGCTCCACCGCTGCTGTAAAAAAACTGCCCCATTTATATCTTGGCCACTTTCTACAGCTGCTGGGCCAATTACAGCATTCGCAAAGTTTCAAACAGAAATTATATCTCTGGGTTAGTGTCTTCCTTAATGGTTGGGGAACATCCACACATGCCAAAAACAACAAAACAGATTCACTGGTCTTCATGGGTCAAGTATGAGCATTCAGGCTACTGTCTAAATACTTGGGGGGAGAAATTTGTTACCTTAGTGCCTCCAGTTAGCGCCTGGCGGGGGCACTAACAGGACGCTGAGGCGTCGCCGCGAGGCGAATCCAGTGGCGCACTTCAAATCCGGCACCCCGTAGCGCCGCTGCTATGAGTTAGCGTCAGGCAGATCGTGATATCAGTGAGCGTACAACACTCACTGGGCGCCCGATCTGCGAAATTGATTATCGCCCCTGCCTTAGCGCCTCGCCCGACAGCGACAGGGAGAGGAGGCGTGAAGCAGTCGGTAGCCGCCTCCAGGGGTGCTACTTAAAGGGATCATGAGTAATGAGTCGCAGCTCTCAGGTTAGTGCTGTTTCACGGCTTCCTTGTCAGTTTGACATTGTGGAACAGTTTAAATCAGTCATTTAAAAATTGTTTAGTCTTCGGAGTGTTGTGGCTACTAAAAATTAGTTACATTTATTCTCACAGCATATCAAAGTGCTACACTTGGTTACATTAATGGGGGCTGTACTGGCAGTCGACCTCACCCTCCAGGGCCTACAGTGGCGGGAGCGCAGGCAGCGAGAAGGATTGGAACATGTGGCTAGAGGGAAAAGGAGGGCCATCAGGGCTATCAACAGGAGGCCTTACCCTCTGAGAGTATTCCGAGAGCACTTCTCCTACCTCCAATTAAGTGAGGAGCAGTGTATTAGAAGGCTCTGCTTCACCAAGGAGGTGGTCACAGAACTCTGCCACCTCCTGCAACCAGACCTCGAACCTCAGATCAGGATGACCACGGCGCTCTCAGTGGCAGTCCAGGTCACCGTGGCCTTCAATTTCTTTGCCAGTGGATCCTTCCAGTCTGCACCAGGAGATATAGCGAACATCTCGCAGTTCGCCGTCCATCACTACAGCCGGGAGGTACAGAGGCTCTCTACATTAGTAGAAGGGACTACATTTCCTTCCCTATCACCAGAGAGAAGCAGGACACGCGTGCATGTGGCTTTGCCAGGATAGCGGGATTCCCCACGGTGCAGGGTGCCATTGACTGCACCCATGTGGCTTTGCGGGCACAGCATAACAATCCTGAAATATTCCGTAACCGCAAAGGCTACCATTCATTAATGTGCAGTTGGTGTGCGACCATACACAGTGAATTCTTAATGTGAATGCCCACTATCCTGGCAGCAGCCACGATGCCTTCATCTTGTGCCAGCACTGTTCCAGCCACCACGTCAAGCTCGCGGCTGGCTGGTCAGAGACAGGGGCTATCCGCTCTCCACTTGGCTCATGATTGCGCTCCGCAACCCCAACACGCCTGCCCAGCACTCATATAATGAGAGCCATGCTGCCAACAGGAACTTCATTGAGCAGACCATCAAGGTACTCAAGCAACGGTTCTGCTGCCTTGACTGTTCGGGGGGAGCCCTTCAGTACTCGGCTGAGCAGGTGTCCCATTTTGTTGTCGTCTGCTGCACGCTCCACAATTTGGCCATCATGAGGGCCCAGCCCTTGCCACTGGCGATTGCGGGACCACCTCAGGAGGAGGAGAGGGAGCGGAGGAGGACAAGGAGGAAGAGGAAGACGAGGAGTAACAGGAGAGAGGGAGGAGGCAGCCACTCAATTGGCCTTCCTGAAGGGCGGTCCATGATCACCTCATCAGACTGAGGTTCCAATAAATTAAACCTCAAATCCCCGTTGATCACCACCCTCATCATTCCATCCCTGTCACAGGCCATTTCACAGTGCAAAGCTGAAATGAGACACACCACAAAATAATCCAAACTGAATTAATAAATTTATCAATAATCAGTTAACACATATTTACAAAAACAATATTAACTGTTCACCCTTGTGCAATCCCTAAGTGCCTGTCGTTGCTGTGCCTTTGCCTACTCTGGTGCTCCTATGAACTGTTGGCCTATTGGCTGCAGCACGGCTGGTGGAAGGCTGCCGAGTGTCCATACGGAAGACTTCAGATGCCCTTGCAGAAAGCCCTCAACCAGCTCTGGGCCTGGAAGGCTCGGCTGCAGACTGCACCACCTCAGCATGGGCAGCAGCAGTCTGGGCTGGCTGGATGACAGGCAGCGACAAGGGCAATGGCAGAGTGCCAGCGGTCGGAGCAGGAATGCTGTTATCCTGAAAAAGGTTCCTGCTCCACTGACACTCCCCCGGGGCAGCACCTCAGCATCCCTAGCAATCTGTTGGAGCATAGATTGCTGGCCTACTGCGACACCGTGAAAGCCTGTCGACAGTGGTAGACTCAGCCACGATGGCAGCAGTCAGAGCTTGCGTGGCATCAAGCTGAGGCTGCATGAGAGCAGTCTGAGATTGAATGGCACCAGCCATAAACTGCATTACAGCACTAAGACGGTGCGTCACTTCTGCCTGTGCTGCAATGGAAGCTGCCAGATCGCTCATCACATGCAGCATCAGGTCTGGGTCGCCACGGTCTCTCTGGAAGTCGACCATCCTTTGCAGACTGGAAATGATGGGCTCCATGGTGTGTGCAGAGTTCTGTGCAAAGTTGCAGGCAGACTTCGCCACGCTCCTTACCATTGCCGACAGGCTCTCGGGCATTGCACCTATCATCTCCGTGTGCATGCCCATCACCCTTCTTCTAAAGGCCTCCCCATCGAGGTCCTCATCTGAGTCCTGTGCAGCAGAACTTACCCTCCGGGGAGCTGGCTCCCGAGCTACCCTTTCCCTCTGGCCTTGCTGCAGCCCGCTCGTTCCTGGTGCATCACCCTGTGCAGATCCCGCTACTATACTAGCCTCTAAATAACACGTAGTGCCAGTATCTAAGCTGGTGTCTGCGAGTGAGACATGCAGTGACGCGGTGTGTTCTTACTCCTCCTCTTCTGCCTCGCTCTCTACGGTGCCCTCAGGGACTGGCTGCTCAGGTGCTTGCTCATTATCTGAAAGCATAAAGGCACAATAGTCAGGTTAAGGTGAGTGGAGGGGGCAGGAGGGGAGAAATGCATGCACACAGCATGATTAGCTGGAAAATGCGAAGGCTTGTGGGGTCAGGGGGAAGTGGGATGCGAGAAGAAGGAGTAGGGATGAAAATACTGTTGTTGTCCCCAAGGGGGTCAACGTCGCCGGTGGCCACAGCACCCACCACCTGGCACCCAATAATCTCCAGCACTCTATATTCCAGCGCAGACAGTGGTTGGGTGTCAGCTTGTCCCCTGCCTGTGCGCTCCTGCTCCCTCCTGTTGTGAGCCACCTTGGCCTGCAAGAGAAAGGAAAGTGTGTGTGAGTGTGGAGCAATGTGTTTATGTGATGGGCCTGCCATAATTGAATAGCTGTCATTGTGTGCAAGGTGTGAAATGTGGGTGTGAGTGTTGGTAGGTAGAGATTGTTGGTGGGTCAGCGCTGGGGGTGTGGTGCTTTGGCCAGTGTGTGCAGACTGTGCATTAAGACAGTGGTATGTAGCATTTGTTGAGGCATTGACTCACCCCGACCACCCGAGTGAGGTTGTTAAAACTTCTTCCTGCACTGTGTGGGGGTCCTGGAGACCACATTGCTGCCCGAGACATGCTGGGCAACCTCCCTCCACATGGCACGGAAGACTTGCAGCGAGGGCCTCCTGCCACTTGCCGGGTAGAGCATCGTCCTCCATCTCTCCACAGTGGATACCAACTCCTCCAATGCTTGGTCCGAAAATCTGCAGGCTCTCTCCCTGGGGTGTGGATCTGCCATCATGACACCTGCTTGAGTCGTCCAGCTCCTTGGGCTTGGTCTGCTCCTGCTTGCTGACACAGGTTCACAGCCAGCAATGCTGAGAATGAGGTTCTGCATCATCAATGAACATCCCCTTTAAGAAAGAGCCTGTGGCAATGATGACTTGCAATTAGACCGCAACTGATATTGGTTAGCGCTTTGAGTGTAGCACCACTGAGCTAGGCCATTAGCACTTTATTTAACGCTTCAATCCTTTCTTTGAGCGATGAGTCTTAATTTTGCATGCAGCGTGATTTATTAGCGCCTGGCGCTAAATCTCAAACTTTTCTGAAGTTACCGCTCATTCCTGGGCTATAATGAATTTCTCCCCCAGGGTATTTAAGCGGACCATAGAGGTGCGGATCATATCACCAATTTTGTGGTCTCGGACTGCACAAGCAAAATACATTGAAGCTGTTACTTCATCATTGATTATCCAGGGTGCGGGAGTGCCACGCGATCAGCTGAGTGCCGGGTTGACCGATCGCGGCACTCAACCTGCGTCTGGTGCTCAGAATTTTTTTTTTTAAATTCGGAGATTTTTTTCATGTCGGTCGGCCGGCCACCGCGCCTTTATATGGCGCCCCGCGAACTGCCGGCCTCACTGTTTGCAACCCCTGCAGCAGTCAGTAAAATCGCCCGACGCTGCTGCGAGGGGGACTTTTTCTCCCGAGGCGCTACACCCGGAGATGACATCATGATCTCCAGGCACAGAAGATCGGGGCAATACCTGGCAGTGCTAACCTCCCGTGGAATTTTGTGGAAGGTGTGGTTAGCGCTTTTGGGGGGGGCGGCGAAAAGCCATTTGCGCCCCATTAGTGCCTCCCACCGGTGGAGCCAACAATGGGAATTTCGCCCGCATAGGGCTTATTCCAAGTCAGGTGCTCCCAATGATGAATGTACTTGCAGGGAGCACTGCTGTGCAAATTGCTGACCTCTGATGTTCCTTTTATTCCAATTAATTAATTGTCAGAAAATTCAGGGGCTGCAGCAACCAGCACTCCAATGAGTGCTGCTCCATGCCAGAATACCTGTCAGCAAGTCAGTTCTATAAACTTCTTTGGATCTGTGAAAAAGGAAAGGACTCTACATTAATGTACTGGACCCTCTGTGCATTTTTATGGCAGCCTATCATTCAGTTAACAAAAGTTCTGATCTTGGTGCAGAAGTTTAGACAAGGTCACAGGACAAACAATTCTTTTGCAAAATACTCACTCACTCTGTGACTCAACGTCAAAACCACCTGTACAACTATTTTGAAGCAATTTTTAAAGTGCACCCTGGCTAACAAAAGTTAAAAGCCAAGTGAAAACACATGCCCCAAAACAAAGCTTTGACACAAACAAAGAATAACATTCTCCATGGCATTCCCCCACTGTATCAGAGATTATGCTGTTCAAGGAAGGGATGGACATTCCAATAAAATAATTTGTCAAAAAGTTTGTGAGAGAGCTCCCTGACATTAGGAAGTGTTTTTTTTATTTGTTAATGGAAAATAAATAAAATTGTTCTAATGCAAGACAAGCAGATAAATGAATATATTTCCCCACTGCCAGGAAGATGGTATTACTGCATGACCAATTTACATAAGAAGTAAGAGCAGGAGTAGGCCATACGGCCCCTCAAGCCTGCTCCGCCATTCAATAAGATCATGGCTGATCATCGAACTCAACTCCACTTTCCCATCCGATCTCCATATCCCTTGATTCCCTTAGGGTCCAAAAATCTATCAATCTCAGCCTTGAATATACTCAAAGACTCAGCATGTACAATCCTCTGGGGCAAAGAATTCCAAAGATTCACAATCCTCAGTGAAGAAATTCCTCCTCATCTCAGTCTTAAATGGCCGGCCCCTTATCCTGAGACTATGCCCCCTAGTTCTAGACACTCCAGGCAGGGGAAACAACCTCTCAGCATCTACCCTGTCAAACCCCTTCAGAATCTTGTATGTTTCAATGAGATCACCTCTCATTCTTCTAAACTCCAGAATGTATAGGCCCATCCCACACAATCTCTCATCATAGGACAGCCCTCTCATCCCAGGAATCAATCTAGTGAACCTTCATTGCACCGCCTCCAAGGCAAGTATATCCTTCCTTCAATAATAATAATCATCAACTATATTGTCATTGTTAGTGCACAAGTGCAGTACAACGAAATGTAGGCTTGCGGCTCCAGAGAGTGTACATTTAGATTAAGACATTTAAACATTCAACATACATTTGGCTTGTAATACATTAACATAAACATAACCATAATAAAGTGCATTGGCAGATGTGCAGGCTTTAGAGTTTATTTGTGGAGTTCAGTAGGATGACAGCCCTGGGAAAGAAGCTGTTCCTAAATCTGTGCGCAGTACTCCAGGCGTGGTCTCACCAAGGCCCTGTACAATTGTAGCAAGACTTCCTTACTCTTATACTCCAACCACCTTGCAATAAAGGCCAACATGCCATTTGCCTTCCTTATTGCTTGCTGTGCCTGCATGCTAGCTTTCTCTGTTTTTTGCACAAGGACACCCAAATCTCTCTGAACACCAGTAATTGAAAGTTTCTCACCATTTAAAAAAGATTCTGTTTTTCTATTCTTCCTACCAAAGTGAATAACCTCACATTTCCCTACATTATACTCCATCTGCCACCTTACTGCCCACTCACTTAGTCTATCTATATCCCTTTACAGACTCTTTGGGCTGGATTTTAATTCCGGAAGCGGGTTGGAGTCGGGTTGCGTGGTGGGCGGGTTCGGGAGCCGCTTCCGGTGGGAACAGCTGCAGAGTTGCGATTTTTATTAAAGTACCTTGTTAATTTCATGGAGGCGCGCTGGCCGGTCCAATGAGTGCGATCGGGTCAGTTGTCCGCCTCTGATGGCGTCATTATAACAGCTGCTTTTAAAGCTGCCATCCAGCCTGAGCCTTTCCATTGTGGTTTCCCGCATTTCTTTTCAAAGTTATGACTTCTTCCAGAGGCAAGGCAGCTCCTCGTTTTTATGATGAGTCGCTCCAAGTTCTTGTGGATTCTGTCAGAGGGAGCAGGGAGATTCTCTTCCCTCCTGATAGCCGGAGGAAGCCGCCTCAGCAGACCAAGGCAGCCTGGCTGCACATTGCTCAGGAGGTGATGTACGCTCATGGATCCAGTGCCGCAAAGGGTTTAATGCTCTTGTGAGAGCATCAAAAGTGAGTATCCCATCTCACTTGCCTTCGCTCTGCTTCTCTTCTCATCACCAGCACTCTCCTTTGTAAGCCTCCTCCTTCATGTCCCACCTTACTCTTACTTCCCTTGCACCCTTTCCTATCCATCTCTGTCTCTGCACTGAATCACTTCAGCATCCTGCCTATGCACCCTTTAGACTCGCTCTCACTGTCATGCAGTGACAACAACTAACAACGCACAGGGAGCTACCTTCCTCTTGGCACCTTATCCCATCTTCGTCTCACTCAAAGCTTCTATGGTAGAGATTAATCACACTCATTCCATCACTGTGGCTAAAACATCGCTTGTGTCCCTCCTTGCAGGAAAAGAAAGCCCACAATAAGAGGGAGAGAGCAATGACTGGAGGAGGAACACCTACCCCTGCAACACTGACCAGTGCTGAGGAGGCAGCAAACGAGATTGTTGGAGGTGGCGAGGGCGAGATGGGCACACTAGAGGAAGCTGGTGACATAATAGAGTTTCATCCCCCTCAGAAAGCAATGGAATATGATGTTCATAGAGAATCGCTTTGCATCATCTGCTCAAAAGGGTGTGTCTGCTACATCAATATCAGATGTCTAATTCAAGCCTTTACTCTCCCACAGGACCATCAAGCAACCCCCCTCCCCACGATCCAGGAGGAAGACCCGGACATCTCCTCAGGAGGAACCTGAAGTCTCTGAGGGACCAGCGTCATCAGGACGCAGTGCACCCAGCACCAGCGCAGCAACGCACACCTCGGTGGGGCCATCGCATGTTAGAGTAGTGTTGCCTCCTGGTCTATCACAGCGCACAAATGAGCATTAGCAGATGGTGGAGACAGCGACAGCAGTGGAGAGTCCTCTGCAGAGGTTGCAGGACTCTCCTAGCTCTGCTGAGCTGCATGCAGACGCTGTGCCTCTGGGGTCATCCAGAAAAAGAACGATTCGTGAAATACAGGAACAAGTGTAGGTGTCTCTGGAAGGGTTTGCCTTCAGGGTTAGTGCGAGTGTGGAGAGAATGGAGGAGTCCATCTCTAACAACAGCACTGCCGTGGTGGAGGCAATAGCGCATGAATGCACCACCATGGATAGGATGGGAACCTCCATGGAAAGGATGGCTACGGACATGGAGGAAATAAGTCGCCAGAGTCAGGAAAACATGGTGACTGTTCAGAATAGAATGACATCTCTGGAGGAGCGATAGACAGCTATTGAGCAGAGAGACCAGAGCTTCATGGACGTCCTTTTGAGGAGCTCTACCAGTGCAGATACGGGTCCTCATGGCCCCCCTGAAGTGCAGCAAGGTGCTCTCCTGCCACTTGCCACCACTGAGGTGCGGCTGACCCACAAGAGGGATGTTGTTGGCAGGACAGAAGGAAGTGTGGGCTCCTCTCCAAGCGCTCACATGACCATGCCACTATGGAGCCCTCGGTCAGAGACCCACTTTGCAGAGACAACCGAGATGGCCGTTTCAAGCCCTGCACAGCTGCAGGAAGAGCAGGCTGTTGAAGAGCCCTCCCAGGTTCCCAAACCCAGAGGATGCCTGCCAAAGGCGTCTAAGCAGGTGCAGTATCCTAGTCAGCAAGGTGCCTCTACATCTGCTGAAGCCACAGGGGAAGCACCACGTAGAAGCACACGTAAGAGAAAGATTAAGCACCTATAGTCACAAGGGGACTCACTTGGGTGATGTTTCTTTTTTTCTGACTGTTGCTGGTATATTTTGTCATGTATTAAAGATAAATTATGTCAAACGGTTGATTGTGTGGCCTGTGTGTTCTGGGAAATGGCAAAAGCGCATTGAGGGCTCAGGGCGACTTGCATTTGTAATGCTGATGGTGAAAGTGATAAGAAATAACAGGGTATAACATTGAACAAGTGTCGCCTGCAATTACTGAGCCATACAGTGGCCACCTATGGTAAGCTTATGGTACTGTGGCATGGCAGTGTGCATACCCTGGTTGACGGGCAGCAGTGAGCTGGAGGGATGCTGCATTGGTCACAACAGGGCATGCAAGGCTCCCTTCGTCCTCCTCCTACTCCTCCTCTTCCCAGGAAGATATGTGGTGAGCCACACGGCTGCTACTCCCCCGATTATGAGGACCAGGATGAGAGGGCATAAATGTTTCCCATCCCCTTGCTATAGATTTCATTTGAGGTAACAATCTTGCAGGTGCACAGTTGAAGTTGCCTGAAATAATTCCATTCATGACACACTGCAGATGGGTGTCAGCTTGAACAGTCAGAAGGTCAGTAGATGTGCAAAATGTTATGTCATACCTACAACCGCAAAGTTGTTGCATTTGAATGTCAGCCATGTTTCAGGGGTGCTTTTAAAGCGCTCCACCAATGCATACAAATCATGTCCTCCAGCAACTCGTCTCCTTGAACCTGACCTGTTTCTGACTAGTTGGGAAACATGAGCCAGAAGCAAGAAAATGGGCAACCACTATGAAAACAGGATTAGCAAGGTAGTTAACAGGCTGTTAACTGCCTTAACTACCTGTCCCACCGGTTGGAGACGGGTCAGTTTGGGTGCGGCTAAACAGAAACTCAGGTGGGGGCGGGATGGAGGTGCGTTGGGTGTCTGAAGACATTTTCCCGCTTTTCCCAATAGACTCGCCTTCAAACCCGCCTCCTCAGGGCTATTAAAATCGAGCCCTTTGTGTTCTCCTCACAGCTTACTGTCCCACCTAGCTTTGTATCATCAGCAAACTTGGATACATTACACTCGGTCCCTTCATCTAGGTCATTAATACAGATTGTAAATAGTTGAGGCCCCAACACTGATCCTTGTGGTACCCCACTAGTTACAGCCTGCCAACCTGAAAAAGATCCGTTTATCCCTACTCTCTCTTTTCTGTCCGTTAACCAATCATCTATCCATGCTACTACATTACCCCCAACCCCATGAGCCCTAATCTTGTGTAATAACCTTTTATGTGGCACTTTATTGAATGCCTTTTGGAAATCTAAATATACCACATCCACTGGTTCCCCTTTATCTACCCTGCTAGTTACATCCGCAAAATACTCCAATAAATTTGTCAAACACGATTTCCCTTTCATAAAACCATATTGACTCTGGCTAATCAGGTTATGATTTTCTAAGTGACTTGATGCCACGTCCTTAACAATGGATTCCAGCATTTTCCCGACGACTGATGTCAGGCTAACTGGCCTGTAGTTCCCTGTTTTTTTTCTCACCCTCCTTTCTTGAATAGCGGTGTTATATTTGCAACCTTCCAATCTGCTGGGGCCATTCCGGAATTTTGGAAGATCAAAACCAATGCATCCACTATCTCTTCAGCCACCTCTTTTAGAACCCTAGGATGTAGGCAGTCAGGTCCAGGGGATTTGTCGGCTTTTAGTCCCATTAGTTTCTCATATACTTTTTCTCTACTTATATTAATTATATTATGTTCCTCACCCACATTAGACCCTTGGTTCCCCACCATTTTTGGTATGCTTTTTGTGTCTTCTACTGTGAAGACAGATACAAAATATTTGTTTAACGTTTCTGCCATTTCCTTATTCCCCATAATCATTTTTCCTGTCTCAGCCTCTAAGGGACCAATGTTTACTTTTGCTACACTTTTCCTTTTTACATACTTGTAGAAACTCTTACAATCTGATTTTATATTTCTTGCTGTTTTTCTCTCATTCTATTTATTTCCTTTTTATCAATTTTTTGGTCAACCTTTGCTGGTTTCTGAAACTTTCCAATCCTCAGGCTTACTATTATTCGTCAGGTCACTAGAAAACAAAATGGATGAGATCAAACTTGATCTCTCCTCACAGAAAAGGACAAAGGAATGCTGCGCCATGATCTTCACAGAGACCTGGTTGAACAACAGCATCCCTGACACCACCATCCAACTAGAAGGACGCACGGTCTTCTGCGCCGACAGAACTGCAGACTCCGGTAAGAGCAAGGGAGGCGGTTTGTGCATTTACACTAACAATACCTGGTGCACTAACACGGACATAATCGATAGATCCTGCTCGGCTGATTTGGAATTCCTCATGGTAAGGTGCAGACCCTTCTACCTGCCTCGGGAATTCACGGCTGTTATCATCACTGCGGTCTACATCCCACCACACGCTAATGCCAAACTAGCACTGAAGGACCTCTACAGGGCCATCAGCGAACAACAAACTGCGCACCCAGATGGAGCTTTTATCGTCGCGGGGGACTTCAATCACATAAACCTAAAAACTGTACAACCGAAATTCCACCAGAATGTTTCCTGCCCCACAAGAGGGGAGAACACACTGGATCAAATCTACAGGAGCATTGTAGACACTTATAAGGCCATTCCCTGCCCCCACCTTGGGAAGTCTGACCACCTCTCCCTGTTTCTAGCCCCGGCATACAAACCGCTCATCAAAAGAGTGAGAACATCAGTGAGATCAGTGAAAGTATGGTCAGAGGGGGCAGTCTCGGAGCTTCAGGATTGCTTCGAACGCACTGATTGGGGCATGTTTGCCCATAATGACATCGAGGAATACGCATCCACAGTGCTATTCACAGAGTTCACAGAAACCCCACAGTGCAGATAGAGGCCATTTCGGCCCATCGAGCCTGCACTGACACATATCCCACCCGATCCCCGTAACCCCTACACCAACACATATCCCACCCTATCCCCGTAACCCCACATATTTAATCCCCCTAACACTAAGGGTCAATTTATCATAGCCAATCAACCTCACCCGCACATCTTTGGACTGTGGGAGGAAACAGGAGCACCCGGAGGAAACCCACGCAAACACGGGGAGAATGTGCAAACTCCACACAGTCACCCGAGGCCGGATTCGAACCCGGGTCCCTGGCGCTGTGAGGCAACAGTGCTAACCACTATGCCACCGTGCCGCATTAACAGTTGCGTCGAGGTCGTCACGACCCATAAAAATATCAGGACATACCCCAACCAGAAACCCTGGATGAACGGAGAGGTCCGCTCGCTGTTGAAAGCACGTGACGCAGCATTTAAATCTGGCGACGCGGCGGCTTACAGTGCAGCTAGGACCAACCTAAAAAAGGGTATCAGGACTGCCAAAAGGAAACAGACACTGCGGATAGAGGATCATTTCCACAACAACTCGGACCCCCGGCGCATGTGGCAAGGCATCCAGTCCATCACTGACTACAAGGGCAAAAACACCAGCCCCCCGGTTAGCGATGCCTCCCTTCCGGAGGAGTTTAACAACTTCTATGCTCGCTTCGACAGGGACAACAGGGAGCCGGCTACCAAAGCCTTGCCACCCCCGGAAGACCAGGTGCTCACTCTGTCGACCTCCGATGTAAGGGGTGTTCTACGCGGAGTGAACACACGAAAGGCTGCTGGACCGGATAGCATCCCTGGACGGGTACTCAAGGAATGTGCTGATCAGCTGGCTGAAGTCTTCACCGCCATCTTCAATCTGTCATTGGCCCAGGCAGTAGTCCCTACATGCTTCAAGACCGCTACCATTATTCCTGTGCCAAAACGGCTGTGACGTGCCTGAACAACTATCGACCTGTCGCACTCACACCCATCATAATGAAGTGTTGAGAGAGACTGGTCCTGGCTCACATCAAAGCCAGTGTTCCCGCCTCTCTTGACCAACACCAGTTTGCCTATCGTGCAAACAGATCAACGGAGGATGCAATCACAACTGCTCTACACTCGGCACTGAATCACTTAGATGGTAAAGAGACCTACATCAGAATGCTGTTCATAGACTACAGCTCAGCATTCAACACTATCGTCCCCAACAAGCTGGCCACCAAACTCCAAACTCTTGGCCTGAACACTTCCCTCTGCAACTGGACCCTGGACTTCCTAACAAACAGACCCCAGTCTGTCAAATTAGGTAACCACACCTCCCCCCCCCCGACCCTGAACACGGGGGCCCCACAAGGATATGTGCTGAGCCCCCTCCTCTACTCCCTCTTCACCCACGACTGTGTGGCTGTTCATGGTTCCAACACCATCATCAAGTTTGCGGATGATACCACGGTAGTAGGCCAGATCACCAACAACGATGAGTCAGCCTACAGGGAGGAGGTCCAGCATCTCGTGAAGTGGTGCGCCGATAACAACCTGGCCCTTAACATCAAGAAAACCAAAGAAATCATTGTGGACTTCAGGAAGTCTAAAGGCGGAAGTCACACCCCCATCCACATCAATGGGGCTGTGGTGGAAAGGGTGGACAGCTTTAAGTTCCTCGGAGTCCACATCACGGAAGACCTCTCCTGGTCCCTCAATACCACCTCTCTGGTGAAGAAGGCCCAGCGGCGCCTATATTTCCTAAAGAGGCTGAAGGGATGTAACCTGTCACCCCTGATCCTCTCTAACTTTTACCGCTGCACAATAGAGAGCATCCTGACGAACTGTAGCACAGTATGGTATGGCAGCTGTAGCTACTATGACCGGAAAGCCCTGCAGCGGGTAGTCAAAACTGCCCAACGCATTACCGGCACCCAGCTACCGACCATAGAGCACATATACCAGAAACGCTGTTTACGGAGGTCACGGTCCATCATCAAAGATCCTACCCACCCCAGCCACAATCTGTTCGCCCTCCTGCCATCTGGGAGACGCTACAGATGCATTCGCACCCGTACGACCAGATTTAGGAACAGCTTCTTTCCCAGGGCTGTCATCCTACTGAACTCCACAAATAAACTCTAAAGCCTGCACATCTGCCAATGCACTTTATTATGGTTATGTTTATGTTAATGTATTACAAGCCAAATGTATGTTGAATGTTTAAATGTCTTAATCTAAATGTACACTCTCGGGAGCCGCAAGCCTACATTTCGTTGTACTGCACTTGTGCACTAACAATGACAATAAAAGTTGATTTGATTTGATTTTGATTTGATTCTTTGCAACATTATAAGTTACTTCTTTCAATCTAATACTATCCTTAACTTCTTTAGTTAGCCATGGTTGGATCACTTTTCCCGTGGAGTTTTTGTTTCTCAATGGAATGTATTTTTGTTGAGAATTATGAAATATTTCTTTAAATGCTAGCCACTGCTTATCTACCGCCATACCTTTTAATCTATTTTTCCAATCTACCTTAGCCAACTCACCCCTCATACCAATGTAATTAGCTTTATTTAAGTTTAAGAATCTAGTTTCGGACTGAGACAAGTCACTTTCAAAATTAAGGTGAAATTCAATCATATTATGATCACTCTGCCCCAGAGGATCCTTTACTATGAGATTGCTAATTAACCCTTTCTCATTACACGACACAAGATCTAAAATAGCCTGTTCGCTGTTGGTTCCATGACATATTTTTCTAGGAAACTGTCCCGAATGCATTCCATGAATTCATCCTCCAGACTACCTTTGCCAATTTGATTTGTCCTGTCTATATGAAGATTAAAGTCCCCCAAGATTATTGCATTACCTTTGTTGCAAGCTCCTACTATTTCTTGATTAATATTCTGTCCAACGGTATAGCTGCTGTTAGGGAGCCTATATACTACTCCTACCAGTGTTTTCTGCCCCTTGTTATTCCTTATCTGCACCCATACTGATTCTACTTCCTGATCCTCTGAGCCGAGATCCTTTCTCGCTACTGTCCTTGTGTCATCCTTTATTATCAGGGCTACTCCCCCCTCCTTTTCCATTCCGCCTGTCTTTTCGAAACGTCAAGTACCCTGGAACATTTAGTTCCCAATCTTGGCCACTTTGCAACCCATGTCTCTGTAATAGCTATTAGATCAAAACCATTTATCTCTATTTGTGCCATTAGTTTATCTATCTTGTTATGAATGCTTTGTGCATTCAGATAAAAAGCCTTTAATTTAAATTTTTTACCATTATTCCCTGCTTTAATCATATTCTCTGCTGCACAGCTACCATTAAACTCTCTGTCCCTTCCTGTGACACTCTGCTTATTTTTACCCAAATCGCTACACTGCTCTGTTGCCTTGACCTTTCTCTTTACAGAGGCAGTTCACATTATAAATGCGCACATAGCAATTTATAATGGAGAAGTTGACTGGAAGTGCTCAATGACATAAATTTTTACTATATTATGTAGATTTATAGTTAAATGGCAAAACATATGGCAATTTAGGAACCAAAGAAATAAATATCTGGTCAGAGCTTAGGGCTTTCTTTACAGCACACAGTGAGGAGTTGGGAAAGGTAAAACTGAGGCATTACAGTGACTTCACTGGTGGGAGAGTATAATTACAACTTAAGTTAGCACAGGCAGTTTTCTTTATAAATGCAGACATTGGAATTTTAAAATGGATAAATGTAAGATTTTTAATATATCAGTCATTAATTTCTGCATTAAATTAAGCAAATGATTGAAGCATGTGTTTAATGTAGTTTATACTGTAAAATGCAAAAAAAAATATTTACATAGTTATTTATGCAGCTGTGCTACCTATTCAGATAAATGTGAAGGATTACATTTTGCTAAGAAAAATAAGGAGGTCACATATTACCTGGAAACTAAAAATTGTAAAGGGGTAGAAGAGCAAAGAGATCTCGGAGAAGAAGCGACATAGGTTAACGAGGCCATTAAAAAAAAGCAAACCAAGCACTAGGGTTTATTTCTCGAGGGATCGAATTGAAAAGTAGAGAAGTTATGCTAAACTTGCATCAAACCTTGGTTAGACCACACTACTCTGGTCGCCATATTATGAAAAGAATATAGAGGCACTGGAGAGGGTGCAAAAAGATTTACAAGAATGATACCAGAAATGCGAGGGTACACCTATCAAGAAAGGATGAAAGAGCTGGGTCTATTTTCTCTTGAAGAGAAGGCAGATGGGTGACCTTGGGCCAGGAATTGGTGAACGGGGCTTGCCGCGCATGCAAGCCCCGTATATGCACTTACCCCGCGCTACTGCCGATCAGCTCCAGGGACGCCTGGACTTGGTGTTTGAAAAAGAAGAATCCCGGGCAGCGTATGACGTCACGCCGCCCAGGAGTGCAGCCAGCGCGAAGCCAGGAGCGTGCAGTGTGAGTGAGACACGCCCCTTGAGGTCTCAGTTTCACTGGACACGCCCCCAATGTTTCTGTCAAGCTGCTAAGCATTTTTACATGCAAAGCAGCAGTTTAAATAGGTTTTTGGAAGTTTTTTGAAGATTTTGGTAACTTTTATAAACTTTTTAAAATGTTTACATTATTTTGAGTAATCTGAAGTAGTTTTAAAGAGAATTAAAGCAATTTAAAGACTTTTAAAAGCCCTAAAAGAATTTTTTTAATTCCATTTATTTATTTAGCAATGTCGTCGTCATACGTGTCTTCACACTGTTCCCTTTGGGGAACTGTATGAAGTGGTGGAAGGGTTTATGGCCATGATTAACGCTCATTCCGCGACCGTAACCATCTTTGAACCAGCCATTAGGGCGGTTAGTCCTATGGTGGGAGGGTTTTACGGGCTCCCACAAGCTATACAAGGAGGGGGGGGCCACCCACACCCGCAAATATCCCACTGGATGTCAACCCAGAATTTAGAGCCGGAGCTCCGACTCCACTTGCCGGGACTGTCTGGGGCGGGGTTCGAAACCCTACCCTGATCTGGCCCAGCGGCGGGGATCCTACCGCTATGACAAAGGCCCAATCCGATTAGCAACGTGAAATGGCAGCATAGGGCTCCAGTCACGGGGAGGGAAAAGGCGCAGGAAACGTATCGGTGTCACCTTTTGTGCGGAGTGGGCCTTTTGCGTAGCAGTAAGCATCCCCGCCGCTGGGCCAGAAGGAGTAGGGTTTTGAACCCCACTCCAGACAGTCCCGGCAAGTGGAGTCGGAGCTCCAACTTTAAATTCTGGGTGGACATCCAGCGGGATACTTGCGCCCGTGGGTGTTGGTGGCCCCCCCCCCTCAGATGGGTTGTGGGAGCCCGTAAAACCCTCCCGCCATAGGACTAACCACCCTAATGGCTGGTTCAAAGATGGTTACGGTCACGGAATGAGCGTTAATCACGGCCATAAATCCTTCCACCACTTCATACAGTTCCCCAAAGGGAACAGTGTGAGGATACGTACGATGATGACCTCTTGCGCAATGCACCTCCTTGGACCCTCAGTCGCAGATGCGAGGGGGCAAGTCGTGCAATTGTTAAATTTTTCATTTTATTGACATGTAAAATGTTGGCCCAGTAATTCCCTTCCAAATGCGTGAGTACGGTCGGGTTACTTACGCATCTGGCCGGATGAAATGCCGGTTTTCAGCATGCACAGTGCATGTGGGGAAAACCGGCATTTCCTGTCCTCTGAACGAAGGGGTTCAGAGGCAGAACGCGTGCGACTGCACAGGCAGCGCGTGCGCAGTATAATTCGCCGCTTTCATTAATGCTTTCAGTGAGGTCAAGTCATTACAACTTACACCTGAAAAAAGCATGGGTACAGTTGCTCCAGAGGCTGCGGAGGAAGATATTTATTATCGTGGAGCTTCTGAAAGTATGTATGTCTGTATATATTCCTTTGCGTGTTATGTATATATTCCTTTACTTATGTGTATGAATGTATTATTTAATTATGACTTTCAGAGAAAGTAACTTATTGGAAAATCATAATTAAAAACATACATTCATACACATTAGTAAAGGAATATAAAACATACATACATATACGTAAAGGAATATATGTGGACATACATACATAACTCATTCTCACATTCCATTCACACAGCCACAATTGCTCCTTCTACCTACCGTTCTGAAAACCCTTTAAAAAAAAAATTTAAACTTTAAAACTTACTTAAAATTTCTTAAAATAACTTCCCTCCCTTTCCCAAACAAAAATATTGCATTTCAGAAGCTCCACGATAAAATATATCTTCCTCCGCAGCCAATGAACAACTTTACACTTGCTTTTTTCAAGTGTAACTTCTAAGGACTTACCCTCACTGAATCCATCATTGAAATCCACAAAGTTCACTGCGCAAGCGCTGCCTGTGCAGTCGCACGCGCTGTGAATAGACCTCGGGTCTGGAAATGCCGGCGTTCCCCGCATGCGCTGTTCCTGCTGAACGCCGGCATTTCCAACGGCCAGATGCGTGAGTACCCCGACCGTACTCACGCTTCTGGCCGCGAATTTCTGGCCCCTTGTGTGCAAGAGCAAAACTAGAGGCCATCAATATAAGGTAGTCACCAAGAAATCCAATCGGGAATTCAGAAGAAACTTCTTTACCCAGAGAGTGGTGAGAATGTGGAACTCGCTACCACAGGGAGTGGTTGAGGCGAACAGTATGGATGCATTTAAGGGAAGGCTAGATAAGCATATGAGGGAGAAGGGATTAGAATATATGCTGATAGAAATAAAGACAGAAAATGCTGGAAATACTCAGCAGGTCAGGCAGTTAGCATTTCAGGTCGATGACCTTTCGTCACTGCAAAATCCTCCGCACCGGGGGACTTGTGCCAAAATTAGGAAAGCTGTCCCACAGACTGATCAAGCAACAGTCTGACATAGTCATAACCACAGAATCATCACCATCGCTGGCTATGTTCTGTCTCATCAACAGCACAGACACACCAGAGGTGGCAAAACAGTGGTATACAGTAGGGAGCGAGTGGCCCTGGGAGTCCTCAACATTGACTCCGGACCCCATGAAGTCTCATGGCTTCAGGTCAAGCATGGGCAAGGAAACCTCCTGCTGATTACCACCTACTGCCCTCCCTCAGCCGATGCAAGTGGTGTTCAACATGGAGAAGCGCTGATTCAAGAAGTACTGAGGGTAGCAAGGGCACAGAAGGTACTCTGGGTGGGGGACTTCAATGTCCATCACCAAGAGTAGCTCGGTAGCACCACTACTGACCAAGCTGGCTGATTCCTGAAGGACATAGCTGCCAGACTGGGCCTGCGGCAGGTGGTGAGAGAACCAACACGAGGGAAAAGCCTACTTGACCTCATCCTCGCCAATCTACCTGTCGCAGATGCATCTGTCCATGACAGTGTTGGTAGCAGCGACCACCGCACAGTCACTGTGGAAACAAAGACCCATCTTCACACTGAGGACACCCTCCATCGTGTTGTGTGGCACTACCACCGTGCTAAATGGGATAGATTCAGAACAGATCTAGCAGCTCAAAGCCGGGCATCCATGAGGTGCTGTGGGCCATCAGCAGCAGCAGAACTGTATTCCACCACAATCTGTAACCTCATGGCTTGGTATATCCCTCACTCTACCATTACAATCAAGCCAGGGGACCAGCCCTGGTTCAATGAAGAGTAATGAAGAGTGTAGAAGAGCATGCCAGGAGCAGCACCAGGCATACATAAGAATGAGGTGCCAACCTGGGGAAGCTATAACACAGGACTACATGCATGCTAAACAGCAGAAGCAGCACGCTATGGACAAAGCTAAGTGGTCCCACAACCAACGGATCAGATCAAAGCTCTGCAGTCCTGCTACATCCAGTCATGAATGGTGGTGGACAATTAAACAATTAACAGGAGGAGGAGGCTCCATGAACATCCCCATCCTCAATGATGGTGGAGCCCAGCACGCAAGTGCAAAAGACAAGTCTGAAACGTTTGCAACCATCTTCAGCCAGAAGTGCTGAGTGGATGATCCATATTGGCCTCCTCCTGAAGTCCCACCATCACAGAAGCCAGTCTTCAGCCAATTCAATTCACTCCACATGATATCAAGAAACAGCTGAGCGCACTGGATACAGCAAAGGCTATAGGCCCTGACAACATCCCGTCTGTCATGCTGAAGACCTGTGCTCCAGAACTAGCCACGCCTCTAGCCAAGCTGTTCCAGCACAGCTACAACACTGGCATCTACCCGACAATGTGGAAAACTACCCAGGTATGTCCTGTCCACAAAAAGCAGGAAAAATCCAATCCGACCAATTACCGTCCCATCAGTCTACTCTCAATCATCAGCAAAGTGATGGAAGGTATCATGGACAGTGCTATCAAGCGGCACTTACTTATCAATAACCTGCTCACCGATGCTCAGTTTGGGTTCTGCCAGGGCCACTTGGCTCCAGACCTCATTACAGCCTTGGTCCAAACATGGACAAAAGAGCTGAATTCCAGAGGTGAGGCAAGTGTGACTGTCCTTGACATCAAGGCAGCATTTGAGAGTGAGGCATCAAGGAGCCCTAATAAAATTGAAGTCAATGGGAAAAACTCTCCACTGGCTTGTGTCATACCTAGCACAAAGGAAGATGGTTGTGGTTGTTGGAGGCCAATCATCTTAGCCCCAGGACATCGCTGCAGGAGTTCCTCAGGTCAGTATCCTAGGCCCAACCATCTTCAGCTGCTTAGTCACTGACCTTCCCTCCATCATAAGGTCAGAAGTGGGGATGTTCGCTGGTGATTGCACAGTGTTCAGTTCCAGTGGCAACTCCTCAGATAATGAAGCAGTCCGTGCCCGCAAGCAGCAAGGCCTGGAAGGCACTCAGGCTTGGGCTGATTAGTGGCAAGTAACATTTGCACCATAGAAGTGCGAGGCAATGACTATCTCCAACAAGAGAGAGACTAACCACCAGCTCTTGACATTCAACGGCATTACCATCGCTGAATCCCCCATCAACATCCTAGTGGTCACCATTGACCAGAAACTTAACTGGACCAGCCACATAAATACTGTGGCTACAAGAGCAGGTCAGAAGCTGGATATTCTGCAGCGAGTGACTCACCTGCTGACTCCCCAAAACCTTTCCACCATCTACAAGGCACAAGTAAGGAGTGTGATGGAATACTCTCCACTTGCCTGGATAATTGCAGCTCCAACAACACTCAAGAAGCTCGACACCATCCAAGACAAAGCAGCCGCTTGATTGGCACCCCATCCACCACCTTAAACATTCACTCCCTCCACTACCGGCGCACCGTGGCTGCAGTGTGTGCTAGCTACAAGATGCACTGCAGCAACTCACCACGGCTTCTTCGACAGCACCTCCTAAACCCTCGACCCCCACCACCTAGAAGGACAAGGGCAGCAAGCACATGGGAACACCACCACCTCCAAGTTCCCCTCCAAGTCACACACTATCCTGACTTGCAAGTATATTGCTGTTCCTTCATCGTTGCTGGGTCAAAATCTGTAGTGTCCGTGTGTTGATAAAGACACTGAAGACAGGAGTTGGTTCATAGGTATTTACTAAGCAAAGTCTGGGGGGGGTTCTAACGGATATACACAATATACAGGCTTATATAGCCCGAGTGGCAATTACCGGCATTACAGCACACCTGGGGCTCTTAAAGGCACATACACCATAATTGCTCCCCTTTTAGCTAACCAGTACATCATATTTTAAGTAATTATTAATTACATGTTATAAGCAAAATAATATACATTGCTGTAGTTAATTAATTATAAGTTAGTCTCTCAGGAGGCTTCCTGACTCGGTCTGGATAACGCCTCGGGGGTGTAGTAGTTTCTGGTGGTGTAGTAGGTTCTTCTGGCAAGGCTGATTCGGCTTGAATGCTAGTGTCGGGTTCATCGGGTTCCAGTATCACCGGATCGGAGGTAGATATGGGTATCTCTACTTCATCGTTAGATGTATAGAGTTGTGGTGTAGGTTGTCCCTTTTCAGATGACTTTATGATTTGGTCAGCATGGCGCCTTATTATGCTTTCTCCGATGTCCACGGTATACATCAGTGGTCCTAGTCGTGTGCAGATAGTTCCAGGCTGCCATTTCTCGGTACGGTAGTCCCGGGCCAAAACTTGTTGACCTATCTGGAAGGTTCTAGTTGGCCTTTCATTCATGCCTTGAAACTGCCGGTTCTCCACGTCCCTTCTGATGTTTGGCTTGATCAAATCCAGCCGGCATCTTAGTCTTCTATTGAAAAACATCATGGCGGGAGTTTGGTTTGTAACCACATGTGTTGCATTCCTATATGCAAACAAGAAGTTATCTACCTTATGCTGTAGATTTATGTCTTCATTACCCATGGCCTTTATGGCCTTCTTGAAGGTCTGGACAAACCTTTCAGCCAATCCATTGGTGGCGGGATGGTATGGGGCGGACGTGTAGTGCTTAACCCCATTGTTTTTTTAAGAACTTTCTGAATTCTTCGGACTCAAATTGTGGTCCATTATCAGAACATATCTGTTCCGGCAGCCCATTCCTGGCAAATATGGTCCTTAATACTGTGATGGTTTTTTCCGTGGTGGTGGAGGACATCTTTATTACCTCCGGCCACTTGGAGTGTGCATCAACCGCGATTAAGAACATTGAGTCCATAAATGGACCAGCAAAGTCGATGTGCACCCTTTGCCAGGGAGATGAGGGCCACTCCCATGGATGTAGAGGGGCTTGTAGTGGAGCGTTTTGGACCTTCTGGCATCCTAGGCAGCTCTTGGTCATTTCTTCGATGTCTCCATCGATACCTGGCCACCATACAAACGCCCTAGCTAGGTTCTTCATTTTCACTCCACCCAGATGCCCCTCGTGAAGCTCCTTTAGCACTTTATCCTGGAGTTTGGGTGGAATCACCACTCTGGATCCACACATCAAGGTTCCTCGGCACACTGACAGCTGTTCTCTTCTTTGCGAGAATGCTGGCAACAGTGGTTCGCCATGTGCTGGCCATCCCTTCACTGTTAAATCGTAGACCCGTGAGAGAGTCGGGTCATTTCTCCTCTCCCTTTCAATGGCAGAATTTGTCACTGGTAGACATTCCACTATGGTAGAGTGGAACATCTCTACTGGGTCTACTGTAGGTGCCTCTTCTACCATTGGCAACGGTAGGCGCGATAAACCGTCAGCATTCTCATGCTGTTTTGACCCTTTGTATTCTATGTTGTATTGGTGTGCCCCTCGAAAAAGGGACCACCTCTGTAGCCTTTGCGCTGTCATAATGGGAACACCTTTTTTAGGGTTGAATATGGAGATGAGGGGTTGATGGTCAGTCAACAAGGTAAATTTTTGTCCGTGTAGGTAATGGTTGAATTTCTTCACTCCCCATACCAGGCTGAGTGCTTCCCTGTCGATTTGGGCATAGTTACGCTCAGCTGAGTTTAATGAGCGTGACGCAAAAGCTATCGGCCGTTCTGAGCCATCAGGGAATTTATGGGATAATACTGCTCCTATGCCGTAAGGGGATGCATCGCACGCCAGTCTGATTGGCAGTGATGGGTTGTAATGAGCCAAAACTTCTTCGGATGTGATTAAGTCTTTGCATTTATGGAAGGCACGTTTACAGTCTTCGTTCCATTTCCAAATCACTCCTGTTTGTAGAAGTTCATTAAGAGGGTGTAGAAGAGTTGATAAGTTCGGTAAAAATTTGTGATAGTAATTTATTAATCCCAGGAACGACCTTAATTGTGAAACATTTTCAGGTGCTGGGGCTTTTATAACCGCTTCAATTTTTTCAGGTGACTTATGCAACCCTTCATTATTAATTATGTGGCCACAATATATCTGATTTTGGAAAAATTCGCACTTGGGGCGATTCGCTCGTAGGCCCCGTTCTTTCAGCCTAGTGAGCACCTGCTCCAAATTGGCAAGGTGCTCGTTGTCGTTTTCTCCTGTTACAAGGATGTCGTCTAGGTAGCATTGAGTCCCCGGAATCCCTTGCAGGACTTGCTCCATAGCTCTTTGCCAGATAGCTGGAGCTGATGCTACTCCAAAAACCAGTCGATTGTACTGGTACAGGCCTTTGTGTGTGTTTATCGTGAGATACTTTTTAGAGGCCTCCTCAACCTCCATCTGTAGATATGCCTGTGCCAAGTCAATTTTGGTGAAACGTTTCCCTCCGGATAGTGAGGCGAAAATATCTTCTATCCTTGGAAGAGGATACTGTACTGTGTGAAGGACCGGGTTTACAGTCACCTTGAAGTCACCACAGATGCGAATTTTTCTCTGTTCTTCAGAATTATCTTTATTCAATGCTTTTTTCATGACTGGAACGATGGGTGTTGCCCATTTGCTCCAATCTATTTTGGATAATACGCCTGCTTTTTCCAAATTCTCCAGCTCTGCCTCGACTGCTGGACGTATTGCGTATGGCACCGGTCTTGCCTTAAAAAATTTGGGAATTGCTGCATCTTCCACTTTTATTGAGGCGGTGATGCCTTTCAAGGTTCCTAGTTTCTCTTGAAACACTTCTTTGGCGTTGGCCAAGATGTCTTTTAATCGTTCAGGTATGATGTCATCATTGTTTTTTTCCTTACTGGTCACCGTCAGTGCCTGAATGGAGTGCCAGTCTAAACGTATCTTCCTGATCCATTCACGTCCCAACAACGGTGGACCACCATCTTGTAGAATGTATAAATACAACTTTTGTATTTCTTTGCCGTTGTATACAACAGGCACCTTTATTTTTCCTTTGGGGTATACTTTCTGCCCCGTATATGTTTTTAAGATAATGGATGTGTCTTTTAGAGGTATATGCGAAAATAGCCTCTCGTAATCCCATCGATTTATTACGGTCAGAGCTGATCCTGTATCTAGCTCCATTTTAACTGGGGACCCTGCTATTGTGAGGGTAACCCAAATGGTTTGGTAATCATCTTTGGCAAGTACATTATGTAATTTGAGACAGCTTAGTCTCTTGTTTTCGAAGTCGCTATCGCTCTTCTGGTCTTCGGAGCTACTGTCCGTCATCATTTGTACCTTCCTGTACTTTTCTTTATTGATTTTTTGTTTTCTGTCAGTGGATTTATTTTGTCCAGATCGGCATACCCGTGCAATGTGTCCAATCTTTCCGCATTGCCTGCATGCTTTGTCCTTGAACCAGCAGTCCCTCTGGTTATGGGTGGATCTGCCGCAGCGATAACATCTTTCGAAACCCTGTGTCATTTCATGGGTGCCGAAGTCCTGTGTCTTTTGTTGTATCTCTGCAGCTCCTTTTGCTGCTGCTTCATATGATACAGCCATACTGAAAGCTTTGTCCAATGTTAAATCTTTTTCAGAAAGCAGTCTTTTTTGTGTTCCTTCACTTAAGAGACCGCAAACGAATTTGTCTCGAAGATAATCTGATAGTCCTGCCCCGAATTGGCAGTACTTTGATAGCTTTCTTAATTCGGTTAGGTAATCAGCGTTACTTTCATTCTTGTGTTGATTTCTCTTGAAGAACTTGAATCGTTCCGCTATCAGCAGCGGTGTTGGGTTTAAGTGCTCCTGCAGGGTATCAACAATTTCTTTAAAATTCTTGTCCTTTGGTTTGGCTGGAGTGATTAAATTTCGTAACAGCCCGTATGTCTTTGCGCCCATTAAGTTCAGATGTACTGAAGCTTTTTTTTCATCTTCTATTCCATTTGCAGTGCAATATACCTCTACTCTTTCCATGTATGTGGTCCAATCCTCTATTTCGCTATCAAAAGCATCAATATTGCCAGACTTAGGCATTTCAGAAAAGATATGGCGCTTCCCGTGCTTTTTTTTTCTTTTCTGTAGCAAAGATATGGCGCTTCCCGCGCTTTCCCACCGCTGCTGCCAATAACAACGCTGTTTACTGCGGTTTCCGTTCTCTTTTTTTTAAATTTACTGTTGGAGACTCGTTCCCGCCGGAGGTCTGAACGCTGACCTGCTTGCCGCGCCGGCCGTCTCCCGAGTGCTCCCTCCCAGTCCGTTATTGATTGCCTCCGATTTCGCTGCCTGTCTCAGCTGTAGAGCCAGCCGCTGGAGCCCCAGCCTGACGCCCAGGAAGGATTTAGTGCAGTACCTGCCACCAGCTTGGCCAGCTGGTGAAACCACAGCTTCTCTCACTTCCTTGAGTCTTCTGGACGCCCGAGGAATCGATGTCCTTGAGGTGCTGCCGAATTGCAGGTGAGTCCGTTTCCACTTCGTCGCCACTGTAGTGTCCGTGTGTTGATAAAGACACTGAAGACAGGAGTTGGTTCATAGGTATTTATTAAGCAAACTCTGGGGGGGTTTCTAACGGATATACACAATATACAGGCTTATATAGCCCGAGTGGCAATTACCGGCATTACAGCACACCTGGGGCTCTTAAAGGCACATACACCACAAAATCCTGGAACTCCCATCCCTAACAGCACTGTGGGAGTATCTTCAACAGACGGACAGCAGCGATTCAAGAAGGCTTGGGTCTTCCGACTCTGGCTTTTTGTGCATTCCCCTGCGTTCTTCATCCCGCCGCTTGTGGCAAAGCTCTCAATTGTCAGCCTGACTCTACAGAATTTCTTCCCAAAACCCTTGCTCCAATTCATTTCTCTATTCAACTAAAACCTTTTCAAAATCCATCTATTTGGCCAACCACTCCTAACTTTCACACCTTAGCTCAGCATCTATTCTATTTTGTTTATATATTTTATTTTTAGCCCCTCTCTGTACCATGGGACATTTTATACATTAAAGGGTGCTATATAATAGAAGTTTTATTGAAAGAATTTCAAATGATATTTGTAAGACTAGAGCAATTGCTGTTAATTAGATCTTGGAAAATAATGAGTGTTTCCCTTACTTGCTGCAGCTAGATAAATAAATAGGTGGAGCAGCTGCATAAATAACTCTTTCTACAAATAGTCATTGTTTTCTATCTCACAGTATAAACAAAATTAAGCACAGTCATCCCCCTCTACCTCTGTTGTTGAAGTAGATATTAAGCATTTTCTAATAGCTTTGCTGTGAATTTTTACCTTAAAAAAAATCTAAAATTCATTTTCTGACTTTGTTTTCAAATTATTTGGAAAAACAAAGTCAAATATTATTATAGCCTAAGGAAAGGGAGAGAAGGATAAACTGAGTAACTATAAACCAGTAGTCTAATATCAGTTGTACGCAAACTCTTAGTATTCATTCAAGATAAAATTAGTAAACATTTAGAAATGCATGGGTGAATCAAGGTCAGCCAGTGCACATCTGATGCTCAATAAATGTTGCAGTATTTTTTGAAGTGTTAAAGGAATGCAGTAGATATAGTGTATTTGGATTTTCAGAGAACATTTAATCAGGAGTCTCACAAGAGGGTGGTTAGAAAAGTTCAGGTATATATGGTAAGAGATGAAATGTGGCTGCTGAAAGAAAACACAATTACGGTAAATAGGTTTCGCTCCGACTGGAGAAGGGTTAGAAGTGAGAGCGCTGAGTTTACCTTTGTTCTAAACAGATATAGAAGATATGGACTTCTGTATAGAGAAAACAACCTTTAAATTTCTGACAACACAAAAGTTGAGAATTTGGCAAATAATAAGGACCGTAAAAGGCTCCAGGAAGACAGACAATTTAGCAGAATGGGCAGACAGGTGGAAGATGAAATTTAACATGGATAAGTGTGAGGTAACACACTTTATGAAGAAAAACGACCCCCATTCCTCAGAATCCCTCTCACCCCCATCCCCCGTTTCTTTTTCTCACTGAGGCCCAATCCCCCGACCCCCACTTCCCAGTCTCCCTCTCTCCACCAAGCCCCCATCCCCTGGCTCCCTCTCCTCGGACTCCCAGCCTGCTATCATGCGCCCGAATCGCTGACTCTTCCAAGCCTCCACCACCACCTGCACCCCTCAGCCTGCCACCGCCTTGAGCCCCAATCACCTGCCCCCTCCCCCCCCCCCACCAAGACTCTATTCACCCTTGCCTCACACCTCTCCCTGCCCCAATACAACTCGATTCCCATCTTTCTCCCCATCCCATTCTCCCCACCAGCCGGTCCAGTTTCCGTGCACCCGAGCGGGGACCGCTCTCTGTGGCGGACAAGGAGAGGTGATGTCATCGAGCCGGAGGCTTCTGACTGGCAGCTGGCACTATCACAGCTGGCCGGGGGGAGCTGTGGTGGCAAATTTAAAGTACAAAGATTTCTAAGGCTGCTCGCAGCAGCACCCGGGAGATCCATGCCCCAATCCGGGAGACTCCCTGGCAATCCGGGAGGGTTGGCAACCCTATCCGCACTGCACATTCAAACTGCGACATCCTGGGAACTGCAGGCACAGCTTTTGAAATTAATTCTACTCTGCCGACCGAATCACTGCTCTGGGAACAATATCAATTTAAACCCTAGCCTTTGTGAGTGTCCAAGGCCTCAGAGAAAAAAATGTTAATGAAGGTAGATAAAGGCATGAAAGATAATTTTATCGATAAATTTAATTATTATTGTGAAATGTAATGTTTTTATGATATGATAGAATTTTATTTTGAGTTTGTGAGACAGAAAAATGATCAAAATGCTTTGGAAAAAACATCGAGTGATTTCATTGCTTCAGATTCTGTTTTTTTTAATTGCTAGATTTTCCTGGCTGGTATAGTTACACTGGAAACAACTGGAAAACTGGGTCAATACATTGGTATGTGAAGCATAAACAAACTAGGACAAATTTACCAAATTACAGAAAACTAAAGGTTAAAACATGAAACATTTTGGAAAACCATCAATTCCAATTAAAATATTTAAGAAACAAAATACTCTTACTGATTTCTCACTGTGAATTCTCTCAACAAGTGAATACAATGTTGTGGGAAAACAGGTTTTCAAAAGGTTACAGTACATTTTTGAGTAAATAAAAAAGCTAATCTGGATGTCATCACATATGCCAAGAAAGCAAGAAACAAACAATACAACCCACAAGCAAGAGTGTGAACATCTGGAAAGATAAGGTTTATTAACCAACTTTCCCCTGATCTGTATTCTAAAATCTACATTTTCTTTATCCAGGATTGCAGATACAGTAGTCACCGAGTAGTTGGGTACAAAAACTGCTTTTACATTTTATCTGGTAGTTCCTTTTTGGTAATGCCAAAATTCTTTGTAATGGATTTCAACTTGAACGACATTCCACAAAAAAAATTATGCAAGAAGCTAGGCAGACAAAAAGTCAGTCAAAACATGTTAGTTGGAATTAAAACTGTTAGTAATTCAGATCAGCAACATTAAGCTTTGGTGTAATCAGTTTGTAAAGGTCATTGGACATTAGAATAAATGTTGCTAAATGTCTTTGATGAATTCAATGAGCCAGGGCAAACAATATATCTCACAATGATCTCCCTAAAGTTATCAGCTGTACACCAACAAACCACAATACCAAAAAAGGAAAGCTACCTCGTGCTTGAAATCCTTTCCCAGTTAAGTCATCAAGCTACTATTTACATTAGCTCAGTAACTGCAGTGGCCACGTATCTAAATGGAAGCTGTAATTCATCTGGTTTCACAGTACTAATGATGCTTTGACTGACACATTGTAAGTCCTAATTATCTCAGGCCTTTATGAACATAGTAAGTGTATAAAAATCCAATTGCCAAGGAATCCACTAGTAATCTGGGGCTGTAAAAACAACTGAGGCAATACTGCTTTTATTCATAAATGAAGAAAAGCCAAAATGATTGTGCACTGAATCTCCAAAAAGTAGTTGTAAAAGGACTGCAGCTTTTGTACAATAAGAAACTAAGATTTCCGAAGATCAGTTCTCCCCTCCTCTCCTGAAGGCACCAACTCATGCAAGAGTACAATTCCACGGGCATCAGTAGCCCCCTTACCTTGCCCAACTGACCACTTTTCATATTCAAGTCTAGACGGCAAGTGTTGAGACTATTATACTTTGGATGGTATCATTGTCGAGCCCTACCTTGTCTTTGCCTGATATTCACAAACACACAGGTCACTGGATATTCATTGGAGCAGGGACTCGAGCTCTTTTCCCCCCAAATCTAATGTGGGACCTTCCACCTCTATACAAAAGCAAAATACTGCCGATGCTGGAAATCCGAAATAAAAACAGAAAATGCTGGAAATACTCAGCAGGTCGGACAGCATCTGTGGAGAGAGAAACAGTTAACGTTTCAGGTCGATGACCTGATTATATCTGGTAGTTCCTTTTTGGTAATGCCAAAATGCAATTCACAATTCTTTGTAATGGATTTCAACGTGAACGACATTCGACAAAAAATTCTGACGAAGGGTCATCGACCTGAAACGTTAACTCTGTTTCTCTCTCCACAGATGCTGCCAATATTTCCTTCCACCTCTATGTTGCTCATGGACAAATGTTAATAACTTTTCAAAGACTGCAGAAACATTTCTGAGCCAAAGGTAATAACTGAATCAGATATACATTGTCCAAATGTTATAAAAAAGGTGTGCAGAAAATGACCTTGGTATTCTACATTAATGAAAAGTTTAATGTACTTTACTGGATGAAAAGATGGCAACCTTTAGATCTATTTTTTTCTTTTATTGTCTGTATGTAAAACATTCCAACAGATTTATTCCAATTATTCCCTGCCTCTAAACCCACTTTTCCTGAAGACTTAATTTGGTCTTTGTTCCCCTTGCGCAATGTGGATAGCGGGAGTGCAGTTTTGCTGCAGTGGAGTTGGTTCTGTGCTTTTATAATATTAGTGACGGCTCTGGGCTTTGGCAGCTCTGAAGAAGTGCTCAAGGCCTTGATACAACTGTGATAGGGGAGTACTGGCTTTGTCAGAACTGGGGTGGGGGTCCTGTAGTTTGGCAACACTCTGATGAGGCCGCTATGGTTTGTTAGCATAGGGGGAGATGCTTTGGTCTGGCATCATGATGGTTTGGCAAAAAGGGAATGGAATGTGGAATTAGGGGAAGGGCAAGGCCCAGACAGCAGTATGCATGGAGGGTGGGAGGGAAGAGGGGTGGAAACACAGGTTTATACTTATTATAAGCGATTTCTGCAAGAATTAAATTTGATGTTTTGTGTTGGTCCCTATACTCTCTCTCTTTCTCCATCTCACAGGAGTCTGTATTTAGAATGTTTATTTTTTCTATCAACCAACAAAACACAATTGAAAGTCAATTGATAAATGGAGGCTTTGGGGGAAAAATTGAGTTGCACCCCCTTTGGGGCGCTAACTTCGCCGGGGCACTACTTTTAAATAGCGCCGGCCACAGGTAGGCCCCCCTGACCCCGTCGGACATAGTATCCGGCGGTAAGTCAGGGGGCACTACTGAAGATCGCGGCTGGGGCGCTGCGCACAGCGATGGCACAGCGCCGCGGGGCAATAACTGTTATCGCCGCCACTAACCTCCCGCTGAATTTTGCAGAAGGCATTGGCAGCGCCGCGCCCAGGCGCTAGTTGCTTTGCGCCCCGTTAGCGCCCTCTTAGGGCGTGAACGGGAGGTGCAAAGCAACCGAATTTTCCCCCTTTATGTTTTCCTTCAAATTTCAATATTTAAAAAAAAGCTACTCAAATTATGATAAAGAAAGGCAATGTGTTGTTCTGACTCTCAGCTTAATATGCTTTGTGAAGTTTTGAGTATTTTTAATTCAAATACCAACTAAAATTACAACAGTTGTGTAATTGTGCAGTCTGTCATGTTTTCTCTCCATCTCTAACCCTCACCCTCTATCTTTAAAAAAACTCAATACATTTCACCTGAATAAAGCTTTTGAAATTTGTGCCCCAGCTTTTATTCAAATAATTTAAAGAAACTAAATAGATTTTATTAGACAGTGAAAAATATTCCATGGCATAAATCATCGTTCTGATTATCAGTTTTAGTTCTGGAAAGAGAGCCAAAATCCATGGATGAACTAGAATTTACACTATCCAGAATTTGACGCAGAAAAAGAGAATAATTTTGAAGCACTGGCTTAACTTGAGAACACTGAAGACCTATGCACAAACCTAGTCCATCACAAATACAAAAAGGAATAGACTGAGGACGGAGGTGAAAGATGCCAGGATCCAGAAAGAAGAAAATGAAAAAGGCATAAACTGATAAAAAAGTCAAAGAAAGTGCAAGAAATGGCAAGAGAAACTGGATAGCGAGTAGAGCCAAAGTAAAAAAGCAGCAGGCAGACTTTATACAAGAACAAAAAGCTTCAATCAGGCAGAGGAAGACAGATGTTTCTGCCAATAAAAGATTAGAAAAGTACAGAAGCTGGCAAGCTCTAATAATTGTTTGCTACATTGCACTCCCTGTTCAAATCCCTTCAGTCCAGCATCCACCTTGTGCATAGCATTGAGACCACCCTGGCCAAAGTCACAAATAACAACTTCTATAACTGCAACCACATACGTTATCCCTCCTCCTCGTCTTCAACCTCTCTGTTCAACACCCGTCAACCGCACTGTCCTCCTCTATCGCCTATTGTCTGTCATCCAGCTCCACAGGACTACACTTTCATTGTTCTCAAAACACAGCCAGTGCATCTCCAGCAATTGCTTCACTTCTCCCCCTTGCACGATCACCTCCAGAGTTCCTGAAGGATCTTCCCTTGGCCTCCCTCCTTTTTTTCATCTATATGCTGCCCTTCATGACATCATTCATACGCAAAGGAGTCAGAATCCATACATATGTTGACATCATGCGGCTCTACTTCTCCAGTACCTCTCAACTCCACCATTACTCCATATTGTTAGATTGTTAACTAACATTAAGGTGTGAATCAGTTAAAATTTCCTCTAAATGACCAGCAGGAAGGCCAAAACCATTATTTTCAGCCCCAAAGGTAAATGCCACTCCTTTGCCACCAACTCCACCCCTTTCTCTGGCCACACTTTAAGGCTGAATCAGAACATGCAAAACGCAGATCAACTCAGAGTTAAGCTTCAATTCCCACATCCAATTCAGCACTAAGACAGCTTACTTCCATCTGCAACACACCAGCCTCCAGCCCTACGTCACTCCCATTATCATTGAAAGATTTGTCAAAAGCTTTATACTCGATTTTCTACAACTTCCTCATTGCTGGACTCCCATCATTCTCCTCTGATAACTTCAACTTTTTTTTCCACTCTGTTAGGGTAGTGGATTAAATTTAGAGCTGGGGGAAAAATAACTGCTATTACTTTAATAAATTAATAACTTACACTAGATTAATTAATTAAAACTGAATAAAAATAATCGATTGAATAAAACCTTTAATTAATTAAATAAATAAAATAAGGTTAGATCGAGATGGCAGGGCAGGTGATGTGACATAACTGCAGCATATGGGAGTCTGTGGAGAGCAGTAAGATCCCGAGCAACCACATCTGTGGTAAGTGTCTGCAACTTGAGGAACTTCGACTCAGAGTTGTTGAGTTGGAGTCCGAGCTGCAAATGCGGTGATGCTTCAAGGAGTGGGGGGGGTGGCGGGGGGAGTGTTACCTGGACACTTTGTTCCAGGAGGCAGTCACGCCTCTTGGTTTAAGTAGTTCTTTAGAATTAGTCAATGGTCAGGGACAGGAGGGTGTGACTGTGAGTCAGGAAGGTATGGGGACGCAGGATATAGTGATGGAGGAGCCTCACCCCTTGACCTTGTCCAACAGATACGGGGTACTTGCTGCCCACATGGATGAGAACAAAGACTGCAGGGAGGATGGACAAAATGGCTACAGCACTGTGGTACAGGAGGCCATTCAAGTGGGGGTAGTACTCTCTGTTTTCTGTCCGTTAACCAATCCTCAATCCGTGCTAGTATATTACCCCCAATTCCATAAGCCCTAATTTTTTTTTAAATAACCTCTTGTATAGCACCTTACTAAATGCCTTCTGTAAATCCAAATATACCACATCCACTGGTACCCTCTTATCTATTCTGCTAGTTACAACCTCAAAAAACGGCAACAGATTTGTCAAACACGATTTCCCTTTCATAAATCCATGTTGACTCTGCCCAATCCTATTATTATTTTCTAAGTGCCCTGTTACCACATCTTTAACAACAGACTCTGGCATTTTCCCTAATACTGATGTCAGGCTAACTGGTCTGCAGTTCCCCATTTTCTCTCTCCCTCCTTTCTTAAGTAGTGGGGTTACATTTACTACCTTCCAATCCGCAGGAACCGTTCCAGAATCTATAAAATTTTGGAAAACAACAAGCAATGCATCCACAATTTCTAAAGCCACCTCTTTCAAAGCCCTAGGATGTAGGCCATCAGGTCCAGGAGATTTAATCGCTTTCAGTCCCATTAATTTCTCCAGTACTATTTTTTTTACTAATACTAATTTCTTTCAGTTCATCATTCTCACTGGAACCTTAGTTCTCCACTATTTCCAGGAGGTTTTTTGCGTCTTCTTCTGTGAAGACAGACACCAAGGGCCCGATTTTCTGGATCGTGCGGGAAATGTGCGGGTTCCCAGAATGTGGGGTTCCGACCCGAATAAAAATGGGTCAGCCAGCTGCACGCAATTTTCCCTCAAGTGGCCAATTAAGTTCCAGCGTGTGGGAACCCTTGCTAATTGTCCATTTCCAGTCAGAAAGCCCCGCAGTATGATGTCATCATTCGTGGTGCTTTCAAGGTCCACAGCAAGCATTGCTTCCTCTGTTGGCTTCCAAACGAACCATGTACTACGGCAGAGGAGCCTGCAGCAGCTGTGGCCAGTGCCAGACCCCGAGCTGCCTCCAAATTCAACGAGACGTCACTGCAGACCTTGGTGGATGGGGTTAGGGCCCACAGGAAGGTCCTCTACCCTCGCTCAGGGAGGAAGAGGCCTCCCAAAGAGTCCAGGGCTGCCTGGATGGAGGTGGCAGCAGAGGTAAACTATCTGGGAGTCACCCGTCTCACCTGGATGCAGTGCAGGAAGCGCTTCCATGACCTTCCCCACACAGGGAAAGCAAGTACGAAGTGTCCATCACCCTCAACCTGATCCCCATTGCCTTTCCCCAACAGCACTCAGCTTCAGCAATCTCTTCCTCCACATCCCACTTCACAGTCACATCCATGCACCCTTACACATTCCGTTTCTCTCTATGCTCACACTCACATAACTATTCCACCATCCAGTCTTGTAAATAGTTTTAATGCCATCATTTTCCTGTACATAAAAAATCTGGTGGCAGCTGCTGCAGTTATGGCGTCTGTCATTTGGCGAATGGGGATATCACATACAGGCCTTAGGATAACTTGCAGATGTCAGCAAGCTGGTCAAATAGGTAGGAAAGTGTAGGCATGGGCCACTGTCCATGGTCAGTTAAGAAGCAGTGAGGCTGCAGTGTTTGATGTACCAGGCTACGCAAATCTGCCCAGGATGAGTGCGTTCCTTGCATTCTGCCCAGCAATGTTCTCGCGCACTGGTGCCGCTGGTTGGCGGGCCTCTGCAGGCTGCTCATTTCCATCCTCCTCCTCCTCAGCATCATCCTCATCTGAGGCAGCTCTGTGAGGAGCCTCTTGGTTCTGCGGAATCGGCAAGCCACGACGCTGTGCCATGTTGTGAAGCACACAGCATACCACGACGATTTTGGAGACCCTGGCTGATGAGTACTGTAGGGCTCCACCTGATCTATCGAGGCATCTGAAGCGCATCTTCAGCAATCTGATGGTTTGCTCGATAATGCATCTGGTGGTAATGTGGTTGGAGTTGTAGCGCTCCTCAGCTTCGCTGGCTGGTCTCCTCAATGGCGTCATTAGCCAAGAGCGCAGGGGATATCCCTTGTCTCCAAGTAGCCATCCTTCAAGTTCGCTTGGCAGACTGAAAAGCGGAGGCACAGTAGACTGGCGCAGTATGAAGGAGTCATGGCAGCTGCCAGGGAACCTGGCACAAACATGCAAAATCACCTTCTTATGGTCACACACCAGCTGATCGTTAAGGGAGTGGAAGCCCTTGCGGTTGACAAAAACTCCTGGATTGCGGTGGTGTGCCTTAAGGGCCACATGTGTGCAGTCAATTACACCCTGCACCCTTGGAAAGTCTGCCAGCTGAGCTAATCCAAGCGCTCGCGCCCTCACACTTGCGCGATCCCTGGTGAAATGGATGTGATTGTGCGCGAGGGCAAAGAGGGCATCGGTTACCTGTTTGATGCAAGTGTGTGCGGCCGCCTGGGAGATGCCGCTGATGTCTGCTGCTGATCCCTGGAAGGAGCCGGAGGCATAAAAGTTGAGTGCGGCGGTGACTTTGATGGCCACTGGTAAGTAGTGTGGACCTGGTGCTCTGGGCTCCAGGTCTTGCTGCAGCATTGCGCAGATGTCAGTCACAACCTCTCGCGAAAGTCGGAGCCGCCTCTGGCACTGCTGCTCAGTCATGTTGAGATAGCTGACCCTGTGTCTGTAGACCCTATTTGGGGGTATGTCCTGCGCCGACAGCCTTCCATGCGCTGGCCCCTTCTGGCCTGTGCTGCCCCAGGTCGCTGAGCCGCAGCCTGCCGCTCCTGCTGGTGCTGCTGGAGTTGCTCCAGCCTCCTCTGCTGTTGGAGATCCTCTAATGCCAGGAAGGGAAGGAACAAAAGGCCTCCCATGCATCTGGCAGATGCCTCCGTTGAGGAGGCTCTGAGGGGCTTCCCAGGAGCTCACACTGGAGAAGTGTGTGAGGCTCCAACCTTCCACAGCTGTGCCTAAGCCTTCAAAAAGTTGCCCCAAGCCTTCAGCAACAAGGTCCTGCAGCCTGCAAATGCTGCCTGTTTAAATCTCTTCAGTCCTGATTGACCTGCAGCTGAAAGCAAGCAAGCCAACTCTGTTCACGCCAGGTTTCATCAGCGGTGTTCCCGTCAGGCGTGTTTTACGTGGGGAAAGCCAGAAAATTGCAAGGGCCCTTGAAAATAGGATTAAACATGCTAATAATTGATCATTAGGCTCCCACCGACCATTCCCGCCTGCGGCGGGCGGGACTGACTCGGGTCCCGCTGAAACATGGGGGCGAAAGTCGGGCGGGGGCGGGGAATCGCGACCCCCTATTTCTGCGATTTTTGGCCCCTGCTCGCCTGGGAGAAAATCGGGGCCCAAGTATTTGTTTAATTTCTCTGCCATTTCCTTATTCCCGATTATAATTTCTCCTGTCTCAACCTATAAGGGACCCACATTTACTTTCGCTAATCTTTACCTTTTTACATACCTATAGAAGCTTTTACAGCCTATTTTATGTCTCTCGCTAGTTTACTCTCATATTCTATTTTCCCTTTCTTTATCAATTTCTTGGTCCTCCTTTGCTGACTTCTAAAATCCTCCCAATCCTCAGGCTTACTACTCTTTTTGGCAATATTATAAGCCTCTTACTTTGATCTAATATTATCTTTAACTTCTCTTGTTAGCCATGGTTGGACCATTTTTCTGTGGGATTTTTGTGCCTTAAAGGAATATAGTAAATTACGTATTAATTCTTTAAATGGTAGCCATTGCTTGTTTACCGTCATACCTTTTAATGTAGATTCCCAATCTACCTTAACCAACTCGCCCTTCATACCTACGTAGTTTGCTTTGTTTAGATTTAAGACCCTAGTTTCGGATTTAACTAAATCACTTTCGAACTTGATATAAAATTCTATCATATTATGGTCACTCTTCCCTAAAGGCCCCTTTATTACAAGGTTATTAATTAACCCTTTCTCATTGCACAATACTAGATCTAAAATAGCCGGTTCCCTCGTTGGTTCCTCAACATACTGATCTAAAAAACTATCTTGTATACATACATTCCATGAATTCGTCCTCCACATTATTACTACAAATTTGGTTTGCCCAGTCTATATGTAGATTAAAGTCCCCCATGATTACTGTATTACCCTTGTTACATGCGCCTCATTTCCTGATTTATACACTGCCCTACATTACAGCTACTGTTTGGGGCCCTATAAACAACTCCCACCAATGTTTTATGCCCCTTGCTGTTTCTTAGCTCCACCCAAACCAATTCTACTTCTTGATTTTTGGAGGTAAGATCCTTTCTCTCTGCTGCCTTTATCCCCTCCTTTATTATCAGGTCTACCCCTCCTCCTTTTCCATTTTGCCTATCTCTTCTAAAAGTTAAGAATCCTGGAATATTTAGTTCCCAACCTTGGCCACTTTGCAACCACGTCTCCGTCATGGCTATTAGATTGAACCTGTTCATTTCTACCTGTGCTATTAATTCATCTATTTTGTTTCAAATGCTTTGCACATTCAGATATAGTGCCTTTAGCTTTGACTTATTTCTATTTTTCCCTGATGTCACCTTAGTCACTGATGCCTTATTACCTTTATTACTCTCTCTGTCCCTTCCTGACCCACTGTGTTTATTTTTACCCAAAACTCTACTCTGCTCTAGAGCCGTGACATTTCTCTCACTGCTTTTAAATTTACTCTTTCCTGAATCCTCCCCCCCCCCCCCCCACCGCATCATTAGTTTAAAGCCCTGTCTACTGCCCTAGTTATTCTGTTCGCCAGGACACTGGTCCCAGCCGGGTTTAAGTGGAGCCCATCCCAACGGAACAGCTCCCTCTTTCCCCAGTACTGGTTGGTGCCAGTGACCCATGAACTGAAACCACTTCCTCCCACACCACTCTGAGACACGCATTTAAACTACTAATCTGTTTGTCCCTATGCCAATTTATGTGTGGCTTGGGTAACAATCCAGAGATTATTACCTTTGATGTTCTGCTTTTTAATTTGGATCCAAGTTCCTCAAACTCCCTCAGCAGAACCTCATTCCTAGTTCTACCTATGTCGTTGGTTCCTACGTGGACCACGGCAACTGGACCTCCCCCTCCAAGTTCTTCTCCAGCCGCGAGGAGATGTCCTAAACCCTGGCACCGGACAGGCAACACAACCTTTGGAACTCTCAGTCGCAGCTGCAGAGAACAGTATCTATCCCCCTGACTATACTGTCCCCTACCACAACTACATTCCCTTTCACTCCCCCCACTTGAATGGCCTCCTGCACCATGGTGCCATGGTCAGCTTGCTCATCCATCCTGCAGGCTTTTCCCTCATCCACACAGGCAGCAAGAACCTCATACCTGTTGGATAAGGGCACAGGCTGAGGCTCCTCCAGCACTGCACCTGGGGTCTCCTTACCTGCCTGAGTTGCAGTTATACCTTCCTGTCCCTGACCACTAATCAGACTTGTACCACTACCTAACCTAAGGGGTTTGACTGCCTCCTGGATCAAAGTGTCCAGGTAAATCTCCCCCTCCCTGATGCCCCACAATGTCTGTACCTCAGAATCCAGCTCAAAAACTCTGAGCTGAAGTTCCTCAAGAGGCAGGCACTTACTGCAAATGTGGTTGTCCGGGATCACAAAGCTCTCCACAAACTCCCACATGCTGCAGTTGCGGCACACCTCCTGCACTGCCACCCCTATATAACCTTGCTTTATTTAATTAAATTTACTTACATTTGTAATTAAGTAACTTAATTTACAGCGTAGTTTCTTGACTAATTACTTGATCTAGATTAAGTTAAGGGTACTGAAATTAAATATCTACCTGTAACACAAAGCACTACAAGTAGTGTAGGCAAAAAGCAACAACTCCTTCCCCCTCTTCACCGAGTTCCCACTCTTTCCAAATTCCCAACTAAAACACTCTGTTCAAGTCCACCCGGTTTAATCCTGCTCTGTGCAGATAACTCCCCTGTTCTTCGTCGAAATATTGCCATAGGATCTTTTACGTCCACCCGAGAGAGCAGACGGGGCCTCGGTTTAACGTCTCATCTGAAAGACGGCACCTCCGACAGTGCAGCACTCCCTCAGTACTGAACTGAAGTGTCAGCCTGGATTTTTGTGCTCAAGTCTCTGGAATGGGACTTGACCCCACAATCTTCTGACTTAGGAGGTATGAGTGCTACCAACTGAGCCACTGGCTGACCCCATTCTAACTGTTTCCATCAATGGTACAGAACAAAATGTAAAGCTGTTTAAAAATGCTTGTCCGTGGCCATAATACTACCCTTTTGTAAACCAAAGGCAAAAAACTGCAGATGCTGGAAATCTGAAACTTAAACAGAAAATGCTAGAAACACTCAGCAGGTCACTCAGCATATGGGGAAGAGAATAAATTAGTTAACTCTTCAGTTAAAGGCCCTTTTTCAGAACTGTAAATTATCACAGATAAATAGCTTTTAAAAATGAAGAGGACAAAAGGAAAGGAGATAGAAAATAAATGCACAAGTGAATGAAGAAATGGAATGACCTGTAAGGTGCTTAAATGGAAAACAGCAGATGGTCAAGTGGAAAGACTGAGACTCTTTTCTCTAGAAAAAAGACTGACAGGTGGCCTAATAGAGATCTTTAAAATTATGAAGGGGTTCAATAGGATAGACAGAGGGAGGACATTTCCACTTGTGGGGAAGTCCAAAACTAGGGGCCATAAATATAAGATAGTCACTAGGGTTGCAAAGGGGTGGAAAGTTTCCGGTAAATTTCCGGAAATTTTCCACGGGAAGTTTAGCTTGGGAATTTTGCCCAAAAAAGCACATGCTAGCATAATATTGTTTTTTGTTTTTTTTTGTATTTCTTTCATTTTTCTTCCACACGTCCTCTCTTAAAATTATTAACAGAGATGAATCTTAATTATTAAGGAATTTCTTAATCAATATATGTTTATCTTCTTACTTGGCTTGTTTTAATAATTATAAGTTTTGTGCATGACTATGAACAAATGTGTCCTGATTGGTTGGATGAGTGGATGAGCGATTAGCTCCCTCTATTGGTGATGTAGTGTCGTGCGTGCACAGGTCATGCTTCCATCACATGGAGCATCAGGAAAAATTTACTCACCCTGTTGCAATCGTGCTGATCGACCGCAGTTCGACACAGAGACGAATGCCCTTTATTTCTCTGCATAGAACAATGCCACGTTTACCGTCGGATGTGTGGAAGCATTTTACCCCAGGCATAAAAGATGGAAAGACTGTGTACATGTGCACTGTACAAAGCCATATGTAAAGAATGCCACCAAGATGCAGCAGCATTTATCCAAATGCAACAACTTCACTCAAAGCTCACAGCAGTCAACCCAGAGTTCCTCTGCTTCCATTCAAGAAGATGATGGTTCACATTCAACATCAGGCTCCTTATCATCAGCAACTCCTGGCCCACTTGGAAGGTTCTTTGATACAATGGATAACCATAGCCAGAAGAATGCAGTTAAGTGCTGTCATAAATCTCATCATCGAGAAACTACCTATGAAATAACACTGGACGGCCTGCTGGTGGCGCCGTCCAAGGAGTATAAATACTTGGGCGTTGGCCCCAGCTTTCCAGGGACATTTTGTAAAGACAAGGAGCTAGTGGATACAACTAGACTTCCATGTTCTAAAATAAGTTGATTAAAGCCTTGCTTTATGCTCAAACCAAGTGCATAGTGAGTTTTATTACGTCAAGTGCCTTGCTCGAGCTGTATATGCGACAGACTCACCCCTCATGCTCACAGCCAATGTGTACTGGAAGAGATTTTTCAATGTTATTCGCCCTGCATACTGTCCTCCCACCAGATATGCTTTGTCTACTTATTTGCTGGAGGCTGAGTATAACAGAGTCCAAGGAAAGCTCAAAGAAATGATAGAGATGGCAGACTGTGTTGCAGTTATCTCAGATGGGTGGTCAAATGTACAAGGGGAGGGCATCATAAACTACATCGTCTCCACTCCTCTCCCAGTGTTCTTCAAGAGCACAGACACGAAGGACAACAGACACACAGGCACATACATTGCTGATGAGCTGAAAGCGGTCATCAATGATCTTGGATCACAAAAGGTCTTTGCAGTAGTTACTGACAATGCTGTGAATATGAAGGCTGCTTGGGCTCAAGTGGAGGAGGACTACCCTCATATTACGTTTATTGGGTGCGTAGCTCATGGGCTCAAGCTGCTCCTCAAGGACATCATGGGTTTGAGAACCATGGAAACACTGTACAAGAGAGCCAAGCAAGTTGTTAAGTATGTCAGGGGAAAACAGGTAGTTGCAGCAACCTACAACTCCAAGCAAACGACAAAGAACAAGAACACCACACTGAAGCTGCCCAGCAACACTAGATGGGGTGGAGTTGTCATAATGTACAACAGCCTTCTGGAGGGTAAGGAGTCGCTGCAAGAAATGGCAATATCCCAGTCTGGGGATATGGAAACCACCATCAAGAAAATACTGCTGGATGATGTGTTTTGGGAGAGAGTGGTTAGCAGCCTTAAACTACTCTCACCAGTAGCATCTGCAATTGCTCAGATTGAAGATGATGCTGTCTTGTCAGATGTTCTCAGGCTTTTTGCTGATTTAAAAGAACAAATCAGCATTGCCCTACTCACATCCCTGCTGCTCAAAGCAGAGGAGAAGGCAATTGTTCAATTCATACAGACGCGTCAAGAATGTTGTGTCAAGCCGATTCATGCTGCAGCATACATGCTGGACCCAAAGCATGTTGGGAGACCAATATTTTCTGGAGAACAGATCAACAGCGCTTACAGTGTGATTTCTACCCTCTCACGTCACCTCAATCTGGACGTGGGCAAAGTTCTGGGAAGTCTGGCAAAGTTCTCTACCAAGCAAGGTCTTTGGAATGGGGACAGGATATGGGAATCATGCAAGCATATCCGGTGGAAGGGATTTTGTGCATCTGAGGCCCTGTCACCCATTGCATCGGTGATACTCCAAATCCCACCTTCATCAGTGGCCTCTGAACGAAACTGGTCACTTTTTGGGAATATGCATACAAAGGTGCGCAACAGGCTGACTAACGAGAGTGGAGAAACTGGTGGCTATCCGGGCGAACCTACAACTTATTGAGCCGGATACAGAAGTGTCCACCACACAGCTAGACAGTGACACAGAGGAGGAAATGGACACGTCAGAGCCAGAGTCAGAGAATCAGGATGAGCAATGATAAGTAGAAGACTCATGAGTAGAAGACTCAAAAGGACAAAATAAGGACAAATTATAGGCTAAATAACCTGACGCTCTTTTTATTTTATTTTAGATGGGTCTTTTTTGTGGGGGTTCAATAAAGTTCAAAATTATAACCTAAAGTTTTGAAAGCCTATTTTTATTTGTATGGAACAGTATGTCTATTTTGATGACAAAGATAATATAAGGGTCAGAGACAAAAACCATCAGTGTGCAAAAAAAACTCAAAATTCCCATAAATTCCCCAAATTCCCGAAAATTCCCATGGAAAGTTTCCTCTTTTAAAACTTCCTGGAATTTTGCAACCCTAATAGTCACTAATAAATCCAATAAGGAATTCAGGAGAAACTTCTTTATTCAGAGTGTGATGAGAATGTGGAACTCTATACCGCATGGAGTGGTCGAGGCAATTAGCATTTAAGGGGATGCTATATGAGTACATGAAGAGGAAGGAACAAAAGGATATGTTGATAGGGTGAGATGAAGTAGGGTAGGAGGAGGCTCATGTGGAGCATAAATACAGGCATAGACTTGTTGGGCCAAATGACCTGTTTCTGTGCTGTAAAATTCTATGTAATTCTATGTAATTAAGAAGCTCAGTTGTATCATGTAAGTTTGCAAAGAAAATACACGAGTTGCAACTATTCATGTGAAATCACTTAAAAGCAGGAACATTTTTGAAAGCAAAATCAGTTCCAAGAGAACTCACAAATGGCAACACATTTCAGTTTCTGAAATGATTTAATGTGAAAAACACAAATGTAATCCAAGACAGTATTTCCTTCTTCCAATGTCTGCACATAGTTTTAAAGTCTTAAATGGCCACCAGAGCAGGAACAGAGCTTCAACCCATCTGTCTTACTTTTATCTGAACCCATGCCCCAAAGGCAAAATTTCAACATTTCAATTTAGAAACCAACCAGTTCCTTGCTGTTTTGGGATTTTTAGGTAAGAATAGGAATTATGTAACAATTGGGGAAATATATTTGCGATGTCAAGTTTAATACAAGAATGGAGTATAAAAAATAAAACTACATTACTTACTTTTGCTGCTCCTATTTGATCTTTACGAAACTTCTCCAGTGGTGCAATTAAAACATCATTGGCATTCTGAATCTAGAACAGAAATGCAGAATAGAATTTTAACTGATGTTGCAGCTTACATACATTAATCTAATAGAATGTTTTATGCTGAAATTAAACTACAGTGATCTGAACAAAGCATCAAAACTGCAGAGGTGCAGAACTTAATTTTTCCATATATCTTCTCCAGAACTGTATACTTGTATTCTCACATCGATGATTTTATTGTAATAATGTGGAAAGACTGCTGAAAACATTAAACAAGAGTCTTTTAGCAGACTTTTAATACAACTATACAGAAAACATTTACAGCTAGAGAATGATACAATTCAATCAAAACAATCATGTAATACCAGGTCTCTTCTTTTTGGAGCAATGAGACGTGGTTGCAAGGTGGCCAAGGTTGGGAACTAAATGTTCCAGGGTACTTGACGTTTCAAAAAGACAGGCAGAATGGAAAAGGAGGGGAGTAATAAAAGATGACATAAGGACAGTAGCGAGAAAGGATCTAGGATTAGGAAGTAGAATCAGTATGGGTGGAGATAAGGAATAACAAGGGGCAGAAAACACTGGTAGGAGTACTATATAGGTCCCTTAACAGTAGCTATACCGTTGGAGAGAATATTAATCAGGAAACAGTAGGCGCTTGCAACAAAGGTCAGTTAGCCTAACATTTGTCACTGGGAAAATGCTGCAATCCATTATTAAGGAAGTAATAGCAGGACATTTAGAAAATCATAATAAAACCATGTTGACTCTGCTTGATTGTATGAATGGGAAATCATGTTTGACAAATTTACTAGAGTTCTTTGAGAATGTAACGAGCAGGGTGGATAAAGGGGAACCAGTAGATGTAGTGTATTTGGATTTCCAGAAGGCATTCGATAAGGTGCCATATAAAAGGTTACTGCACAAGATAAGAGCTCACAGTGTTGGGGTAATATATGAGCATGGATAGAGGATTGGCTAACAAACAGAAAACAATGTTGGGATAAATAGGTCATTTTCTGGTTGGCAAACTGTAACTAGTGGGGTGCCGCAGGGATCAGTGCTGGGGCCGCAACTATTTACAATCTATATTAATGACTTGGATGAAGGGACCGTGTGTACTGTAGCCAAATTTGCTGATGATACAAAGATAGATGGGAAAGCAAGTTGTGAGGAGGACACAAAGGGCTGGATTTTGTCAATGAGGCATGATGGAGGCGGGACTCCCACTTTTTGGGTTGTAGTCCCGCCTCCATCGATTTGCGGCCAACCCATGCGATTTTCCCTTGATTGACCTTGTTTAGCCCGCCCAGCGGGCTCAGCAAGCCAATTAAAGGACACCCGGTTACAGGTGATGTCAGGGATTGACATTTCATCTGTCAAGAGCTTTTGACAGATGAAATATCAGCGTTTGACAGCTCTGTGAAGCTGTCAAACACTGACAATCTGACTTCTAACTTGAGTCCTTCTCCACAGACTCAGTTAGAAATCTCTCCAGAACAGAAAGCAGAATGCTGCAACTTTTGACAGCTCGCGGCCATTCTGCTTTCTGTGCTGGTGAGATGAGGGACTCCTGAGACCTGAAGGAAGGAAGCCTGCATTAGTAAGTAAAGGTAAGTAAAACTTATTTAATCACTTTACACACACCAAACACACTTACCTCTGCACTCATGCACCCATCACTCACCTGAACACCGGACATCTCAAACCCTCCAAGCCCTTCAGCCCGATGGTCCGCCTCGCTAACTTGGCGTGGTTTGGAGCCGTCGGGCAGCCCACACCTCAGGGCTAAAAATAGGTATTAGGCCAAAAACTGCCGGTTAACTACCTGTTAACAGGCAGTTAATTGGCACTAATCACCTTCCCGCCTCGGGGAGGCAGCTCTCAGCACAGGTCGGGTACCCGCCTCCTGGGAAATGGGCATGGAGATGGGTTGGGTTCATGCCCCCCGATTCTGCAATTTTCCCCCCACTCCCGCCTCCAAACCCGCCTCCATGGGGCTTGGAAATTCGAGCCCAAAGAGTCTGCAAAGGGATTTAGATAGGTTCAGTGAGTGGGCAAAAATTTGGCAGATGGAGTATAATGTGGGGAAATGTGAGGTTATCCACTTTGGTAGGAAAAATAAAAAAGCAAAATATTATTTAAATGGAGACTACATAATGCTGCAGTACAGAGGAATCTGGGGGTCCTCGTACATGAAACACAAAAAGTTAGCATGCAGGTACAGCAAGTAATTAGGAAGGCAAATGGAATGTTGGCCTTTATTGCAAGGGGGCTGGAGTATAAAAGCAGGGAAGTCTTGCTACAACTGTACAGGGCACTGGTGAGACCACACCTGGAGTACTGCCTGCAGTTTTGATCTCCTTGGGATATACTTGCATTGGAGGCAGTTCAGAGAAGGTTCACAAGGTTAATTCCTGAGATGAAGGGGTTGTCTTATGAAGAAAGGTTGAGCAGGTTGGGCCTATACTCATTGGAGTTTAGAAGAATGAGAGGGGATCTTACTGAAACATATAAGATTCTGAGGGGACTTGACAGGGTAGATGCAGGGAGGATGTTTCCCCTCGTGGGAGAATCTAGAACTAGGGGGCACAGTTTCAGGATAAGGGGTCACCCATTTAACGGAGATTAGGAGCAATTTCTTCTCTGAGGGTCGTGAATCTTTGGAATTCTCTACCCCAGTGAGCTGTGGAGGCGGAGTCTTTGAATATATTCAAGGCGGAGATGGACATATATTTGAGCTGCAGGGGAGTCAAGGGTTATGGGGAGCAGGCGGGAAAGTAGTGTTGAGGCCAGGATCAGATCAGCCATGATCTTATTGAATGGCAGAGCAGGCTCGAGGGGTCGAATGGCCTACTCCTGCTCCTATTTCTTATGTTCTTATGTAATGCAATAATCTTGGGGGGACTTTAATCTTCATATAGACTGGACAAATCAAATTGGCAAAAGTAGTCTGGAGGACGGTTTCCTAGAACAATATGTCATGGAACCAACCATGGAACAGGCTATTTTAGATCTTGTATTGTGTACTGAGACAGCGTTAATCCTCTGGGGAAGATTGATCATAATATGATAGAATTTCACCTTAATTTTGAGAGTGACTTGCCTCAGTCCGAAGCTAGAGTCTTAAACTTAAATAAAGCCAATTACATAGGTATGAGGGGCGAGTTAACTAAGGTAGATTGGAAAAATAGATTAAAAGGGGTAGATTGGAAAAATAGATTAAAAGGTATGGCGGTAGATAAGCAGTGGCTAGCATTTAAATAAATATTTTTTAATTCTCAACAAAAATACATTCCATTTAATAACAAAATCTCCACGGGAAAAGTGATCCAACCATGGCTAACGATAGCATTAGATTGAAAGAAGAAGCTTATAATATTGCAAAGAATAATAGTAAGCCTGAGGATTGGGAGAGTTTCAGAAACCAGCAAAGGTTGACCAAAAAAATGATAAAGGGAAAAAATAGAACGAGAAAAAACTAGCAAGAAATATAAAAGTAGATTGTAAGAGCTTCTACAAGTATGTAAAAGGGAAGAGAGTAGCAAAAGTAAACATTGGTCCCTTAGAGGCTGAGACAGGAGAAATTATTATGGGGAATAAGGAAATGGCAGAAACGTTAAACAAATATTTTGTATCCGTCTTCATAGTAGAAGATACAAAAAGCACACCAAAAATGGTGGGGAACTAAGGATCTAATAAGGGTGAGGAACTTAACGTAATTAATATAAGTAGAGAAAAAGTGTATGAGAAACTAATGGGACTAAAAGCCGACAAATCCCCTGGACCTGATGGTTACATCCTAGGGTTCTAAAAGAGGTGGCTGAAGAGATAGTGGATGCATTGGTTTTGATTTTCCAAAATTTCCTAGATTCAAGAATGGACCCAGCAGATTGGAAGGTCGCAAATGTGACACCACTATTCAAGAAAGGAGGGAAAGAGAAAAAACAGGGAACTACAGGCCATTTAGCCTGACATCAGTCGTCAGGAAATTGCTGGAATCCATTGTTAGGGGAGTGGTATCAGGGCACTTAGAAAATCATAACATGATTAGGCAGAGACAACATGGTTTTATGAAAGGGAAACCGTGTTTGACAAATTTATTGGAGTTTTTTTGAGGATGTAACTAGCAGGGTAGTTAAAGGGGAACCAGTGGATGTAATATCTTTGGATTTCCAAAAGGCATTAGATAAGGTGCCACATAAAAGGTTATTACACAAGATTAGGGCTCATGGGGTTGGGGGTAATATAGTAGCATGGATAGAGGATTGGTTAACGGACAGAAAAGAGAGAGTAGGGACAAACGGATCTTTTGAAGGTTTGCAGGCTGTAACTAGTGGGGTACCACAAGGATCAGTGTTGGGGTCTCAGCTATTTACAATCTATATTAATGACCTAGATGAAGGGACCGAGTATAATGTATCCAGGTTTGCTGATGATACAAAGCCAGGCGGGACAGTAAGCTGTGAGGAGAAAACAAAGGCCAGACTTTTTCCGGCGCTCAGGGGGCGGGTTAGGAGGCGGGTCAGTTGGCAAAATCGCAAAGACTGACAGCGAGCAGGAAACCCGTTGTTAACCCGCCTAAAATCAATCTTCCCAAGTGTCGGGTCCCCAATTTGCGCATGGACCTGACACCTAGCGGCGGGAAAAGGATTATAGCCACTTAACTGCCTGTTAAAGGTTGTTAACAGGCAGTTAACAGGCTCTTTTTCAATTTTGACACTTCTACTTCGGGCTTCCCGACGTCCGTACACCACGCCAGGTAAGTGTGGCGTGTTGAGAGTCTGCTGTAATGTTTCTGCATTGATGACAGCTGCAGAAGTGGTATGAAGAATCCAATGGTGCACTGGTGAGTTTCAGAGGTAAGAAAATGTTGGGAAATTCATTTTTAATGCATTTAGACTTTTCTGGAGTTAACAAGTTTTGAATTGTATGTCTAGTCCCACCTCATTGGGAGAACCTCTCTCACCAGTGACAAATTGCTTCTGTAACCTTACCTGCAGCTGCCATCTGTTCTAGCCTAAGGAGGGAGCCTGGGTACAAGAGCTCACCTGTGAACAGTGATTGTCAGTGTATGCAGCACCTCAATGCTGTCAAACACTGAGAAATCAGCTGTCAAAAAAAATTTGTGCATGGTCTCTAAGAAAACCAGCAGATGACGAGTCATCAAATGACGTCATCTGACCGGCTTTGTCGTAATTGGCTGGCAAGCCTGCAGGGCGGGCTTAACAAGGCCAATTGACGTAAAATCGCGTCTGTGGGCCGGATGTAGTTGGGGGCGGGACTGGAACCTGGAAGCCACTTGGCCCGCTCCCAAGCCGCATCGATCAAGAAAATCTCGGCCAAAGAGTCTGCAAAGGGATATCGATAGACTAAGTGAGTGGGCAGTAAGGTGGCGGATGGAGTATAATGTAGGGAAATGTGAGGTTATTCACTTTGGTAAGAAGAATAGAAAAACAGAATATTTTTTAAATAGTGAGAAACTTTCAAATGTTGGTGTTCAGAGAGATTTGGGTGTCCTCGTGCAAGAAACACAGAAAGCTAGCATGCAGGTACAGCAAGCAATAAGGAAGGCAAATGGCATGTTTGCCTTTATCGCAAGGGGGTTGGAGTATAAGAGTAAGGAAGTCTTGCTACAATTGTACAGGGCCTTGGGTGAGACCACGCCTGGAGTACTGTGCACAGTTTTGGTCTCCTTATCTAAGGAAGGATATACTTGCCTTGGAGGCGGTGCAACAAAGGTTCACTAGATTGATTCCTGGGATGAGAGGGCTGTCCTATGATGAGAGATTGTGTGGAATGGGCCTATACACTCTGGAGTTTAGAAGAATGAGAGGTGATCGCATTGAAACATACAAGATTCTGAAGGGGATTGACAGGGTAGATGCTGAGAGGTTGTTTCCCCTGGCTGGAGTGTCTAGAACTAGGGGGCATAGTCTCAGGATTAGTTCTTCAACAAACTTTGTGAAATGCTGGTAGTTTTGACATTTCCTATTATAAAGTTTTTATATTGTTCAGTTCAAAACAATGGCCCATAATTTGTAGTCAGCGGCGAAGCGAAGGCGTTCGCCATTGGCCCCTAAAAAAGCTATCCACAATGATCTTGCGATCTCTATGGCAAGAAGTTTGGCTTTTCTGATGTTCAATTCAGACCAGTGCAGTATAGTGGGGAATTCCACAGCTTGAGTTGCTGTGATGTCAACAAGCTCTCTAAGCAACCAATCACAATGCAAAGTTCTCTCAGGGAACCAGGAAGTGAAGGAGCTCCTTTTATTCTAACTTTTTAAAAATGTTAGAGAGAGCAAAAGATTGGGGCTCTCACATGAGGAAATGGTAAACCTGAAATAAACATGAACACATTTTTTAAAGCATTTAAAGTTTCTTAAAAATTGTAATTTTTATTAAAATGGATAACTTTGACACTCCACAAAGTTAAAATTAGTTTTTCAGGGCCATAACGCTTGATTAGCAGTCAATACGCTGTTAAAACCCCAGTTACACCTAATCCAACAAGGTCTAACATTTAATGGGGTATTTAACAGCGATATTACCATGGAAGCGCCAAAGTTATCCTCAGTTTCACTGATTTTCCCTGATTACCGGCTACCAGGGTGTGGGTCCACAGCACAGCCAGTTGCTTATCGCGATTACTTTTCTAAAGAGTGCTTACGACGTATGACATAGTACAGGAATTACAGTCTCTATTTAGACCAAATTACAGTCTCTATTTAGACCAATTTCAAAGAAAGTAATTTTCTTTAATATACCGTGAAGCTGATAAATAACATTCCACAATTTACACCCCATCAGTTTCTTTAACCACTGGCACTTTAATCGTCAATGTGGTTCTTAGCCCGCCCAAAAACAAACTAAGTTTCCAGCTGGTCATACAGTCAGCAAGAGTTCAGCTTAGAGGCACCATTTAAAATGAACATGCTGGTGAGAAGAGCAAGTGCCGAATATCGGTTAACAGCAGTTAGCTGCTCCTACAGGCTCAACTCGTATTTCACATTTATAGGCAGTTGAATTCCAATTAAGTTTAAACAGTGCTGGTGACCTGAGTGCTTGTTGACTATATAACCAGCTACGACAGTAATAGCTGCAAATCTCTTAGGCAAGGCGAGAGATGCAGAACACTAGCACACTCATTAAAACTGAAGTGCAGGTGAGGGAGCAACTGACTATGACTAAAAAATATATCCTGCAACTGCCTTCAATTTTCAGCAATTATGCCTACAGCATAATGATTAGTATTTAAACTTTCTTGTCTATTTAGGTTCCCAAAAAAAGTGCATTCATAATTACAATATAGCAGGTGAGGCAGCATCAGACGAAAGGTCATCGACCTGAAACGTTAACTCTGTTTCTCTCTCCATAGATGCTGCCTGACCTGCTGTGTATTTCCAGCATTTTCAGTTTTTATTTCAGATTTCCAGCATCTGCAGTATTTTGCTTTTGCACAATTACATTATATTCTTAGACCATTTGTGCATCTGCAGACTTGGCCAATGTTAATTAATGCTCGTCATCAACCTTGAAGCACAAACTTCAGGATTAAAGCATGTGCAATCATAGAAAGGTTTGTATTTTTAACTTAAAAAAATACAAAAGTTGCAATTTAACAAAAAAGCTATAGTAACAACCCCATAAATCTGCATAGGAGAGTCATATTACTTACAGTGGGTATAGCCTTCCTCATTCTATGAGTGGAGTTCAACTTGTATATAAACTGAATACTTCATGATCAAACAGGAGAAAACCACTTAAGGCAGTAATGCTTTACAATTTGATCATACAGCAGCTACTTTGGTCGGGTAATCTTCCTAACCATACATCAGTTTGTGAACAGAGGACAACAGAAACTGTACGATAGCAAAATACTGCAGATGCTGGAAATCCAAAATAACAGAAAATGCTGGAAAAACTCACCTGACAAAGGGTTTTGACCTGAAACGTTGACTCTAATTTCTCCCAACAGAAACTGTGCTAATGGCAGGAATTAAAGAGCAAGGTGTGTTCCATTCATTACTGTTATATGCAGCACAAAAGACGACAATTTGACCAAGACGGTTAATGTACAGTAAAAGGAATAGTGTCCCTGGTGTTTCTGTAGTATTCAATTGTAAATGAAGGGTTAGCAAACAGGACATGATGCAACTTCAATTTATATTGCAACTTTAACAACACCTATAAACTGGCACCTATGACAGTGTAGCACTGCTCCATACTACGCTGAATTGTCAGCCTAGATTATGTGCTTAAATCCCTGGAGTGGAACGTGAACCCACAACCTTATGACAGGCGGGAGAGTCCTACCACTGAGCTACAACTGACACTTTAGTGTGGGATGAGGCAGTGGAAAATGAATTAAATTATAGTCTTTTTTATATATTCTGGAAAAGTTACTGAAACTTACTAGATTTTAAATCTCCACTCAGATTTGAAAAGGAAGCATGAGTTGTGAGTCATGAACTAATCTTACAGCATTGTTATTTTTTTTCTTTATCCAATGAAACTTGCAATATTCTATCAAAATACCTTGTTACAGGGATCTGAACTGCTGTGAAAAACTGTCTAGACACTGACAGGAATTAAAGGGGCATCCACAAACTAAATGTAGTCAGAAATATCTCATTTTTGTCACACGTGTATTTGGACTTTGTGGGGGGGGGGCAGTCTTGCATGGCTATTGAGGCCATTATTTTCTCAGTTTGAGTCTAGTTTGTTGAAGACTGAAGATGCGTTAGATTTGTTATTGTCTGCAATTATGTCTGCCATTAAATTAACATCCCTTGTTCATTGAAATGTTTTCAGCAGTGGCTTACTGGAACAAAAATGCAACTTGTATTGTATAATTCTTGGTAATCACTGGTGAAAATAAATACTATACTGCGATTAAGAATCTGTAGTTCCTACAACTTATCTGTAATGTATTATCACATGGTTTGTCACATGGTTTAGTATGAGCATGCTCAGTTCGCTCTGGCCTAATAAACAAGCACATGGACAAGCAACTCATCATGTTTCTGTCCTTCAGTTGTTCTACCCACATATATTATACTTTTGGTGATGAGGATGGGATCCCAAAGCCATTTTTAACTATCATGGAAGGACACAGTGTTCAACCTTTGAGTGGACAAGGTTAAGGTGAATGTGTGACACCTAATCTGAATTTTTGCGATGTTTTACTGCTGATGCTTATGCAGAATAATCTGTGCTTCGCCTTCGTGTGTATGTATACCCAGCAACAGCAGTGTTGATTCTCACAGGTACTCAGGTAGAGTGCTGAGTCACTGTTCGATGGGATCGGGACAATCATGACTGTGTCTACAGGATTCATCGGAAGCCTCAGCATGTATGACCGAGCTCGTGAACTATTCAGTTCTTACATTGAGCGGATGGAGCTTTTTTTGGGGGCCAATAACATTATTGAGACAAAAGGTGCAGGTAAGAATGTTCAAGCTCAAAATAAAGTAATTCGAGAATGGAAGAATGCAGTTTTTCTAACGGAGATTGGGCCAGATGTCTATGGAATGTTGACAAAACTACCCACGCCAGGGAAAGCGAAGGATGCATCTTTTAAAGACATTGTCGAGAAACACAAGGACCATTTCGACCCAAAGCCATTAGAAATTGCAGAGAGCTATAGTTTGGTACCAGAAACAAAAAACAAAGTGAAACCATCAGTGAATACATTGTAGCTCTTAAGAACCTGTCTTTACATTGTAACTCCGGCACATTTTTGGATCGTGCGCTGCGAGATAAGTTTGTGTGTGGACTGGTGGATGAGCGCACACAGTCCAAGTTACTGAATGCTCCGAACCTTACGTTTGACATAGTATGCAAAAATGCCCTATCTATGGAGATGGCTTCTAAGAATGCTAGGAAGCTCTGTCCAACTCAAGCGATTAGTGCAGCTGAGGTCTACATATCACAAAGCCACCGCCAAACCTAAAGTTGTGAGACCAAGTCAAAAGCATGTCAGTGAGAGCAGTTCAGTGAATTGTTGTCGCTGCAATGGAAATCACTCACCACAGTCCTGCCAATTCAGAAATGCGAAGTGTTTTCACTGCCAGAAGCAAGGCCATATTTCAACAGCTTGCAGAGCTAGATCGAAAGCAGGAAGTAAGGACCATTCTAGTGCCAATGCAAAGCAGCGACAACAAAAGGGAGGAATTCACAATATTGAAGTGAACACACTTGATGTTGAAGAGCTCGGTATCTACAGTATCTATGCCACTAGCGACAATGCCAGCAGTCATGAGAAAGACTTCCGCACAAAACTTTTGATCAACGAGCAATATGTGCATCGACACAGTGGCAGACTGCTCTATCATGAGTAAGGACACATATGAGAGTGAGTTTAATCTAGCACTACTTACAAAGATTACCACAGAGTTAAAAACCTACTCCGGAGAAATCCTAGAGACATGCGGACAAATGGAATGTACAGTTCAACACAATGGCCAGTAGTAAAGCTGCCTATTATTGTAGTGGGCTACAACAGGCCAACTCTCATAGGCAAAGACTGGTTGAGAAAGTTAAAACTAGACTGGAAGAACCTCTTCAGTGCAGCTATTTCAAAGAAGCGACTCGACATAATGCTGAACAAGTACGAAAGCATGTTCACAGACAGTTACGAGGGGATCACTGGGTATGACACGCATTTCCACATCAAGTCCAACGCGAAGTCCGTCTATTGTAAGGCAAGGCCAGTCTCCTATGCGTTGAAAAGTCAGGTGGAGGAAGAGCTAGCGAAGCTGAGAGAGAACAGAGTGCTAGTAAAAACTGACAAAAGTGAAAGGGCTACCCCGATTGTGATAGTGCCCAAAGCAGACAAAACTGTACGCTTGTGCGGTGACTACAAAGTTACTAGCAACCAAGCAGTTGACGATGAACAGTACAAGATTTGTTGTATGCAGCACTCACAGGGTCAAATGTTTTCTCCAAGCTTAACCTGTCGCACGCTTCTGCTCAGTTGAATGTTGACAAAGAGAGTCAACAGCTTCTCACCATCAACACTCACAAGGGACTGTACTCATACACCAAGCTGCTGTATGGTGTAAAGTCTTCCCCCAAAATTGTCCAGGCAGCGATGGATAAGATTTCGCAAGGAGTTCCAAATTGCTTATGCAATCAAGACGATGTGCTGATCGCAACTAACAGCGAGGAAGAAAGTCTAGAAGTGTTAGATATAGTGCTTCAAAGGTTGAATGCCTACAATGTCAAATTGAAAAGGAGCAAATGTGCTTTTGTGCAGCCCGAGGTTGTGTACCTTGGTCTGAAAGTTGATGCAAATGGCTTGCAACCAGTTAAGGAAAAGGTTGATGCTGTCATCAATGCTCCAAAGCCACAAAACGTGTCTGAGTTAAGCTCTTTTCCTTGGAATGGTCCAGTACTACGCACGTTTCTTACCCAAGTTAGCAATCAATTTAGCTCCATTGCATAAACTCCTCAAGAAGGATGCTCAGTGGAAGCGGACGAAAGCACAAGAAGAAGCTTATGATACTTGCAAGAGAAGTCTCTCTAGCGATGCCCTACTTGTGCGCTACTAAGTTAGCATGTAATGCTTCCAGTTACGGTGTGGGAGCTGCCATAAGCCACGTAATGAATGACGGCCAAGAAAAACCAATCGCGTTCGCATCGCAAACCCTTACAAGGAGCGAAAGAAACTGCGCAAACTGAAAAGGAATCACTCACCATTGCGTCTGGAATCAAGAAATTCCAACAGTTCCTGATCATCAGAAAATTTATCTTGATAACTGATCACAAACCGCTCCTAGCAATATTGGGGCCCAAATCTCCCATCCCTGCAATGGCCGCATCAAGAATGCAATGTTGGGCAGAGTTGTCGTCACAGTATGACTACACGATTGAATATCGCACTTCAAAGCAAAACGCAATCACAAGATGCCTTGTCCAGGTTGCCACATGAGGACTCGTGCACTGGGAATGAAGTTGCGATTTTCACACTAGGTGCAGTTGACAAAAGACTTTTCTGTGAATGCAACCGAGATTGCAGATGAGACTCAAAAGGACTCAGTACTGAAAAGAGTGTATGAAAACACCTTGAATGGATGGACTGATCAGTGTATGGACACAGAATTTAAACCATTCCATAACCGCCATACTGAATTGTCTTGTGAGCAAGGTTGTATCAAGTGGGGAAACAGAGTGGTGGTACCTGCTTCTTTGAGAGATAGAATTTTGGCCGAACTTCATATTGAACATCTAGGAATTGTCAGTATGAAATCAATTGCAAGCAGCTTTGTTTACTGGCCTGGATTGGACAGTGATCTTGAACCACTTGATCCTGAACTCATACATGAGTTTGACTCAGTTCAGACTTCAGCAACTGAACTACGAGGTTCAAACAAGTCTGAGATAAAAACAGGATCATCTTTGGATTTGGAACCAAAACAAAACAGCCAGAAAATTGGTTCAACACCAAAACCTTCTGCAAGGAGATCAGGAAGTCGCCGCAAACCTGTTATTAAACTGGATTTGTAGTTCATTTAAAAGAAAAAAGCCAGGAGTTTTTGTAATGTGGTACATGTTATATTTGAGAGGGGAATACATACTTTAAGGGAAAAGCAGTGTAATGTATTGTCATATGGTTTAGTATGAGCATGCTTAGTTCGCTCTGGCCTAATAAAAAATCTCATGGACTAGCAACTTATGTCTCTGTCTTTCATTTGTTCCACCCACGTATATTACAATATCCTTTAGGTGCAATATCACTAAATCTTTCTTACACTTATATCATCTCAATCCACCACAGACACCACATTGGTCCATAATATATATTTTATTATATATTTTGGATTAATTTTTGTCCTCACTAAATGAAGAATGGTTATCTTTCTCATTTTGATTCAAAATCAAGTACTCCAAGATCAGATGCAGCATAGAGAAGGTTTTTTTTGTTTATGGGATGTGGGTGTCGCTGGCAAGGCAAGAATTTATTGCCCATCCCTAATTGCCCTCGAAGGTGGTGGTAAGCCACGTCCTTAAACCGCTGTAATCCATGTGGTGAAGGTACTCCCACAGTGCTGTTAGGTAGGGAGTTCCAGGATTTGACCCAGCGACGATGAAGGATCGGCGATATACTTCTCAGTCAGGATGGTGTGTGACTTGCAGGGGAACTAGCAGGTGGTGGTGTTCCCATACGCCTGCTGCCCTTGTCCTTCTAGGTGGTAGAGGTCGCGGGTTTGGGAGGTGCTGCCGAAGAAGCCTTGGCGAGTTGCTGCAGTGCATCTTGTAGATGGTACACACTGCAGCCATGGTACGCCGGTGGTGGAGGGAATGAATGTTTAAGGTGGTGGATGGGGTGCCAATCAAGCGGGCTGCTTTGTCCTGGATGGTGTCGAGCTTCTTGAGTGTTGTTGGAGCTGTACTCATCCAGACAAGTGGAGAGTATTCCATCACACTCCTGACTTGTGCCTTGTAGATGATGGACAGGCTTTGGGGAGTCAGGTGGTGAGACACTCACCGCAGAATACCTAGCCTCTGACCAGCTCTTGTTGCCACAGTATTTATGTGGCTGATCCAGTTAAGCTTCTGGTTAATGGTGAACCCCAGGTTATCGATGGTAGGGGATTCGGCGATGGTAATGCCATTGAATGTCAAGGGCGCTTGTTGGAGATAGTCATTGCCTGGCACTTGTGTGGCACGAATGTTAACTTCCACTTATCAGCGGAAGCCTGAACGTCGTCCAGGTCTTGTTGCATGCGGGCATGGACTGCTTCATTATCTGAGAAGTTGTGAATGGCACTGAACACTGCAGTCATCAGTGAACATCCCCATTTCTGACTTTATGTTGGAGGGAAGGTCATTGATGAAGCAGCTGAAGATTGGTTGGGCCTAGGACACTGCCCTGAGGAACTCCTGCAGCGATGTGCTGGGGCTGTGATGATTGACCTTCAACCACCACAACCATCTTCCTTTGTGCTAGGTATGACTCCAGCCAGTGGAGAGTTTTCCCCCCGATTCCCATTGACTTCAGTTTTACTGGGGCTCCTTGATGCCACACTCAGTCAAAGACTTCCTTGATGTCCAGGGCAGTCACTCTCACCTCACCTCTGGAATTCAGCTCCTTTGTCCATGTTTGGACCAAGGCTGTAATGAGGTCAGGAGCCAAGTGGTTTTGGCCAAACCCAAACTGGGCATCAGTGAGCAGGTTATTGGTAAGTATGTGCCGAAGACACCTTCCATCACTTTGCTGATGATTAAGAGTAGACTGATGGGGCGGTAATTGGCCGGATTGGATTTGTCCTGCTTTTTGTGGACAGAACATACCTGGGCAGTTTTCCACATGGTCGGGTAGATGCCAGTGTTGTAGATGTACTGGAACAGCTTAGCTAGAGGCGCAGCTAGTGCTGGAGCACAAGTCTTCAGCACGACAGCCGGGATGTTGTCAGGGCTCATAGCCTTTGCTGTATCCAGTGCGCTGAGCTGTTTCTTAATATCACGTGCAGTGAATCAAATTGGCTGAAGACTAGCTTCTTTGATGGTGGGGACAGCAGGTGGAGGCCAATATGGATCATCCACTCGGCACTTCTGGCTGAAGGTGCTTGCAAACGCTTCAGCCTCATCTTTTGCACTCACGTGCTGGGCTCCACCATCATTGAGGATGGGGTTATTCATGGAGCCTCCTCCTCCCGTTAGTTGTTTAATGGTCCACCACCATTCACGACTGGATGTGGCAGGACTGCAGAGCTTTGATCTGATCTGTTGATTGTGGGATTGCTTAGCCCTGTCTATAGCATGCTGCTTCTGCTGCTAAGTATGCATGTAGTCCTGTGTTGCAGCTTCCCCAGGTTGGCACCTCATTTTTAGGTATGCCTTAGGTACTCCTTATTGAACCAGGGTTGGTCCCCTGGCTTGATGGTATACAATTCTGCTGCTGCTAGCCCACAGCACCTCATGGATGCTCAGTTTTGATCTGTTCTGAATCTATCCCATTTAGCACGTGGTAGTGCCACACAACACGATGGAGGGTGTCCTCAGTGTTAAGACGGGACTTCGTCGCCACAATGACTGTGCGGTGGTCAGTGCTACCAATACTGTCATGGACAGATGCATATGCGACAGGTAGATTGGTGAGGATGAGGTCAAGTAAGTTTTTCCCTCGTGTTGGTTCTTTCATCACCTGTCGCAGGCCCAGGCTGACAGTTATGTCCTTCAGGACTTGGCCAGCTCGGTCAGTAGTGTTGGTGCTACCAAGCCATTCTTGGTGATGGACATTGAAGACCCCCACCCAGAGTACATTCTGTGCCCTTGCTACTCTCAGTGCTTCTTCCAAGTGGTGTTCAACATGGAGGAGTACTGATTCATCAGCTGAGGGAGGGCAGTAGGTGGTAATTAGCAGGATGTTTCCATGCCCATGCTTGACCTGAAGCCATGAGACTTCATGGGGTCCGGAATCAATGTTGAGGACTCCCAGGGCCACTCCTTCCCGAATGTATACCACTGTGCCGCCATCCCTGGTAGGTCTGTCCTGCCGGTAGGACAGGGCATACCAAGGGATGGTGATGGAGAAGTTTGGGACATTGGCTGAAAGGTATGATTCTGTGAGTATGACTGTGTCAGGCTGTTACTTGATTAGTCTGTGGGACAGCTCTCCCAATTTTGGCACAAGTCCCCAGATGTTGGTGAGGAGGACTTTGCAGGTTCGACTGGGCTGAGTGTGCCCTTGCCATGTGCGTAGCCGGTGCCCAGGTAGATTCCGGGTGGTCCGTCCGGTTTAATTCTTGTTATTGTGTTTCGTAGCGGTTTGTTACAACTGAGTGGCTTGCTAGGCCATTTCAGAGGGCAGTTAAGAGTCAACCACATTGCTGTGGGTCTGGAGTCACATATAGGTCAGACCAGGTAAGGATGGTAGATTTTTTCCCCTAAAAGGACTTTAGTGAACCAGGTGGGTTTTTACAACAATTACCATTACCGATACCAGATTTATTTAATTAACTGAATTTAAATTCCCCGGCTGCCGTGGTGGGATTTGAACTCACGTCTCTGGATCATTAGTCAAGGCCTCTGGATTACTAGCCCAGTGACAATACCACTGTGCTACCATAGCCTGTTGCAGCATAAAAAATTCTCTGCTCTGCCTCAAAAATATGCCTTAACCTCAAACTCAGAAGGGCACCCCTTACTGCACCAGTGTTAATTTCCATTTATACCACAAATACTTGCAGCATCTCTATAAGCGAAAATGAGCTTAATGCCAAATTTTGTGTGTGTGTGTGGTGGGCATGGTTGAGACTGTCCCAAAATAATTGTAGGTAAGGTCCTTAAAATTGACAGATTTTCATCCACTTAGTCTGCGTTGCGTTTGATCCCACTGTGCTGACCCCTATGCCATCCTATCCCCATGATTCTTTGTAAATAATATTACGTAAGCCATACAGATCACAGAGGTCCAAGACGTGATCCCTGGTTTGTACCAAGGAAGCAGTGGAAATGCTATCATTAGTGTCCATGCCCTTGGACAAAGGGAAAAAAATATTGGCCAGGGTTCCTGTTTGAGGTCACTATACAGCAAACGTGCTCCAAATGGATGTGGGGGGCCCGAGACAAGAAAAGGTTCAGATTCAGCTTTGATTTATGGTTTAATTATCCACCAGCACTCACTCTCTAGACTCAGAGATAAAGAATGGCTATTTCAATGTGTAGTGGAGAACCATCCTCATACCTTGTATGAAAGATATATATGCCCTGAATTTCTGCAGAGCATTGTCCTGATCGCTCGCCCGAACTTCGGTGGAAGGTCACTGTAAACGACTGAAATCTGACTTTTAAGCCACTTCTCCAGGGGGGTTCCATCAATCTCTTGCTGAGGTTATAATAGGAGATTGGGACAATCCCTACACAAGTTTAGGATTATAGTTTTAACTTTATTTAAAATAACTTCAAAATTTTTTTTTGCTAGTTTGTCAATAATGCAATTTGATTCTCATTAATTATAAACAATTCAAGATTTGCTCCAATTATGAAAACATTTGAGTGGTTTTGATGAAGGACTATGCTTTTTTTAATTAGAAAAAGGAAGTATTTCAGTTTTTCGTTAGGGGAATTCTTTCTTTTCCATGCTTAAAAACCTGATGGAGATCCATTACATCAAGTCACCAGCTGGAAAAGGGCCATATAGCCAACGTAAGCAGCTAGTACATCACTGAGTGGATCTTACAGCACTAATGCGAATTAGCATCATTCTCCCATTTAAAAAAAGCAACACAGTACTGTACATCACAAACACATAACAGCATATAAACAGTGTTGAATTTTTACATTACCGGGACAACCTGACAACCAGGACAGGATAGCATGCTGATCTACTTCACTGCAATGACTGTCACTCACAAATTGGATCACCATCTATGTTTGCTGAGTGGCTGTTTATTCTGTTCGAGACCCAACAGACCATAACAGTGAATTCACATTACAGCGGTCTTTCTTCGTACCGACGTTGCAGCTATAGTATGAATGTAGCCTGAATCTGGAGTCAGAGCTTGACCCAACACCTGACTGGAGTCAGACTCCTTAAGGGAACAAGTCACTCTCCACTTGATGGTCAGTTTGGGTCTTGACATCCAATTTATATTACACAAGCTTAGTATCAGGGAAAAGGGATACCTGCACTATCACTAAACTTGTGTAAATGCACGGGGCAAATTTTTAATATTTTAAAACTCAGCAGCATCACTGAGTTGGCACTGCTTTGTGTGGCAAGATCCGGCCTGTTTTCCAGTTAAGTTCCTGACCTCATTCATGTTGATTGGGAAATTGGGGATTGATAGAAAAGACCACAATCTTTCCATAGAAAGTTGAAGAGAAGATGTTGAAATAAACTTGCTTGCATCGCCTAGCAATCAGTGGAAGAATGGCATTGACAAAAGCCTGAGTGAAGACTACCTGTGTCAAGAAATTATATTGGTGGTGAAAGGAGAGAGATTTAAAGAGGGACAAAATAATAAAGCAAGAAGCTAGGGATCAGTTCCTTTAGTGCCCTTGAGGAACTTGGGAAGTTGCAACGAGAAAATAATGCAACTTGTGCACAGAGGAACGGAAGGAGAGGGAAAATTAAACCATGGTACAAACAAGATAATTATTTAGAAAATGTCCTGAAGTATTCAGGAGTTGGCTTTTATTTGTGTTTAAGAAATTCTCAAAATAGGTTCCATATGCATTTACTTAGCAATTTTGTAGAGGATGCCAAACTCGGCTGTATTTTAAACTTTACAAACATTTTTCCAAACAGCATGCAGATGTTAATGGATATTTCACACAATGGAATTAAAATTAACATTGCAAGACTTCATGTGAGGTCCATTTTAATGCAAAGGAAACAAAATGATACAACCATTAAAGGCCTACACACGTGCTTTAAGCGGATATTAGATCCTTAAATATTATTGTATGCCAGGCTTTCGAGGAATTTGTCCTTTATTTATGCACAAAAATCTACGATTGCTGGAAAAAAATTCAATTGGATAGGTTTTACTTAAAATGACAATTGCCACCAAGACATAATAAAACTTTTGTCCATATTTTTATTTGTATTATCAATGCAATTTCAGGTTTGAACATGTAGAAAATGTATTCTTTTCTCTGTAAAGAAACAGAAAGCAAATTCAAAAGCCATATTCAAAACCAAAAACAATAATTGAATTCTGGATGCATGGGACCTGCCATACCCCAACAAGCCCTGGTCTATTCCCAGCTGTCAGCTTAGGTCCCAGCCTGAAACAGTATTTTAAGCGCAAAGTCCAGTGTTATTTTATTTATCAATAAATACAGCAATCCAGATGTAGATTTCACCAGTTCACACTCTCATCACTATCTTTTTTCTCTCTTTAACTCTTTTAATTTCCTTGTCTCTCTCTCACATACCATGTCGCGCTCTCACCCACACTCAATTCTCTGTGACCTTTCCTCATGTCCCCTCCCTTTTTTGGTTCACACTTCCGCTTTGCTCTCTCTTCTGCTTCCTTCACTTTAGTTACCTTTCCATCTCTTGCTATATATCTTCTATATAGAGATGGCAGAGAAGGCGAAAGATTGGCCAGGGTCACAGGCTAGCATTTCAGGCAGCAGGTGGCATTATGATCACAAGCCAATGCTGAGGGGGAAAAAATTCCAGGGACTTGGGATCAGATGACCGGCTTTCAGAAACAAAGGAGAGGAACTCATATTTTTTAAAAAGCAGATAACCGGTGTTGGGAGAAAAAACACAAGGCTTCGCACAACAAGGGATTGGGGGCTTCAAAAAAACACACACCAGGGAACAAAAACAGAGAGAACCTGGGCTTCATTAAAAAGTGGAGAATGTGCCTTCAAGAAAAGAATTAAAATGCAGGAAATATTCAAAACTGCTGCTCTGTTTCCATCAAAACCTGATGAGAAATAATGCAGCTCAACAATTCAGAGCAGGTATTGTCTCATCAAATGTTCTTTCAGTGTGCTTTCAGAGTTATTAAAGAAATACACATGCAAAAGACACAGGGCTAAAAATTCGGTATCGCCGCGCCAGGTCTTTAGTGCCCGAAATTTTGCGCTCGCCCGGATTCCCGTAGCGCCCGCCTGAAATTCAGTTGCGCCGCCCCAAGACGGAGGCGGGCGCTATTGCAGGGTTTGGCCGCCTCGTTTGGGGCGATGAGTCAGTTTCAGGCGTCCAGCTGCCGCTGCGGCACCAGATGCGGTGCGGCAGGCTGGGGTACTGCAGGCCTCCTCCTTCTCTTAAGGAGGAGCTGCCTGCAGCCGTGAGATCGCCGCTGGATTCCCCCGGCAAATGAGCCCGGCACCACGGAGAAGTGCCGGGCTCGCGGGAGTCAGACACCAATGCCGCGGGGGGGTGGTGCAGGAGTCCGGGGAGGGAGGTGCGGCCAGGCAGCCGCCGGGAAAGCGGCCGGCCGCCCCTCCACCTTTATGCGCCGGCCTCTCGGAGCTGCAAGGCACCGTTTTTCAAACGCTGTTTGCGGCCGCTACGGGCGAGGCGGCCGCAACTGAATTTGGCCATCGGCACGGAATAGCATTGGAACCGGGGCGCTGCGCACACCGATGACGTCATTGGTGCCGGCGCAGCGCTACCGGCTAACGCCGATGTTAGGGACCAACTGAATTTCGGGCGCTAAAAAACTTCCGGCGCAAACCACTCTATAGCCAATAAGTGGGCGCAAACGCGACTGAATTTCTAGGCCACAGCATCTGCGCCTGATCACAAAGGGATGCTATTGTTACAATCCTGGGTTATGCTCAACATATATACAGATGTAGGACTCGATGAATCAACTCCCATAGAGTAAGATAAGCAGCCCAGGGAGTAACTGACACCACTGAATCCAAAAAAGGATCGACGGCAGACCTGAATTAGTAACACAGGATATAACAAATTTCATATTTAGATGTTTAAGTTAAAAGTCCATATTTGTCAGATATAGATGCATAGATATTTACAGCAAAAAAAGCAGCCATTCTGGCTTGAGAAACTAATAGTCCTAATAGTTGCTGTAGCAGGAAGGATGTTGTGTTGTAACAACAGCAGCTGCCTTTTCAGAGAATGTGATCTCACTCTAAAAGCTTGACTGCCATCAATCAGCAAACACGATATGTAAACAGCAAGTTGCAACTGTGACAAGTGATAAGTGTTGGAAATAATATGAATTATGATCTGGAGGGTATCTATGGGCTGAAAATCCCTAGATTTCATACAAATTGCAATTGAATGGCACAGAAAAGTTAGAAGAACACAAAGCAAAATACTGCTAGTGTTGGAAATTTGAAGCAAAAACAGAAAATACTAGAGATACTTAGCGGTCAGGCAGCATCCATCAAGAAAACACAAGAGAGTTGATGTTTCAGTTATAAAACCTTTCCTCAGAACTGAAAGATATCATAGCTGAATGATATTTAAAAAGGATCAGAACAAAGGGAAGGAGGAAAAAGACACTATGAAAGGATGTAGTATTTTGTTGATGTTTCAGGTGTAGCCTTTCATCAGAACTGGAAGATATTACAGAGGAGCAGCTTTTAATAGGTTCTCATAAGCTGTTCTTCTGTCATTTCTTCCAGTTCTGATGAAGGGCTATGCCTAACATGCCAATATGTTCCTTTCTTTACAGATGCTGCCTGACTTGCTGCGTGTTTCCAGCATTTCTGGGCCTTTTTTTCCAGATTTCCAGCATGAGCAGTATTTTGCTTTATTGTAGTATTTTGTTGTTGGAAAATCATGTGTAAAATTTGATAATGATTAACTATGGGAATTCAGGAGAAACCTCTTTACCCAGAGAATGGCTAGAATGTGGAGCTCGCTACCACAAGGAATAGTTGAGGTGACTAGCATAGATGCCTTTAAGGGGAAGCTAGATAAACACATGAAGGAGAAAGGAATAGAAGGATATGTTGATGGGGTTAGATGAAGGAGGATGGGAGGAGACTTGCGTGGAGCATAAACACCAGCATGGACCTGATGCGCCGATGGCCTGTTCTTGTGCTGTAAATACTATGTACTATTACATAATACAGGAAACTCTCGTTTAAACGGCACCTAAATATCCGGAATTCTCTATTAACCGGCAAAATTCTCGCTCCAAAAACAGCACCTCAATAAACGGCAATGTTGCAGAGTCCGAGTCTCCCGCGGTGGCCGAGTTAGTCAGTGGGGGTAGTTTTCCAAACTGCCACTACTCGGCTTCTTGGCGCTGTCGGGAGTCAGAACACCTCAAAACCCCTGTAACAGGAGTCTGACTCTCCCACGCTGCCGGTAGTCTCTTCTGATCCACCATTTTACAGGGGTACTGTGTGTCTCCCACGCTGCTGGTAGACATTGCATTGCATTATGGAAATCCCAAAAGTTGGTCCAAGCAAAAGGAAGAGAGTGGTGTTAACTTTAAAACAGAAAATCGACATATGCCAACGACTAGAAAGGGGAGAGAAGCGTATCAACATTATGAATGAATTCAAAATCGGTTCGTCAACAATCTACGACATCAAATCGCAGAAGGATAAGCTGCTCAAGTTTTATTCAAGCTTGGAGACATCTAAGTGTGTAGAGAAATGGCGTACGCTTCGTAAGCCTAAGCTTGAAGAGCTGGATACCGTGCTTTAGGAGTGGTTTTCTCTTAAGCGTTCAGAGGGTGCTCCACTTTCCGGACCCATGCTAAATCGAGAAAGCGAAGGATTTCTACGTAAAGATGGAGCTCACTGACAAGTGTGCTTTCTCCGAGTGATGGCTAACATGCTTCAAGTTACGGCATAGGATACGACGACTCGATGTTTCCGGGGAGAAAAAATCAGCTGATCATGACGCCGCAGAAGAATACTGCGATTATTTCAATCGGATTGTGCAACAACATGATTTGTCGCCAGCACAGATATACAATGCCGATGAATCAACGCTTGCTGGGGCTAGTGAGGCTAATGCTTCAAGTTACAAGAAAAATAAAGATCGTGTAACCATGCTAACATGTGCGAATGCTGCTGGATCACACCGGGTTAAACTTCTCGTCATTGGGAAGTATAAAAATCCCCGTGCATTTAAAAATGTGAGTCACTTACCTGTTGAGTACAAAGCTCAAAGAAATGCTTGGATGGATAAGGAAATCTTTTCGAATTGGTTCCATCATATTTTTGTTCCATCTGTGAGGGAACATTTCCGTAGAATAGGGAAACCTGAAGATAGCAAATGCATTTTATTGCTTCATAATTGTAGAGCCCATCCGCATGAATCCGAGTTGGTTTCGGGAAATATTTTCACCACTTATTTGCCACCAAATGTAACTTCTCTCATACAACCCATGGACCAGGGCATTATCCAAAATCTCAACTGTCATTACAAGAAAGACTTCCTACGTAAACTGATAAGTCAAGATGACAATATTCACGCATTCCAGAAGGAATACAATCGTAAAGATGCCATCTTTAATGTTGCATGTTCCTGGAACTTGGTGAACGGTCACACTTTGGGACAAGCCTGGCGCAATTTGTGGCCTTCTGTAATGTTTGCTGAAGGTTGTTCATCAGAGGAGGAATTTCATGGGTTCAATGTTCGTCCCAAGAGGAGTACAATAATGGAAATGGCTGGCATGGTGAAAAATGTAGGCCCAGCAAACCCTCTACGTCACCTCAGTGAACGTGATATTGAGCAGTGGGTTGATGCAGGTAGAGAAGTTGCTGTTGTGCATATGCTAAGTGATGATGAAATAATTGAGAATGTTTTGAATCCAAAGAAAGAAAAGGAAAGTGAGATGGAAAGTGAAGAGGATGAGATTTCTGAAGAGAAGAAGATTTCTTGGGCTAAAGCTGCAGAAGGATTTGCTTTATTCCTCAAATTTACTGAAAGGCATCCTTGCTATTCTGCCCAAGAAGTTATGCACCTCCATATTCTGCATTCCACCTTTCTACAAAAAAGGCAAGAGTCCACTAAGCAAGCAGACATCCGGGACATGTTTAGGAAAGCTTGCAAAAGAGTTGAATCAGTGGAAGTGCCTGAAGAATCTGTTGAAGTGCATGATCCTGATGACCCAGCTGGCATGGATATTCCTGATGAACCAGTTGACTTGGAATAAGTGTAGTCAACTACAGTACTTTATACTGTACTGTACAGTCCTTTATAAGTTTTGTTTTACTGTTAAGTAATTAAGAGTTATGGATTACCCTCAACTGGCAGTACTGTACTTAATCAAGCATCTTCCACCATCCATTTAACAACATTCTGTAGGTGAGTACCCAATTATTGTATACTGCACATTTCTTGATTTATTTCTTTTTCTTTGTTAAAAATAGCCTTGGTAGATAACCCTCGCCGTCATCCGGAATTTTTGATCAACCGGCAACACGCCGGTCCCGTCGGTGCTGGATAAAAAAGTTTCCTGTACTGTGTAACTATGGCCCTAAATTTCCGTTCATAGAAACATAGAAGATAGGAGCAGGAGTAGGCCATTCGGCCCCTCGAGCCTGCTCCAACATTTAATGAGATCATGGCTGATCATCCAAATTCAGTACCCTGTCCCTGCTCTCTCCCCATATCCCTTGGTCCCTTTAGCCTTAAGAAATATATCTAACTCCTTCTTCAATATATTTTAATGAATTGGCCTCAACTGCCTTCTGTGGTACAGAATTCCACAGGTTCACCACTCTCTGGGTGAAGAAATTCCTCCTCATCTCAGTCCTAAATGGCTTACCCCTTATCCTTAGACTGTGACACCTGGTTCTGGACTCCCGTGCCATCGGGAACATCCTTCCTGCATCTAGTCTGTCTAGTCTTGTTAGAATTTTATAAGTTTCAATGAGATCCCTTCTCATTCTTCTAAACTCCAGCGAGTATAAGCCCAATCAACCCAATCTCTCTTCATACGAGGTGGCTTTAAAAGGAGGAGCGAGGTGAGGCCCGACCACAGCGGCTGACCTGGGAGTGCAGTGAGGAGCGAGGCCCGACCACAGCAGACCTGCGTGAGGTACGAGGCGAGGCGGCAGTTAAAAGGAGGAGCGAGGCGAGACATACCAATTCAGCAGCAGGGGAGAGAGGTAAAAAGTAATCCAAGTGTGACGTCACCAGGAAGCAGGTTAAGTGATTGGTTGGTGAGTATTTCTTTCTCCTTTTCATTACAAGCTTAAATTCTGCGTTTATATTTTCTTGGGTCTCTGTGGTGTAGTGGGGACAGTTGGTAAATAAGCGCCCTAGAGTATATCTTTAACTGGTGGTATTGAATTAATTTAAATTAATTAAAATGGGTAAGTCATGCCAGGAGAGCCCAGCCCCGTGTTATGCTCCTCTTGCTCTATGTGGGAATTCAGGGACGCTGCCAGTGTCCCTGACGACCATGTGTGCCAGAAATGCATCCAGCTGCAGCTACTAACGAGCCGTATTGAGGTGCTGGAGCTGCGGATGGATGGGTTGTGGAGCATTCACGATGCTGAGAGGGTTGTGGATTACACGTTTGATGAGCTGGTCACGCCGCAGGGTAGGGCTGCACAGGCAGAAGGGAAATGGGTGACCACCAGGCGGAGCAATAGAAGCAGGCAGGTAGTGCAGAGGACCCCTGTGGCCATCCCCCTTTCAAACAGGTATACCAATTTGGATACTGTTGAGGGGGATGACTCACCAGGGGAAGGCAGCAGCAGCCAACTTCCTGGCACCAGGTGTGCTTCTGCTGCTCAGGAAGGGAGGAAAAAGAGTGGGAGAGCAATAGTGGTAGGGGATTCTATCGTAAGGGGAACAGATAGGCGTTTCTGTGGCCGTAGACGTGACTCCAGGATGGTTTGTTGCCTCCCTGGTGCCAGGGTCAAGGATGTCACTGAAAGGCTGCAGGGCATTCTGAAGGGGGAGGGTGAACAGGCAGAGGTCGTGGTTCACATTGGGACCAACGACATAGGTAGGAAGAGGGATGAGGTCCTGTAGCACGAATTTAGGGAGCTAGGTAGCAGATTAAAGAGTAGGACCTCAAAAGGTTGTAATCTCTGGATTACTCCCGGTGCCACATGCTAGTGAGTATAGGAATAGGAGGATAGAGCAGATGAATGCGTGGCTAAAGAGTTGGTGCAGGAGGGAGGGCTTTAGTTTCCTGGATCACTGGGCCTGCTTCTGGGGAAGGTGGGTCTTGTACAAGTCGGACGGGTTGCACCTGAACCAGAGCGGGACAAATATCCTTGCGGGGAGGTTTGCTAGCACTGTTCGGGGGGTTTAAACTAAAATGGCAGGGGGTTGGGAACCTGAACAGGGAGACAGAGGAAAGGAAAACAGGGATAAAAGCAAAAGATAGGAAGGAGAAAAACAAAAGTGGCAGTCAGAGAAATCAACGGTTTAAATCAAACGTGGCCACAGTAAATAATAATTCTAATAGGTCTAAGAGCGTTAAAAAAACAAGCCTGAAGGCTTTGTGTCTTAATGCGAGGAGCATTTGTAATAAGGTGGATGAATTGGCTGCGCAAATAGAGGTAAACGAATATGATTTGGTTGGGATTACGGAAACGTGGCTCAAGGATGGCCAAGACTGGGAACTCAACATCCAGGGGTATTCGATATTCAGGAAAGATAGGCAAAAAGGAAAGGGAGGTGGGGTAGCATTACTGGTTAAAGAAGGGATTAATACAATTGTAATGAAGGATATTAGCTCTGATGATGTGGAATCTGTATGGGTAGAATTGAGAAATATTAAGGGGAAAAAAACATCAGTGGGAGTGGTATACAGACCTCCAAACAGTAAGGTGGAGGTTGGGGATGGCATTAAAAGGGAAATTAAAGAAGCATGCAATAAGGGCACAGCAGTCATCATGGGTGACGTTAATCTACATATAGATTGGGCCAACCAAATTAGTAACAATACTGTGGAGGAGGAATTCCTGGAGTGTTTACGGGATGGTTTCCTGGACCAATATGTCGAAGAACCAACCAGAGATCAAGCCATCTTAGACTGGGTATTATGTAACGAGAAAGGATTAATTGGCAATCTTGTTGTACGAGGCCCCTTGGGTCGGAGCGATCATAATATGATCGAATTCTTCATTAAGATGGAGAATGAAGTAGTTGACTCAGCAGCAGCCAACTTCCTGGCACTGGGGGTGCTCCTGCTGCCCAGGAAGGGAGGAAAAAGAGTGGGAGAGCAATAGTGGTAGGGGATTCTATAGTAAGGGGAACAGATAGGCGTTTCTGTGGCCGTAGACGTGAATCCAGGATGGTTTGTTGCCTCCCTGGTGCCAGGGTCAAGGATGTCACTGAGCGGCTGCAGGGCATTCTGGAGGGGGAGGGCGAACAGCCAGAGGTCGTGGTCCACATTGGTACCAACGACATAGGTAAAAAGAGGGATGAGGTCCTGCAGCAAGAATTTAGAGAGCTAGGTAGAAGATTAAAGAGCAGGACCTCAAAAGTTGTAATCTCTGGATTACTCCCAGTGCCACGTGCCAGTGAGTATAGGAATAGGAAGATAGAACAGATGAATGCGTGGCTAAAGAGTTGGTGCAGGAGGGAGGGCTTTAGTTTCCTGGATCACTGGATCTGCTTCTGGGAAAGGTGGGACTTGTACAAGTCGGACAGTTTACACCTGAACCGGAGGGGGACCAATATCCTTGCGGGGAGGTTTGCTAGCACTGTTGGGGGAGGTTTAAACTAACTTGGCAGGGGGATGGGATACAGAGTGGAGCTATGGTAGGGGGTGAATTACAGCCAAATACGGAGGAAAAAACAAGTCAGCTGGGAAGGCAGAGCAAATATGTGAAGGCAAAAGGGAATATGGCAAGGCTGGAAGGCATTTATTTTAATGCAAGGAGTCTTGCAACCAAGGTGGATGAACTGAAGTTGTTGTTGAACACATGGGAGTACGATATTGTTGCTATCACGGAGACATGGTTGAGGGAGGGTCAGGACTGGCAGCTCAATATTCCGGGGTATAGAATCTTCAGGCGAGACAGAGGGGGGTGTAAAAGGGGAGGGGGTGTTGCAATATTAATTAAGGAGTCAATTACTGCTGTAAGGAGGGATGATATATTAGCGGGTTCCTCTAATGAGGCCATATGGGTAGAACTTAAAAACAAAAAGGGGGCAAGCACTTTGTTGGGAGTGTACTATAGGCCCCCAAACAGTCAGGGGGAGATAGAGGAACAGATATGTAGGCAAATCTCAGAGAAGTGCGAAAATAATAGGGTAATAATAGTGGGGGATTTCAACTTCCCCAATATTAATTGGGATAGTCAGAGTGTGAAAGGCTTAGAGGGTGCAGAATTCTTAAAGTGCATCCAGGAGAGCTTTTTGAGCCAGCGTGTAGAAAGTCCTACAAGAGAGGGGGCGGTACTGGACCTAATTCTAGGGAATGTAGCCGGGCAAGTGGTGGAAGTGTCAGCAGGAGAGCATTTTGGCGACAGTGACCATAATTCGGTGAGATTTAAGGTGGTCATGGAAAAAGACAAAGACGGCCCGGAAATAAGGGTTCTAAATTGGGGGAAGGCCGATTTTAATATGATAAGGCAGGATCTGGCCAAAGTGGACTGGGAGCAGCTACTTATAGGAAAATCCACATCAAAGCAGTGGGAGACTTTCAGAAGGGAAATAGAGAGAGTACAACGCCAACATGTTCCCGTAAAGGTCAAGGGTGGTACCAACAAGGAAAGGGAACCTTGGATGACAAGGGATATACAAAAATGCATTAGGAAAAAAAGGGGGGCTTTTGGCAGTTACAAAAGACTAAAGACGGAGGAAGCCCTAGAGGAGTATAAAAAGTGCAGGGGCATACTTAAAAAAGAAATTAGGAGAGCGAGGAGGGGCCATGAAATAACACTGGCAAGCAAAATAAAGGAAAGTCCTAAGATGTTTTATAAGTATATTAAGGGCAAGAGGATAACCAGGGAAAGGGTAGGGCCCATTAGGGACCAAATTGGCAATCTGTGCGTAGAGCCAGATGATGTAGGTGGGGTTTTAAATGAATTTTTTGCATCTGTGTTCACTATGGAGGAAGACGATGTAGACATAGAAATCGGGCAAGGGGACTGTGACATACTTGAACATATTAGCATCGAGAGGGAGGAGGTACTAGCGGTTTTAGCAGGCCAAAAAGTGGATAAATCCCCAGGCCCGGACGAGATGTATCCCAGGCTGCTGTGTGAGGCAAAGGAGGAGATTGCAGGGGCTCTGACACAAATTTTCAGAACCTCTCTGGCCACAGGGGATGTACCAGAGGACTGGAGAACAGCTAACGTAGTACCATTATTCAAGAAGGGTAGCAGGGATAAACCAGGGAATTACAGGCCAGTGAGCCTAACATCTGTGGTAGGGAAATTATTGGAAAAAATTCTGAGGGACAAAATTAGTCTCCACTTGGAGAGGCAAGGATTAATCGGGGATAGTCAGCATGGCTTTGTCAAGGGTAAATCATGTCTGACCAATCTGATTGAATTTTTCGAGGGGGTGACTAGGTGTGTGGATGAGGGAAATGCTGTGGATGTGGTATACATGGACTTCAGTAAGGCTTTTGACAAAGTCCCGCATAGGAGACTGGTCAAGAAGGTAAGAGCCCATGGGATCCAGGGTGCCTTGGCACGTTGGATCCTAAACTGGCTGAGTGGCAGGAGGCAGAGGGTGATGGTCGAAGGTTGCTTTTGTGACTGGAAGCCTGTGTCCAGTGGGGTACCTCAGGGATCGGTGCTGGGTCCCTTGCTGTTTGTGATCTACATAAATGATTTGGATGAGAATGTAAAAGGTATGATCAGTAAGTTCGCAGATGACATGAAAATTGGTGGGGTGGTAAATTGCGAGGAGGAAAGCCTCAGGCTACAGGACGATATAAACGGGTTGGTCAGATGGGCGGAAAAGTGGCAAATGGAATTTAACCCCGAAAAGTGCGAGGTGATGCATTTTGGACGGACAAATAAGGCAAGGGAATACACAATGAGTGGTAGGGCCCTAGGAAGCACAGAGGGTCAGAGGGACCTTGGTGTACATGTACATAGATCCCTGAAGGCAGCAGATCAGGTAGATAAGGTGGGTAAAAAGGCATATGGGATACTTGCCTTCATTAGCCGAGGCACAGAATATAAGAGCAGGGAGGTTATGATGGAGCTGTACAAAACGCTAGTTAGGCCACAGCTGGAGTACTGTGTGCAGTTCTGGTCGCCTCACTATAGGAAGGATGTGATTGCTTTGGAGAGGGTGCAGAGAAGATTCACCAGGATGTTACCTGGGATGGAGCGCCTCAGCTATGAAGAAAGACTAAACAGGCTGGGGTTGTTTTCCTTGGAGCAAAGAAGGCTGAGGGGGGACCTGATTGAGGTGTACAAAATGATGAGGGGCATAGATAGGGTAGATAAAGAGGAACTTTTCCCCTTAGTAGGGGGGTCAATAACAAGGGGGCATAGATTCAAGGTAAGGGGCAGGAGGTTTAGAGGGGATTTGAGGAGGAACTTTTTCACCCAGAGGGTGGTTGGAGTCTGGAACTCACTGCCTGAAAGGGTGGTGGAGGCAGGAACCCTCACAACATTCAAGAAGCATTTGGATGAGCACTTGAAATGCCATTGCATACAAGGCTATGGACCAAATGCTGGAAAATGGGATTAGATTAGACAGGGCTTGATGGACGGCGCAGACACGATGGGCCGAAGGGCCTCTTTCTGTGCTGTATAACTCTATGGCTGAGACAAGGGTCCTCAATTTAAATAAAGGAAACTACGATGGTCTGAGGAGCGAGTTGGGTAGGATTGATTGGGGAATGGCACTCAAAGGGTTGACGGTGGATAGGCAATGGCAAACATTCAAAGACCGAATGGATGAGCTACAGAATTTGTTCATCCCAGTTTGGCATAAAAATAAAACAGAAAAGGTGACTCAACCGTAGCTAACAAGGGAAATTAGGGATAGCATAAGATCCAAGGAGAGGACATATAAATTGGCTAGAAAAAGCAATAATCCTAAGGGTTGGGAGCAGTTTAGGAGTCAACAAAGGAGGACAAAGGGATTAATTAAGAAAGGGAAAATAGAATGAGAGTAAGCTAGCAGGGAACATAAAAACTGACTGTAAAAGCTTTTATAGATATGTGAAGAGAAAGAGATTGGTGAAGTCAAGTGTAGGTCCCCTACAGTCAGAATCAGGGGAATTTATAATGGGAAACAAGGAAATGGCAGACCAACTAAATACATACTTTGGTTCTGTCTTCACAAAGGAGGACACAAATAATCTCTCAGAGATGCTGGGGAACATAGGGTCTGATGAAAGGGAGGAACTGACAGAAATCAGTATTTGTAGGGAAATGGTGTTAGGAAAATTGATGGGACTGAAGGCCGATAAATCCCCAGGGCCTGATGGTCTACATCCCAGGGTACTTAAGGAAGTGGCCCTAGAAATAGTAGATGCATTGCTGGTCATCTGCCAGAACTTGATAGACTCTGGAACAGTACCCATGGATTGGAGGGTAGCTAATGTTACCCCACTATTCAAAAAAGGTGGTAGAGAAAGAGCGGGGAATTATAGACCGGTAAGCCTGACATCGGTAGTGGGGAAAATGCTAGAGTCTATTATAAAAGATGTAATAGCAGAGCATTTGGAAAGCAGTGAGAGGATCGGACAAAGTCAACATGGATTTACAAAAGGTAAATCATGCTTGACTAATCTACTGGAATTTTTTTGAGGATGTAACTGGTAAAATAGATAAGGGAGAACCAGTGGATGTGGTGTATTTGGACTTTCAGAAGGCTTTCGATAAGGTCCCACATAAGAGATTAGCGTGCAAAATTAAGGCACATGGGATTGGGGGCAAGGTATTGACTTGGATAGAGAACTGGTTGGCGGATAGGAAGCAAAGAGCTGGAATAAATGGGTCGTTTTCCGAGTGGCAGGCAGTGACTAGTGGGGTACCGCAAGGATCGGTCCTAGGACCCCAGCTGTTCACAATATATATTAATGATCTGGACGAGGGAATTGGATGTAATATCTCCAAATTTGCAGACGACACAAAGCTGGGTGGGAGGGTAAGCTGTGAGGAGGATGTCGTGAAACTCCAGTACGATTTGGACAGGTTGGGTGATTGGGCAGAAACATGGCAAATGCACTATAATGTGGATAAATGTGAGGTTATCCACTTTGGTGGCAAAAACAGGAAGGCAGATTATTATTTGAATGGCAATAGATTGGGAGAAGAGGAAGTGCAAAGAGACCTGGGTGTCCTTGTGCACCAGTCGCTGAAGGTAAGCATGCAGGTGCAGCAGGCGGTTAAGGCGGCAAATGGTATGTTGGCCTTCGTAGCAAGAGGGTTCAAGTACAGGAACAAGGATGTCTTGCTACAGTTGTACAGGGCCTTGGTGAGACCGCACCTCGAGTATTGTGTGCAGTTTTGGTCACCTTACCTGAGGAAGGACGTTCTTGCCATGGAGGGAGTGCAGCGAAGATTCACCAGGCTGATACCTGGGATGGCAGGAATGACGTATGAGGAGAGATTGTGTCGATTGGGCTTATACTCACTGGAGTTTAGAAGATTGAGAGGGGATCTCATCGAAACCTATAAAATTCTGTCAGGTCTGGACAGACTAGATGCAGGAAGATTGCTTCTGATGGGGGTCATAGTCTAAGGATAAGGGGTAAGCTATTTAGGACTGAAATGAGGAGGAATTTCTTCACCCAGAGAGTGGTGAACCTGTGGAATTCGCTGCCACAGAGGGCGGTGGAGGCCAGTTCATTAAATATATTCAAGAAAGAGTTGGATATATTTCTTGAGGCTAAAGGGATCAAGGGATATGGGGAGAAGGCAGGGACAGGGTACTGAATTTGGATGATCAGCCATGATCTCATTGAATGGTGGAGCAGGTTCGAAGGGCCGAATGTGTCTATGTCTATTCCTGCCATCCCAGGTATCAGTCTGGTGAATCTTCGCTGCACTCCCACCATGGCAAGAACATCCTTCCTCAGATAAGGTGACCAAAACTGCACACAATACTCAAGGTGTGGTCTCACCAAGGCCCTGTACAACTGCAGCAAGACATCCTTGCTCCTGTACTCGAATCCTCTCGCTATGAATGCCAACATACCATTTGCCTTCTTAACCGCCTGCTGCACCTGCCTGCTTATCTTCAGCGACTGGTGCACAAGGACACCCAGGTCTCGTTGCACTTCCCCTCTTCCCAATCTATTGCCATTCAGATAATAATCTGCCTTCCTGTTTTTGCCACCAAAGTGGATAACCTCGTATTTATCCACATTATACTGCAGCTGCCATGCATCTGCCCAATCACCCAACCTGTCCAAATCATACTGGAGTTTCTCTGCATCCTCCTCACAGCACACACGCCCATCCAGCTTTGTGTCGTCTGCAAACTTGGAGATATTACATCTAGTTCCCTTGTCTAGATCATTTATATATATTGTGAATAGCTGGGGTCCTAGCACCGATCCCTGCGGTACCCCACTAGTCACTGCCTGCCATTCGGAAAAAGACCTGTTTATTCCAACTCTTTGCTTCCTGTCTGCCAACCAGTTCTCTATCCAAGTCAATACCTTACCCCCAATCCCATCTGCTTTAACTTTGCACGCTAATCTCTTATGCGGGCCCTTATCGAAAGCGTTCTAAAAGTCCAAATACACCACATCCACTGGTTCTCCCGTATCTATTCTACCAGTTACATCCTCAAAAAATTCCAGATTAGTCAAGCATGATTTACCTTTTGTAAATCCATGTTGACTTTGTCCGATCCCGTCACTGTTTTCCAAGTGCTCTGCTATTACATCTTTTATAATGGACTCTAGCATTTTCCCCACTACCGATGTCAGGCTTACCGGTCTATAATTCCCCATTTTCTCTCTACCACTTTTTTTAAATAGTGGGGTTACATTAGCTATCCTCCAATCCATGGGAACTGTTCCAGAATCTATAGAATTTTGGAAGATGACCAGCAATGCATCTAATATTTCTACCACTTCCTTAAGTACCCTAGGATGTAGATTATCAGGCCCTGGGGATTTATCGGCCTTCAATCCCGTCAATTTCCCCAACACCATTTCCCTACAAATACTGATTTCTTTCAGTTCCTCCCTCTCATTAGACCCTATGTTCCCCGACATCTCTGGGAGGTTATTTGTGTCCTCCTTTGTGAAGACAGAACCAAAGTATGTATTTAATTGGTCTGCCATTTCTTTGTTCCCCATTATAAATTCCCCTGATTCTGACTGCAAGGGACCTACGCTTGACTTCACCAATCTTTTTCTCTTCACATATCTATAGAAGCTTTTACAGTCAGTTTTTATGTTCCCTGCAAGCTTACTCTCATACTCTATTTTCCCCCTCTCAATTAATCCCTTTGTCCTTCTTTGCTGAATCCTAAACTGCTCCCAATACTGAGGTTTGCTGCTTTTTTTGCGTGCGGATGCCTCCGATCGGGAAAAATCTACGCACTTACCTGCTGGCTCCCTAGGTCCCGAGACTTCCGATCCTGGGCCTCTCTTGGTCTGCGCACGCAGAGGCCCAGGTATCGAAGGGGTGCAGGCTGTTCGCAAGTGTCCCTGGGATCACATGGGCCATGGGGAACCAAAGAAGGGAATCCCCCTGCACACTTCTGACAGATCTCTACACATAGAACTGTCAAAAGTATGAATGGGGATCACTTAAAAAAGTTAAACATTAAATACATTTTTAAAAATCACATTTAAAATTAGTTAAAATTACATTAAATTAAATATTTTAAACAAAAATTTAATTTTTGACAAAAATTAGTTTTTTACTGGGCTAAAAATAAGCTTAATTTAAAAATACTTTAAAAAAAGTATCAATGAGTGAAAAAATAATTATTTTTTATTTTTTTAAACTCTTATGCTGGTAAAAGCAGGCCTTCTGCCAAGCGTAAGATTTTTAAAGGTTTTCAGTGAGCGGAGATTGTGCAGAAAGCAGAACACTGCCCACGGAGATCCTTCGCCCGGGCAGGCGGATGATCTGTCAAGAGAATTCTTGACAGATCGGAAGTGCCGGGTTTTAGTGCATGCGTGAAACCGGCACTTGCAAGGCCCCTATGGGTGTGTACACATCTCGTACGCACCCGTGGAGGCCAGAATATCCAGCCAATTGTCTTCTGTCTTTGTATGACCACAAAAAATACCCCTAGTGGCCATACTGTATACTATCTGGTCATGCACAGTTTCAAAAGGAAGTGATAATTTGATAGTAGGAAGCTCTATAATTTGATGATTGTTAATTAAATGGTCTGACATGCTTTTGCAATAATAGGAAATTCAAAGTCCCACAAGTAGCCATCTTAGCTTTCATCCAGTTATGCCCCATTTCAAAAGGAAACAAGATCTTGATAACAGAAAGTCATGTAACTGTAGTGATGATTGTCTGAATTTACAGTATTTTAATCAGGATATAACACACCAATACAGTACTTACACACAAAACAACATGCTTGTATAAACATTCAAGATGAACACTATATTGGGTGCAAGGGCATAAATCTGGGACAAAATAAAATATACAAGATGACACTGATTGTGACTTTGTATATCCCACAAAATACTGATCCATTTAACTCTACTCCTGTACAAAATGTAAGATCCAGGATGCTACTGGAAACATAAATAAATTACTGATTCGTAAAATCCCTATACAGAACATTTTGCTTCAAAATAAAAAAATGTAATGATATATAGAAATGCATTGAGATTATAAATAACAGAAATATTTATAGCTCCATATATACGTTCCTCAAATTCTGTTTCAGGATACCATGCAATAAAAGTTTAACAAACTTTAACTATATTCATTATTCACAGAATTGCAGGACTCAAAAAGGTTAAACAAACATCTTGTTACAATTTGGGCTATCTGCCAACACTATTTGTATTCACAGAAAAAATGTAATTTCCATATGCAGACTTACCTCTCCCATAAACAGAAATTGTAACCTTACGTGTGGAGTGAATGGGATTCTTTGTCACATGACCTTTATAAATCACTGGTTAGGCCTCAGCTGGAGTATTGTGTCCAGTTCTGGGCACCACACTTTAGGATGTCAAGGTCTTGAGAGGGTACAGAGGAGATTTACTAGAATGGTACCAGGGATGAGGAACTTCAGTTATGTGGAGAGACTAAAGAAGCTGGGATTGTTCTCCTTAGAACAGAGAAGGTTAAGAGGAGATTGTGGTGTTCAAAATTATGAACGGTTTTGAGAGAGTAACGAAGGAGAAACTGCTGCCACTAGCAAGAGGGTCGGTAACCAGAGAACACAGATTTAAGGTAATTGGAAAAAGAACCAAAGGGGAGATGAGGAGGTTGTTTTCATGCAGCGAGTTATGATGATCTGGAATGCACTGCCTGAAAGAGTGGTGGAAATAGATTCAATAGTAACTTTCAAAAAGGAATTGAATATATACTTGAACAGAAAAACATTGCAGAGCTATAGGAAGAGAGCAGGAGGGGTGGGACTAATTGGATAGTTCTTTCAAAGAGTCAGCACAAGCAAAATGGGCCGAATGGCTTCCTTCTCTGCAGTATGATTCTGTGACCAACAATTAGCCTTATACCACAATGTACTGGAAATTACATGGGCTACCCATTGCATTCTCTTATGCATTCAAAAAAGTGGAAAATACCAAATTGTCAAGACTGTTATACGTTAGGCTAAAACTAATAGTTAACTTTATTTACAAACAATTAATTATATAGAAGGAACACACAGCAATAAAGTAGTACAGCACTTGACTTACTTTACGAATGGTTTCAAAACAATAAAGAGTGCTGAATATTTAGATCTCCATTCCAATAACTTTTGAACTGAGTCTCTAATAAGAACATAAGAACTAATAGTAGGAGTAGGCCATATGGCCCTTCAAGCCTGCTCTGCCATTCAATAAGATCATGGCTGATCTTCGATTTTAACTCCACTTTCCTGCCCCATCCCCAAATCTCTCGATTCCCCCAGAGTCCAAAAATCTATCTATCTCAGCCTGAATATACTCAACAGCTCAGCATCCACAGCCCTTTGGGGTAGATAATACTAAAGACTCACAACCCTCAGTGAAGAAATTCCTCCTCATCTCAGTCTTAAATGGCCGACACCCTATCCTGAGATTATGCCCCCTAGCTCTAGGCTCTCCAGCCAGGGGAAACAACCTCTCAGCATCTACCCTGGCAATCCCCCTCAGAATCTTATATGTTTCAATGAGATACCCTCTCATTCTTCTAAACTCCAGAGAGTATAGGCCCAATCTACTCAATCTCACCTCATAGGACAACCCTCTCATCCCAGGGATCAATCTAATGAACCTTCGTTGCACCCCCTCTAAGTCATGTATGTCCTATCTCAGATAAGGAGACCAAAACTGTGCACAGTACTCCAGGTGTGGTCTCACCAGAGCCCTGTATAATTGTAGCAAGACTTCCTTACTCTTGTACTCCAGCCCTCTAGCAATAAAGGCCAACATGCCATTTGCCTTCCTAATTGCTTGCTATACCTGCATGCTAACTCTGTGTTTCCTGTACGAAGACACCGAAATGTCTCTGAACACGAACATTTAATAGTTTCTCACCATTTAAGAAATATTATGTTTTTCTATTCTTCCTGCCAAAGTGAATAACCTCACATTATACTCCATTTATCACCTTATTGCCCACTCACTTAGCCTGTTTATATCCCTTTACAGGCATTTTGTGTTCTCCTCCCAGCTTACTTTCCAACTGAGCTTTGTATCATCGGCAAACCTGGATACATTGCACTTGGTCCCTTCATCTAAGTCATTGATATAGATTGTAAATAGCGGAGGCCCAAGCACTGATCCTTGCGGCACCCCACTCGTTACAGCCTGCCAACTGGAAAATTACCCATTTATCCCTACTCTCCGTTTTCTGTCCAGAGAGTAAGAATAAACGGGTCATTTTCCGATTGAAACATTGTGTGAATAGTTGTCTCATTCACCACTTCAACATGGAAGCAGGCATTGAGAGAGAGAACTGGAGACAGAGAGAAAACCTATACCTCTTCTCCAATTCTTCTGGACCTCCAAAGGCAGATTTTCTCTGAAGGTCAAAGCAATTCCTTCTCAATAGTCAGCCAATCAAATTAGTAATTATTTCTACTACTCAGGTAAATAAAATGTATAATCAGTTTTTTTTACATTGTTTGTTGAGCTGTTTGCTCTGGATACCAGGTTGTAAGAGAAATTATTCTAAATAACTGACAAATGTAAATACATTAATATTTCAAAGATATGATGGACTAGCTATTCCTAGAAATCTTTGGGTATTATTTCCCTCCCCTGATACCAAGGTAAAACTACATTTCAGCCAAAACCAACTGAAATCTATAGAAACATAGAAAAATAGGAGCAGGAGTCGGCCATTCGGCCCGTCGAGCCTGCTCCGCCATTCAATGAGATCATGGCTGATCCTCGATCTCAATACCGTATTCCCGTTCTCTCCCTATACCCCTTGATGCCTTTTGTGTCTAGAAACCTATCTATCTCCTTCTTAAATATATTCAGTGACTTGGCCTCCACAGCCTTCTGTGGTAGAGAATTCCACAGGTTCACCACCCTCTGAGTGAAGAAATTTCTCCTCATCCCAGTCCTACCCCTTATCCTGAGACTATAACCCCTCGTTCTAGACCCCCCAGCCAGGGGAAATATCCTCCCTGCATCCAGCCTGTCTAGCCCAGTCAGAATTTTATACCTATTTAAAACAAATTATTACGTCTATTCCCATATTTTGAAACAAATATAGTACATAAATCATCCTGTTAAAGACATGACAGAGCTCTGCTTCCATCACACCCATCCACACAGGGTTTCAGCCACCTGCCCATTACATCCGGTATTAACAAAGCTATGCTATTGTAACTGCCAATAAGGAAATTCTGAATTAGACTTAACTAAGATCAGATGTGTATTATAGAATATAGTAGTATGCTACACATCTCAGCTGACAACTAAACCAATCTATTCGATGTATGCGTGCCTTTGAAAGGGTGACGATAAGTCACATTTAATAATAAATGAGCACCATTTTGCTCTTTTTTGAAAAAAAAGTGAAATATCAACGTCAACATTTTGTTTCTCCTATTTACATAAGAACTTTGAATGGAATTACATTTTTTTAAAAGATAAGTATCGCCCTCATCATGGAAACTGGAATGTATGCTCCCCACTTTACATCTGCTATAAAACTGAAGTCCACTTTGGTCAAACTTTGAGTAAATACAAATAGTGGGCAGTGAGGTCAGTGGGAGTGAGCAGTGAGGTCAGTGAGGCGGAGCTATAACCAGCAGCGACCCGAGGCGTACCAACTCAACAGCAGAGGAGAGAGGTAAAAAATAATCCAAGAGTGATGTCACCAGGAAGCAGGTAAGTGATTGGTTGGATTGGTTGGTGAGTATTTCTTCTTTTTATTACAAGCTTAAATTCTGCGGTTTTTTTTCTAGGGTCTCTGTGCTGTAGGGGAGACAGTTGGTAAACCATTTAACTGTTGTAATTTAGAGGGATTGATTTAATTTAAACCCAATTAATTAAAGGGGATACTAGCATCTATAATCCGGCAGAGGGTGCCCATAACTAACAATAAAATTTTTTAAATTAATTACATAGAATGGAGCAGATGATGTGTTACTGTTGCGAGATGTGGGAGCCGGTAGACCCCATTGAGGCTAACGGTGATTACATCTGTGACAAGTGTCTGCTGCTACAGGATCTCCAGCTCCGTGTTGATGAGCTGGAGTCTGAGCTTCGGATACTGCGACACATCAGGGAGGGGGAGAAGTACCTGGACTCTGTGTATCAGAAGGTGGTCACACCTATGAAGTTAATTAATTCAGATGTAGCCCATGGTCAGGGACAGGACGGTGTGACTACGAGTGAGGCAGGTACAGGGATCCAGGAGGTAGTGTTGGAGGAGCCGCAGCCCTTGCTCTTGTCCAACAGGTTCGAAGTTCTTACTCCCTGTGGGGACGGGAGCAGGGGCTGCAGGGAGGATGAGCAACCTGGCCACAGCACCGTGGAGAGGGGGGCCATTCAAGAGGGGGGAGTAAATAGAAATGTTGTAGTGGTAGGGGATAGTATTATTAGGGGGATAGATAGAGTTCTCTGCAGCCAAGAGCGAGAGTCCCGTAGGCTGTGTTGCCTACCCGGTGCCAGGGTTAAGGACATCTCCTCTGGGCTGGATAGAAACTTGGAGTGGGAGGGGGAGGATCCAGTTGTCGTGGTCCATGTTGGTATCAACGACATAGATAGGACAAGGAAGGAGGTTCTGCTGAGGGAGTTTGAGCAGCTAGGGGCCAAATTAAAAAGCAGAACCACAAGGGTAATAATCTCTGGATTATTACCTGAGCCACAAGCGAATTTGGCTAGGACAAATAAAATAAGAGAGTTAAATGCGTGGCTCAAAGACTGGTGTGGGAGAAATGGGTTTTGCTTCCTGGGACACTGGCACCAGTACTGGGGCAGGAGGGAGCTGTTCCGTTGGGACGGGCTTCACTTGGCCAGTGCTGGGACTAGAGTCCTGGCGGATCATATAACTAGGGCTGTAGAGAGGGCTTTAGACTAACCAGTGGGGGGGAGCTTCCTAGAGAACAAATAATAAAAATGACAACAGAGAAGGTCATAGACTTAGGTAGCAGTGGGGAAATTAAAAACCAGAGCGTGTCAGGAAGGGGCAGAAGGTATGGAGTAAAAGGTAAAGTAATAAAAAGGGCAAAAGCAGGAACTAAGTGTCACAAAACACATTTGAAAGTTCTCTATCTGAATGCACGTAGCATTCGTAACAAAATAGACGAGTTAAAGGCACAAATAGCTACATATGGGTATGATCTTGTGGCCATTATGGAAACATGGCTGCAGGGTGACAATGCCTGGGAATTAAACATACCAGGTTATTTAACAATCAGGAAGGACAGGCAGGAAGGAAGGGGAGGTGGGGTGGCTATGTTAATAAAGGAAGGAATCACTGTAATACAGAGAAATGATATTGGGTCAAAAGATCAGGATAATGAAACAGTTTGGGTGGAGATAAGGAATAATAAGGGGAAAAAAACACTAGTGGGCGTAGTCTATAGGCCTCCGAACAGTCGCAACTCGGTTGGACGGAGTGTCAATCAGGAAATAGTTGAGGCTTGTAATAAGGGAACATCTATAATTATGGGGGATTTTAACTATCATATTAATTGGACAAATCAAATTGGGCAGGGCTGCCTTGAGGATGAGTTCATCGAGTGTATTAGGGATGGGTTTCTTGAGCAGTATGTAACTGAACCGACCAGGGGGCAAGCAACCTTAGATCTGGTCCTGTGTAACGAGACAGGATTAATTAAAAATGTCCTAGTTAAGGATCCCCTTGGAATGAGTGACCATAACATGGTTGAATTCCATATTCAATTAGAGGGCGAGGAGGTTGTATCTCAAACAAGCGTGCTAAGCTTGAATAAAGGAGACTATGAAGGTATGAGAGCGGAATTGAGTAAAGTGGATTGGGAAAATAGATTAAAGGGTAAGACGATACAAGATCAGTGGTGTACATTTAAGGAGTTATTTTACAACTTCCAAAAAAAGTATATTCCACTGAGAAAAAAAGGGTGTAAAAGAAAAGACAGCCATCCATGGCTAAGTAAAGAAATTAAGGATAGTATTCGACTAAAAACAAGGGCATATAAGGTAGCCAAATCTAGTGGGAGGATAGAGGATTGGGAAAATTTTAAAAGACAGCAAAAAATAACAAAAAGATTGATTAAGAAAGGGAAGATAGATTATGAAAGTAAATTAGCAAAAAATATAAAGACAGGTAGTAAGAGTTTTTATAGTTATATAAAAAGAAAAAGGGTGGCTAAAGTAAATGTTGGTCCCTTAGAGGATGAGACCGGGAAATTAATGGTGGGAAATATGGAGATGGCAAAAACACTGAATGAATATTTTGTATCAGTCTTTACAGTAGAGGACACCAAGAATATCCCAACACTGGACAAGCAGGGGGCTATAGGGGGGGGGAAGGAGATAAACACGATCAAAATCACTAAGGAAGTGGTACTCGGTAAAATAATGGGACTCAAGGCGGATAAATCACCTGGATCTGATGGCTTACATCCTAGGGTCTTGAGGGAAGTGGCGGTAGGGATTGTGGATGCATTGGTAATAATCTTCCAAAACTCCCTGGACTCAGCAAAGGTCCCGGCAGACTGGAAAACTGCTAATGTAACACCCTTATTTAAAAAGGGCAGTAGACAGAAGGCTGGAAACTATAGACCGGTTAGCCTAACATCTGTGGTAGGTAAAATTTTGGAGTCCATTATTAAGGAGACAGTAACAGGACATTTGGATAATCACAATTTAATAGGACAAAGTCAGCATGGTTTTATGAAGGGGAAGTCATGTTTGACAAATTTGCTGGAGTTCCTTGAGGAAGTAACATATAGGGTGGATAAAGGTGAACCAGTGGACGTAGTGTATTTAGACTTCCAAAAGGCATTTGACAAGGTGCCACACAAAAGATTATTGCTTAAGATAAAAAATCACGGGATTGGGGGTAATATTCTGGCATGGATAGAGGATTGGCTATCTAACAGAAGGCAGAGAGTTGGGATAAATGGTTCATTCTCAGACTGGCAATCAGTAACCAGTGGTGTTCCGCAGGGGTCAGTGCTGGGTCCCCAACTCTTTACAATCTATATTAACGATTTGGAGGAGGGGACCGAGTGTAACACATCAAAGTTTGCAGATGATACTAAGATGGGAGGGAAAGTAGTGAGTGAGGAGGACATAAAAAACCTGCAAGGGGACATAGACAGGCTAAGTAAGTGGGCAGAGATTTGGCAGATGGAATACAATACTGGAAAGTGTGAGGTTATGCACTTTGGCAGGAAAAATCGTAGAGCAAGTTATTATCTTAATGGCAAGAAACTGGAAAGTACTGAAGTACAAAGGGATCTGGGGGTCCTGGTGCACGAAACTCAAAAGGTTAGTATGCAGGTGCAGCAAGTGATTAAGAAGGCCAATGGGATGTTGGCTTTCATTGCTAGGGGGATAGAATATAAAAATAGGGAGGTATTGCTTCAGTTGTACAATGTATTGGTGAGACCGCACCTGGAATACTGCATACAGTTTTGGTGTCCATACTTAAGAAAGGACATACTTGCTCTCGAGTCAGTACAAAGAAGGTTCACTCGGTTGATCCCAGGGATGAGGGGATGGACATATGAGGAGAGGTTGAGTAGATTGGGACTCTACTCATTGGAGTTCAGAAGAATGAGAGGCGATCTTATTGAAACATATAAGATTCTGAAGGGGTTGGATCGGGTGGATGCGGGGAGGATGTTCCAGATGATGGGTGAAACTAGAACTAGGGGGCATAGTCTTAGAATAAGGGGCTGCTCTTTCAAAACTGAGATGAGGAGGAACTACTTCACTCAGAGGGTGGTAGGTCCATGGAATGTGCTGCCCCAAAAAGTTGTCAAAGCTACATCATTACATAAATTTAAAACAGAAATAGACAGTTTCCTAGAAGAAAAGGGAATTAAGGGTTACGGGGAGCGGGCAGGAATTTGGACATGAGTCTAGGTTCGGATCGGTCATGGCCCTGTGGGTAGCGGAGCGGGCCCAGGGGCCGTATAGCCTGATCCTGCTCCTGTTTCGTGTGTCTAATTCTGTTAGATTCAGGAGATAGTCCTGTCATAGTGGATTGGCGGTTAGGATCAGATCAGCCATGATCTTATTGAATGGCAGAGCAGTCTCGAGGGGCCAATTGGCCTACTCCTGCTCCTATTTCTTATGTTCTTATACAGCATTGGGCTTTTTTAGCAATGTAATTAAGAATAGACTGTTACCAAAATATGCCATTCTGAACTTCCTCTAGTTAATGGTATTTGTATTAATTGCCCAGCAAAATGCCATTATATAAGCAGGAGGCAATGGACCTGTATTCTGTTCTGTAAATTAGGTTTCCATTGGGGCACCTGAACCAACCGGCTAGAGACAATGAAAGGCGCTTTGACATTCCGGTGATTGTTCACACTCATTGCTGCTGAGATAAGTATTCATTTGAACTCAGCAGGGTCATTGATTTGAACTCAGCAGGGTCATTGCTGAGTTAGCCAGGCATATTCAACTTTTAGGGAATGTCAGTTGACTAAAAGTTGGAATCAGGCCTCTTAAAAACAGGCCTATTTTTAAGTTATGGGGAAGATAGGGGGGGAAAAAAAGAGAAAAGATGTAGAGGGTATGAAATTAAAACAGGATACGCTGGAATCACACAGTAAAAACAACAGTTTTCCTTATCTGTCTACATTTAAGTGAAGCAGCATGGTTAACTTACAGATAGCGATTGTTGTCTCATATTATAAAATTGTGTCTCATGATACGGATACAATTCAACTGTAATGTACATATTTACAGTGTGCCATGCATAGTTACACAAACATTTTGTTTAAATAAGCTAAGAAAGAAAAAGACTTGCATTTATGTAATCACCTTTCACGATTTCACAGCAAGCTCACACAAACAGCAATAAAATAAACGACCAGATAATGTGTAATAAGTGTTGGTAAGGAGATAAATGTTGGTCAGGACACCAGGAGCACTCCCCTGCTCTTCTTTTTTGCACACAACCAACTTGTGTGAGCCTATATTAGTCACCATTTATTACATGTGTGCCACCATAAAGATAGAAACACGTGTGTGTTTATGTGTTGCATAAGGCTGTTTAATGTCTCATCCGAAAGACGGCACCTCCAACAGTGCAACATTCTTTTAGTTGTGCACTGAAGTGTCAGCCTAGATTATATGCTCAACTTTCTGAAGTGAGATTGAACCCATGAGTCAAAGGCGAGTGCTACCACTGAGCCAAGGCTGACACTAAGGCTCAACCGATCACACTTGCACTGAGCACATATCAGAAAGTCCGACTGTGGAGAGGAAGCACTTATGTTGAATGGTGATTTTGATTTAAGAACAAACATTTTGGCTGTGGATTCAGCTATTATCCAGATATCCATGAATTTTTCCATGTGCCAAAAGAGGCATGATCAATAAAAATTTAAATAAAACTAGATATCGGGCCAGAATTTACTGCAGCCAGAGACCAAACGGCACCCACCATTAGTTAGACTTGCCCGTGCCTGTTCAATTTCCATGAGATTTTGCACTGGAAGTTGCTGCAAGTGGGAGATGGAAACAATGCGGCACCCTCTACAGGGAACTGTGCATCTCCCTATCCAATCAGATCGATGAATCATTCATGAGTTGCGCAGTCTGAACCAGGAAGGGCAAGTTACAATATTGAATTCAATGCCAAATCAGATACAGAAATAGAAATAAAGGGAGGGAACAAAAGATTGGATTGAGAGAGAAAAAGAGATAGAAAAGTTAAAAAAAAAGGAATTTCTTTTTGAAAAACTCTCCAACAACAATTAAAAGCTGAAGGAATGAGACTCCACACTTGTAAAAGCTCATTTCTAGTGCCAAAGAGGTAGTTTGGCAGTAATTAACACTTATCGCACCGTTAAAAGGGGTCCTTAGACTGAAATGGACAAGCCCCAACTTTGTGGCAAGTTTAGTTCATATCTATTGTGCAAGTACAGAAACTTCACGTCGTTCAAAGCAGTTGAATGATGAGTCAGATGGCGAGATGCTGTTTTTGCGACGCTAACAGCAAGGTGGCGCATCTTGGGCAGCAACTTCCGGATTTTGGCGTTTAACCTCGCATCTGCCCTCGCCTGAATTGCTGTACAATTTGCGCATAAATAATAGTGAGCACCATTCGCCTCGCTGTTATTTTGACAAGAAATTCTGTGCTATCGTTTTGAGAGCTTACACCCATTATTTTCATCCCCTCTGAGCTGTAAACATGTGCACCGCCTGCGCCCCCTGGTGTTTAAGTCTGATCCTGCATGCAGCTTGGCCATAAAATTGCATCACTAATGTGTTGTGCACAAAGGAGAGAAAAATACCAGCAGATAATAGCAATTGTTCAAAATGCAACTCAAATTTCCATTGGAGCTATTGGGTGAGCTCTTGAGTATTTAAAAAAATAAAGGCAGTCCACAATATACCTGCATTAGACCTCTGCTCTAAACTGCACAATCAATCTTTACATCTGCAAAGAAATGAAGACACATGAGCTACATTCACCCCATTTCGCATCTTAATCCAGTTACTTACATTGCTTATACAGGGGCACAGCAAAGGTTACAGCCAATTTAGAAAAAAATATGGGTGTGCAGAACAAATTGTGGATGATGCCGAGCACATTCCCACATGCAATGGAAAAATGTCACAACATCGTGAAATTAACCCTGAATTTTTATAATTTTCAATTATTTTTAGCAGCTCATTAAGGAACAATTCTGAAATAAGGAGTGGGAAAACAGAATGATATGAGCAAGTGAGTCATTGACACAATTTTTTATTGGCTAACTGTACAGCCCATTGGAATACAACCTAAGTGCAAAAACAGAACTAAAATTCAAACTTATCCAGCTTCAACTGCTTTCTATGCATTTCTACTGATTAATTCATAGCCATATTTCAACCATTTCTCTGCATCTATATTCTCTTCCATTTAGGCTGATGCCTTCCAATGAATTAGATCATTTGCAAGTAGGGAGTTACACAATTTGGACAAAATAATGTAGATATTTAAGGAGTAAACCTAGGATTTTGAGCTTTTGCATTTGATGAATATTGCTAAGGAGGAGGTTCACATTAATAACCTGCTCATCAACATTTTATTTATTTCATCTTTATTCCAGCTTTAACGTGACACTTAAAGGTCAGGAAAAATGTTAAAACATTCAGGAAACATATTGCTAAACTTTAAAGACAGCACTCAAATGTTATTCTCATTACCCATTCCAAAATAATTACATCTTTTCAAAAAAAGTACCAAGATACAAGGAGTAGAGAATTGTACAGTAACATGTTGATAGCAACTAAAGTAGACTAATTCAAATTCATTAGTCTCAACTGTTAATAATGGGAACATATCATCATGCTCAGACTTTCAAAATTTCTCATCACAGATTACTAATGGAGTTTGGTTTGTTCAGAAAACTGCACAGCTGGGTCCCCAGAGAAATTTGGCAAAGAAACAATGTGATAGTTTTCATTCCAATAAAAATATTAAAAGCTTAGTGTGGAGACTGTGGTATGTCAACTAGTATGCTGTATTTAAATTCAACTCCCTGGAGACCAACCAAAAAGTATACTTCAGATTTTGATGTGCGAACATGTTAATGTTAACTGTTAGATCCGTGTATCTTAATGTTGCGTCCTTCAATAATCAGACAAAAGACTGCAGGGAACGATCAACAGGTATTTACTGAATGAGGGTTACTCTAGAACTAACTCTACAGATCACTACTCAGGGTTTATATACCAGGTGTGGTCACTGCCGGTACTACAGTATACAGGAGCTGTAAAAAGTAGTTCTCCCCTTAAAAAGGTACACACACTACAATTCCTCCCCTTTTAGATTAACAGTACCATAACACTCATTTAACAATGAAATATCTAACTAATTACAATTAACACTTTTAACATGCAACATTAGCTGAAAATAGTCTATTTATAAATTCAGTCTTTGGGAAGGCTTCCTGATTCTTTCTGGATAACGCCTTTCCCGAGTGTCTCGCTCTTGGTGCGGAGGCGATTCTAACACCCTGTCGTCAGTTGATTCATCAGCTTCCAATGCTATTGTTTCTGAGGTAGATGCGACCTGTACGTCGGGTTCCTCACCAGGTACGTATGGCCGAGACATGGGGTTGACTCGTTCCTGTGACACTAGGATCTGGTCAGCATGGCGTCTCACAATGTTCTCCCCAACATCCACTGTGTACATTAGTGGCCCCTGCCGTGTGCATATCGTTCCTGGTTGCCATTTCTCTGTTCGGTAGTCGCAGGCCAAGACTGGTTGCCCTACATTGAAGCTCCTTGTTGGCTTCTCATTGATGTGCTGGAATTGTTTACTCTCAACATCTCTTCGTACATTTGGTCTGAGCAAATCCAGACGAGATCTCAACCTTCGGTTAAAGAACATCATGGCCGGGGCCTGGTTGGTGACTGCATGTGTCGCATTTCTGTAGGCTAACAGGAAATTGTCCACCTTATGCTGCAGTGGAATGTCGTCATCGCACATGGCCTTTACTGCTTTTTTAAAGGTTTGTACGAACCTCTCAGCCAATCCATTTGTGGCTGGATGATACGGGGCGGATGTGTAATGCCTTACCCCATTCCTTTTCATAAATCTTCGAAACTCTTCGGACACAAACTGTGGTCCGTCATCAGAGCAAATCTGCTCTGGCAAGCCGTTCCTGGCAAAAATGGTCTGTAGGACTGCAATAGTTTTCTCCGTGGTGGTGGAGGACATTTTGATCACCTCAGGCCATTTCGAGTGCGCATCCACGGCTATTAAAAACATTGAGTCCATGAATGGACCAGCAAAGTCAATATGCACCCGTTGCCATGGAGATGAGGGCCACTCCCATGGGTGTAGAGGGGCATGTGGTGGTTCATTTTGGACCTTCTGGCATCCTGAGCAGCTCTTTGTCAGGTCCTCGATTTGTTGATCGATTCCCGGCCACCACACATAAGCCCTAGCAAGGCTTTTCATTTTCACCCCTCCCAGATGACCTTCGTGAAGCTCATTGAGCACTCTCTCCCTCAACTTGGGTGGAATTACCACTCGGGATCCACACACCAAGGTCCCTTGGCATACTGACAGCTGTTCGCTTCTGGATGAGAATGCTGGCAACAGTGAGTCGCCATGTGCTGGCCATCCCTTTGTAAGTGGTCGTTTTAATGAGCTTATGGCGTGCTAGATCGGTTTTGATTTCGCACTGCTCGTGAGCGGTTCCGAAGCACTCCCCCCCTCACCGGTTCTAGACACTGGGCTTATTGCCAGACAACCTTGATGTGTGGCCCAACTTGTGACTCGGAAGACAAATGGGTCAGGTGAGCCAAGGTGAGTTTTAAATCAGAAATATCTTTATTTTCAAGGAGAATAAACACAGAGAATGCAAGAATCAATTTAGACAAAAATCATTAGCACGTCTCCCAATGGGAACTAAAATTTAACACACAAGGAATAACTTTGACTATCTTAAATTATACAACAATTCTTAATCAGCGGTATACTAAAACGGGGGTGGGAAAAGCGCACGGACACATCGAGGGATAAATCACACTCCTGGATTACAAAACCCTTAATGTTACAAACCCTCCCGTTGCTAAAATATACCTTAACTATGTCAGTTAGGTAGAGTTGGGCCTTTATGCTCACCAGAATTTTAAAACCCTCCTGGACCTTGGTACTCCTTGTTACGTCCGGGATCTCCAATCTTCCTTATGGGACCGGCTCCTGGACCCGCTCTCCTGCACAAACTTGGAAGTCCTCCGAACTCCTCGAGCCGTCTCCTCTCCACTCGGCCTTCGAACTCCTGATGGTCTTGGATCTGGACTGAACTTCTGAATCTGCTCTCCTGCACAATCTTGAAAGTCCTCCGAACTCCTCGAACCGTCTCCTCTCCACTCGGCCTTCGAACTCCTGATGGTCTTGGATCTGGACCGAACTTCTGAATCTGCTCTCCTGCACAATCTTGTGGGTCCTCCTCGCTCTGTCCTTGACCTCGTGTCTGTGTGAATCTGTGATGGATCTGTCTGAATCTCACTGAATGAATGTCTTGCTGTCGATTTTCCCTCAACAGTTATACTGTTTCCTTGCCCTTACCTCAGCGCCAAATCAGGGGTTTTCTTTTGTCAAGGTAATGGGCAGGCTGCTTTGACAAAAGCAAGTACTTTATTTTAATGTCTTGTAAATGAAACTGATGGGATCTGTCCTGTGTCCCTCTGAGTTTGGTACAGATAATGTTTTTTTTTCCTGTGCTCAGCGATTTCAGAGATGGGTTTGCGTTTTGCTAGCAATTAGCGCACCTCCAGGTGCAAATACTTTTGTTTGCGAGTTCGTTACTGCTGTAACCATATTATCATATCAATAGCAGTAAGTTCTGGAATCTTCTAATCGGTGATGACTCAGGCTGCTGTAAGATACTGCTGGTGTGTCCTTTTGAACTGAGCCATGAGAACTGCCAACTCCATCTTGTGTTCTCACAATGTGGCCATTTCAGGGGTTTTACCAATCTAGACTGTATTTTCTGGATTTTGCGAATCCTACACCTTCACCGTCAAATCATATACCCGAGACAGCGTCGGGTCATTTCGGGTCTCCTTCTCTATACCAGCGTTAGTTACTGGCAAGCATTCAATTATAGTCGAATGAAATATTTCGACAGGATCCACTGCTGGTGCTTCCTCCGCAGTAGGCAGCGGCAGGCGTGATAGCCCATCAGCGTTTCCATGCTGTTTCGTGCCCTTATACTCGATTTCATATTGGTGCACCCCTAGAAAAAGGGACCATCTTTGTAGCCGTTGCGCAGTCATCACCGGAACGCCCTTCTTTGGATTAAAGATGGAGACAAGTGGTTGGTGGTCAGTCAGCAAGGTGTACTTCTGCCCGTGCAGATAGTGATTGAACTTTTTCACTCCCCACACTAGGCTGAGGGCCTCCCTGTCAATCTGGGCATAGTTACGCTCGGCTGAGGTTAGTGACCGAGACGCAAAGGCTACTGGCCTCTCCGAGCCGTCCGGGAATTTGTGCAACAGCACCGCTCCAATGCCATAGGGTGATGCATCACACGCCAACCGAATTGGTAGTGCTGGGTTGAAATGAGCCAACACCTCTTTTGATGTGATCAATGCTTTGCTCTTCTGGAAAGCTCGTTTACATTCGTCACTCCACTTCCATGGTACCCCCGTTTGCAGTAGGGTGTTCAGTGGGTGTAGTACGGTAGACAAATTCAGCAAGAACTTATGGTAGTAGTTCACCAGCCCGAGGAACGACCTCAGTTGTGACACATTTTCTGGTGCTGGAGCCTTGACTACTGCCTCAATCTTTTCAGGGGACTTATGTAACCCTTCTTCATCAATAACGTGGCCACAATACGAGATCTGCTTCTGCAAAAACTCGCATTTGTGGCGATTAGCTCGGAGCCCATACTCCTTCAATCTAGTGAGCACCTGCTCCAGGTTGGCGAGGTGATCACTGTCATTTTCGCCCGTGACCAGGATGTCGTCCAAATAACACTGGGTCCCTGGAATCCCTTGCAGGACTTGTTCCATTGCCCTTTGCCAAATAGCCGGAGCTGATGCTACCCCGAACACCAGCCGGTTGTATTGGTAGAGACCTTTATGAGTGTTGATCGTGAGGTACTGTTTCGAGGCTTCTTCTACCTCCATTTGCAGGTACGCCTGGGCCAGATCAATCTTAGTGAAGCGTTTCCCTCCAGATAGCGAGGCAAAAATATCTTCAATCCGCGGAAGCGGATATTGTACCGTGTGAAGGACTGGGTTCATTGTCACCTTAAAGTCCCCACAGATGCGAACCTTCTTTGGTTCCCCAGGCATATTACTCAATGACCTCTTCATTACAGGAACGATGGGTGTAGCCCACTCGCTCCAGTCCACTTTGGACAGTACTCCTGAACGTTCCAAACCTTCCAGCTCTGCTTCGACAGCTGGGCGGATCGTATAAGGTACCGGTCTGGCCTTAAAAAACTTCGGCCTTAAAAAACTTTGGCCTTGCATTTTCCTCTATTTTGATCGTTGCTGTTATGCCTTTTAGTGTTCCGAGTCCCTGCTGGAACACTTCTTGTGCGTCAGTTAGCATTTTTGACAGTCGTCCAGGTGTGACGTCGTCATCCTTTTTGGCATCTACAGTCAGTGCTTGTATGGAATGCCAATCTAGCTGTATCTTCCGGATCCATTCACATCCTAGTAGTGGTGGTCCTCCATCTGGCAATACATATAGGTCCATTTTTGGTGTTTCCTTGCCGTTATATATAACGTGCACCCTTATTTTTCCTTTGGGGTAGACTTTTTGCCCCGTGTACGTCTTCAAGACAATCTTTGTATCTCTCAAGGGTATATGTGAGAATAGCCGCTTGTAGTCCCTTCGGTTTATGACTGTTAGGGCTGATCCTGTGTCCAATTCCATTTTCACTTGGACTCCTGCTATCTTGAGCATGACCCAGATAGTTTGGTGATCCTCCGTTTTGATCACATTATGTAGTTTCAGACAACCCAGCTCCTTGCTTCCGGAGTCTGTATCACTTTTCTGTTCGTCTGAACTACTCTCCGTCACCTTATGTACCTTCTTGTACTTCTCCTGTGGAGATTTCTTGCTGCTGGTTTTCTTTCCCGACCTGCAGACTCTTGCTATGTGTCCTACTTTTCCACACTGTCTGCACACTTTGTCCTTGAACCAGCAATCATTATGGTCGTGTGTTGTTCTGCCGCAGCGATAGCACTTCACTGTTCCGTATGACATTTCATTTGTGCCATAATCTTGCGGTCTCCGTTGTATCTCTGCAGCGCCCCGTGCTGCTGCTTCGTGTGATACTGCAATGCTGAAAGCCTTGTCCAGCGTAAGATCCTTTTCTGATAGAAGCCGTTTCTGGGTTCCTTCACTTTGAAGCCCACACACAAACTTGTCCCTTAAAGTATCTGCTAGTCCCGTTCCAAACTGGCAGTGTTTCGATAGCTTGCGCAGTTCCGTTAAATACTCAGCATTACTTTCATCTTTATGCTGGTTCCTTTTGTGAAACTTAAATCTTTCTGCTATCAGCAGCGGTGTGGGGTTTAAGTGGTCCTGTAGGATTGACACTATGTTTTCAAAATCCTTTTCTACTGGCTTCTCTGGGGTTACTAGATTTTGTAGCAAGCCATACGTTTTTGCACCCATTGAATTCAACAATACCAGCGCTTTCTTGTCATCTGGCACTTCATTCGCCTTGCAGTATACTTCTATGCGTTCGACATATGTCGTCCAATCTTCGACTTCATTGTCGAACGCTGTGATACTGCCACTCTTCGGCATTTTTGGGTGTGGTTAGACTGGCTTAAAATGGCATCTCCCGCGCTTTCCTTTCTTCCCCGCTGCGGCTTAAAATGGCGTCTACCGCACTTTCCTTTCTTCCCCGCTGCGGCTTAAAATGGCATCTCCCGCGCTGCTGCCAACGCCGCTCTCGGCGGTCCTCGTGGCAAATGGCGACGCCCTGTGGGTTTCATGCGCTGCTCCTGCGCTGCTGCCAATGCCGCTCTCTGCGGTCCTCGTGGCAATGGCAGCGCCTTGCGTTTTCCTGCGCGCCTCTCTCCCCCGTTGACGCTGCTCGGCCCTTGAACACCGGCTGCGCTCTGCTCTCTCGCCTCTCTCCCCGTTGACGCCGCTCAGTCCTGAACACCGGCTGCACCCTGTGCGCTTTGCCCTCTCTCTCTCTCCCGTCGACGCTGCTCGGCCTTTTTCTGTGCCGCTCGGTCGGCTCTAGCCGCCGCTGTCTGGGAAGGGTCTGCGCAGTACCTGTTGCCAGCCCATTTCGCTGGACCACCGTGACTGGAAAGCCAAGCCTGGCTCTCGACAGCCTCCCCTGCGATGCTCAAATCTCCGCTGGATGACTGGGCGGTTGCCCGTGGTCGACGCCCGTGCTTCTGGACTCGACCTCCTTCCACTGTTCTCCAGGAGCGAATCCCTGGGACGTGATGCAGAGTTGCAGGTAGGTTCGAATCTGCGTCGTCGCCAATGTTAGATCCGTGTATCTTAATGTTGTGTCCTTCAATAATCAGACAAAAGACTGCAGGGAACGATTCAACAGGTGTTTACTGAATGAGGGTTAATCTAGAACTAACTTTACAGATCACTACTCAGGGTTTATATACAGGTGTGGTCACTGCCGGTACTACAGTATACAGGAGCTGTAAAAAGTAGTTCTCCCCTTAAAGGTACATACATTACATTAACGTACAGTAAAGAAACCATATACAAGCTGAAAAGTTAAGAGCTTGTCAACTCTCAAGTATATTATTCTTCATTGGCGGATGGTTTTGATGCTCTGGGCATAATTTTCTATTTACTGCACTGGCAGCAATGCTTCTTGTGCCAATGAAGTGCCATTTTCTGTTAATACGTGCAAAATCATAACACTAGTATTAACCTTGCAATTATTTCTCCCCCTTTCACAAATCCAACACTGGCATTAAAAGTTAAGGCATCAAGAACAGCATTTGGCTACTGTCTTTAAAAGTTTAACAATATATTTCCTGAATATTTTCACATTTTTCCTGGCAAAGTGCAGCAACAGGGAGAAAGGGAGATAGAAAAAACTTCTCACTCTTAGATATAACAAATATTACAATAGGCAAGGTCAGAAGAACACTGGATTTGCTGTGATTTTTTAAAAATTATGAATTCAATAAGAAAGTTTATGTTAAACTCCTAACTACTGTAGTATGCTAGAGTGGGTCCAAATTCAATTTATTATCACATGGGAGAGCATACCCTCTTGGAGCCAACACAACCTGAAAGACACCCAAGCTTACCTTTCCTCTCCAAGAAGGATAGCCACTAGCTGAACTTTAAACAAGCAGCACACGTTTTACCCTCGTCAGGCTGACAGCAGATACCAGGAAGTTCTCACTAGTGGCATGGGAAGCAGCATAACACATAATAAAAAGCACAAGTACATAGTCACCATCGTGCATGGGCACCCAACATATTCCATTGAATAATGGTTCCGCCAACTTTAACCGCAATTGTCTGCCGCACGTCAAACATGTATATGATCACATGTTCTCAAACAGGTAACAGCTACTGATAGTGTTTGTCCACAGCCTCATAGTTTCCTCATTTGTTATGCAATGGACATATACTTCTAGTGTAATAATAGGATCTATACAGGGCAGCTTACAATGGTGTTCTAGACACCCGAGTCACAAATGCAGCATGCCTTCTTAACTTATCGTTAGCTGATTAATCCAGATCCTCATGATAATGGATTTGGCAAAGAGCTATCCCAATGAGGGGGGGGCTACTGAATGAGGGTTTGGACTAGATCAGAGTCTCCCTCCCTGTAATAGTTTCACCTTTTTGTCAGACATCCATTTCACAGCTTAATCCTGGATCCTGCCCATAGCTCAAAAGGAGCCTTTCTATTGCACAGCTTGAACTGTGAAAGCAAAACAGTTAGACTAGTATGCCAGCAGTCTAACCCGTATTGAAATAAAGAACTTGTATTTATAAAGCTCTTTTCACATCATCCCAAAGTGCTTCACAACCAAGGAGTTGTTTTAAAGTGTAGTCACTGTTGTTCTGTAGGCAAACACAGTTGCTAAATTTTCACACAGCGAGGTCCCACAGACAGCATTGAAGGCATCGATAAGAGATAAGTGTCAGCTAGAAACTCGGAGAACTCCTTTGCCCTTTTTTTGACTAGTGCCACAAGATCTTTTACTTCTGCCTGAACAGTCAGACAGGGCCTCAATTTAACATCTCATCCAAAAGACAGCATATCTAGCAGTGTAGCACCTGAAGTGGAGCTTGAACTTTTGACCTTCCGACAAAGGCAAAAGTGCTACCACCGAGCCAAACTGACACTTCCAGTTGGCCAATCTGACACTTCTCAGTGCACTCCTGAAAAACTGCATGCAAGCTAAAATTGGCATCTAACAGGACGACTACAGTGGAAGTTGGGGTGTCCTTAGCTAAATTTTTCCGAGCAAAGATGCTTTTTAATGGGTCTAAGCTTTGGCTTGTGATATCCATGTATATTCTTTACAAAGTGCAAGAATATCTCTGAATGGTCTTACAGAAAGGTTTCCTAAATGTCTATTACTTCTCATCGATGAATTGAACTGTCAGACGAGGAGTTCAAAGGTCATGCAAATCACCTGGGTATCTGTGCTCTTTGTTTTCTTTGAGGTTTGCCAGCTACATGCTACTGACATGGGTTTTAAAGTGGCAATTCAGTTCACCAGGTAGTTGTGAATAGCTTGGCCCATCCATTGCTTTCGAATCACATTGTTTGACATCAATGGTAAACCTTTGACCATTGGCCAGTTATCATCTTCATCAAGACAGCAGCTCTGTTATCTTGATCGAGATGCTCGACCTCAAACCATGGAGTATAGGCATGATCTGTGATGTCAGCAGGCAATAAGCTTTGTTCCACTGCCCGCTAAAGTTGTTCACAGAAGACGATCAAACACAAGAAACAATGATGTCTATTCTGCTAATCGAGAGAACAGATCCAATCAAAAAGTTCAAAATATTGAGCTAAATTATTCACCAGAGCCATGAGCTATTTTTGCATTTCACAAAAGCAAGAACTCCCAAGATGAGACATGGAAAAGAGGAGTTCCATGCGAGTAAAGCAGCAGAAATGTAAGAATTGAAGAGATGATCTGGCAGATAGAAACTATGAGACTATAAACAAACTCATTGGAAAGCAAAGCGGAAAGATTATTGAAATTGGAACAGTAAAGAACAAGGACAGCAAACACGTATGTGAGGAGGAAGGCACCTTGCATGTCTAACCAGAGGTTTCAGGAACTCTTTAACATGAAGATCAGTTGAAGCCATTCAGATCCTGATATACATAGCATAGGAAAGGTTACAGGGCTAACTAGTGAGTTGGTAAGTCAGCAAGAAATACTGACAGAGAAGTGGCATTGGAAAAGATAGAATAGGCAGTAAGGAAGATAGAAGAGGAAAATCATCTGCCATGTACAGAATTACTGTAGAAGGTGAGATACTGAAACTTCACCAATTCATACAACCTCATTGGAGAATGGAAAAGATATTTCAGTTTTGGAAACTGGCAGCAATAATACCACAGCATAAGAAAGGAGACCAGGATGAGTCTGAACACTCTTGAGGCATCAGTCTGGGGAGGTATTTGTGGGGGGTTAAATTGGTCAGCCCCCAAAAACAGACACGGGGATCGCGATGCGAAATAACCCGTGCCCATTGAGTGGAATGCAGACACTCAGCATGGCAACTTTGTGCTGCCTGCTTGTTATAATGATTTCTGCATGCAGCCAACGCTCCCTAAGCTGTTCATTGGTTGCTCGCATCAGCAGGGGGCCCAATATCATTACTAACTTGCACGACTTAAAGGGAAGGTGCATTTTGGCTGGAGTAGGTGCTGGGACTTGTTCTGCAAGTGAATCTGACCTGGGAAAGAGTGAAGAATGGCTGACCATGGAAGAGAGCGGGCACCCAGATTTCCAGACACTGTACTGGAGGTAGAAAGGAGTAGAAATGTCCTGTGTCCTCAAGGGGGCAGGATGCCCTCCAGATACATGATGAGAAGGCAAGGAGAACAGATAGCCATGTATGTCAATACCAGGAGTATAGCCCCAAGGACCTGGATGCAGTGCCAGAAGAATTTTAATGATCTCACATGAGTGGTCAAAGTCAGTAAATGTATCTTCAAATGCCATATCCTACCAACTGCACAACTAGCCTCATCCACTGCTCAATTCACCACACCCCCATCACTCACCTACCAACAATCTCCTCAATCAGGACTCATACCTCACATTCATATGCTTCACCTCACCCTCATAAATTTAGCACTGTTGAAAGCCTCAAACCCACATCACACAACGTGCACACAGCCAGCTATTCAACCATGATAGCCACATCACCCATACAGAATGCAAACACACTCTGACATATTTCCCTCTCACTTACAGTAGAAGGTGGCGCACAACCAGAGGCAGCAGGAACTAACCAGAGGGGGAGATGTGCGCCTGCATGTTCTAACCCCCATGGAGCAGACAGTACTGGCCATTTTGGGAAGGGCCATTGATGAGGCCATGGCCACCAATAGGGCTGAAGATGAGTGTATCCTCATATCTAATCCTCCTTCTTATCCCACTTCTCCCTCATCCCAGTCTCTCCAGACTGAGAAGCTGCTAATGGTGTAAGCATGCACTTCTTACTATATCCTCTCCCCTCACCACAAGCCTACCCATGTCCCTTTTCCATTTCAGATACCCAAGAACTTTAACCTGCCCAGGCAGTGGAGGAAGAGCAAGAAGACAGTGAAGATGAAGACATATCATCACTCGATTTCACAGTCACAGCCATCAGATAAGATACTGACACTGCGTGTAATTTAGTGGATAGGATAGAGGCAGGATCTGCATGTGGTGAGACACCAGGCACACGTGCACTGCAGCCAAGGCAGGGGGAAAGGATAGCACAGGTGCCAGCTCGCCGGAGGGCGAGGTCGTACATTAGCTCTGCTGCAGAGGATGCCGATGATGACTTCGATGGGCCAGGTGACAGAAGGCGGCTGATGGGTGTACACACCCAAATGCTTGGTGCACTGGAAAGTCTGCCAGAAAGCCTGCGCTCAATGTCAAGGAGCATGGAGGTGTCCGGCACCAACGCGGCAGAGATTGAGCCATCCTTTCCAACACAGAACAGGTGGCCACCTCCATCAACACACATGATGCAGCATCTGATGGCCAATGTCTCAGCTTCCATTGCAACACAAGCAGCAGCCGCTCAGCATCCGAGTGCTGCCATGGAAGCTCAGACTGCTGCCATCATGGCTCTGGATACCAGTATGGAAAGAGGCTTCCAGGGCATCACAGCACTGCTGCAATCTGTTCTCCAACAGATCTGCTCCCAAGAGACCCTCTGCGGAAAAGGCCTCCTGCCGAGAGCCCTTCTGCCCCACCTCCCTCTTTTAGCAGCTTATCCTGCTTTGCGTGGCCTCTGCTCATTCTCGCAGTCGTGCTGAATGCCATGGGGAAGCCCTACTAGGCCACCCATGTCTGGAAGCCACTGTTTTGTGCATAAGCCTTTAAGTTACTTAAAAAATACTTTATCAGCCAGACCACTCTCTTTAGACTATTGAAACTTTTACCAAGCATGGAAAAGCACCCAAAACGCAGAGAATTACAGCAGTAGCCAAAAGAAATAATCCAGCAACTAACCTGTAAGTAGTTGATGATCCCTTTAAATAGCGCTGGTGGGGGGTCCTTCATTCCATTGAACACATTTTCAGCTGTGGGGGGTTAAGGAGCTGGAGAGTGGAGCTCCAAAATGGTAGCGCAGGTGTCAGTCATGATCTGCTTGCTCTGCATACTGCTGCCAGACGCTAGGTGTGCGCGCTAGCCTCTTTACCAACATGGCGTCCGGCGCACTTTGCATCAGAGGTATGAGCGCGCGCCGTGGATGCCATTTTGGAACCTTAAGGGGCCTCACAGCGCCCAACAAACGGGCTCTACTGAGACAATTTCGTCCCAGGGGCTGTGTGATGGAAGAAGCAAAGATTTCAGTGTAGCTTCTAAAGAGAATGTGGAGACGTTGACCAGGATCTCAGTCAGACAGATGAATATGCTGTTAGTATGGAAAAGATCTGTAATTGTGATTTGTAGACTTTAAGCAGGCACACCACAAAGTATAGAGACAATGGCCCAGACTTCCCAACAGTGGTGTATCTCTGGCAGGGCAGGACTTCTGCATTACGTTCGTATGCCTACAAGGCGAGAAGCATTGCTAGGTCTAGGTATGAGGAATGAAATAGATCAAGTAGATGAGTTAAATGTCAATGAGCACCTTAGGGTGACTGACCCATAATACGATAAAGTTTAAGGTCTAAATAGAAAAGAAAAATTACAGGAAACTTTTTGTTTAAACGGCACCTAAATATCCGGAATCCTCTATTAACCGGCAAAATTCTCGCTCCAAAAACAACACCTCAATAACCAGCAATGTTGCCGAGTCCGAGTCTCTAGCGGTGGCCGAGTTAGTCAGTGGGGGTAGTTCTCCAAACTGCCACTACTCGGCCTCTTGGCACTATCAGAAGTCGGAACACCTCAAAAACCCTGCATCAAGAGTCTGACTCTCCCACGCTGCCGGTAGTCTCTTCTGAGCCGCCATTTTTCGGGGGTACAGTACTGTGTGTCTCCCACGCTGCTGGTTTACTCATTGGATTGCATTATGGAAATCCCAAAAGTTGGTCCAACCAAAAGGAAGAGAGTGGTGTTAACTTTAAAACAGAAAATCGATATATGCCAAAGACTAGAAAGGGGAGAGAAGTGTATCAACATTATGAATGAATTCAAAATCGGTTCGTCAACAATCTACGACATCAAATCGCAGAAGGATAAGCTGCTCAAGTTTTATTCAAGCTCGGAGACATCTAAGAGTGTAGAGTTTCAGCGTACGCTTCGTAAGCCTAAGCTTGAAGAGCTGGATACCGTGCTTTACGAGTGGTTTTCTCTTAAGCGTTCAGAGGGTGTTCCGATTTCCAGACCCATGCTAATCGAAAAAGCGAAGGATTTCTACGCAAAGATGGAGCTCACTGACAAGTATGCTTTCTCTGATGGATGGCTAACGTGCTTCAAGGTACGGCACGGGATACGACGACTCGATATTTCCGGGGAGAAGAAATCAGCTGATCACGATGCCGCAGAAGAATACTGCGATTATTTCAATCGGATTGTGAAGCAACATGATTTGTCGCCAGCACAGCTATACAATGCCGATGAAACTGGCTTATTTTGGAGGTTTTTGCCAGAATCAACACTTGCTGGGGCTAGTGAGGCTAATGCTGCAGGTTACAAGAAAAATAAAGATCGTGTAACCATGCTAACATGTGCGAATGCTGCTGGATCACACCGGGTTAAACTTCTCGTCATTGGGAAGTATAAAAATCCCCGTGCATTTAAGAATGTGAGGCACTTACCTGTTGAGTACAAAGCTCAAAGAAATGCTTGGATGGATAAGGAAATCTTTTCAAATTGGTTCCATCATATTTTTGTTCCATCTGTGAGGGAACATTTCCGTAGAATAGGGAAACCTGAAGATAGCAAATGCATTTTATTGCTCGATAATTGTAGAGCCCATCCGCATGAATCCGAGTTGGTTTCTGGAAATATTTTCACCATTTATTTGCCACCAAATGTAACGTCTCTCATACAACCCATGGACCAGGGCATTATCCAAAATCTCAAGTGTCGTTACAAGAAAGACTTCCTACGTAAACTGATAAGCCAAGATGACAATACAGGTATTCACGCATTTCAGAAGGAATACAATCTTAAAGATGCCATCTTTAATGGTGCATGTTCCTGGAACTTGGTGAAAGGTCACACTTTGAGACAAGCCTGGTGCAAATTGTGGCCTTCTATAATGTTTGCTGAAGGTTCTTCCTCAGAGGAGGAATTTCATGGGTTCAATCTTCATCCGTAATGGAAATGGCTGGCATGGTGAAAACTGTAGGCCCAGCAAACCCTCTACGTCACCTCAGTGAACGTGATATTGAGCAGTGGGTTGGTGCAGGTAGAGAAGTTGCTGTTGTGCATATGCTAAGTGATGATGAAATAATTGAGAATGTTTTGAATCCAAAGAAAGAAAAGGAAAGTGAGGTGGAAACTGAAGAGGGTGAGATTTCTGAAGAGAACAAGATTTCTTGGGCTAAAGCTGCAGAAGATTTTGTTTCATTACTTAAATTTGCTGAAAGCCATTCTTGCTATTCTGCCCAAGAAGTTATGCACCTCCATATTCTGCATTCCACCTTTCTACAAAGAAGGCAAGAGTCCACTAAGCAAGCAGACATCCGGGACATGTTTAAGAAAGCTTCCAAAAGAGATGAATCAGTGGAAGTGCCTGAAGAATCTGTTGAAGTGCATGATCCTGATGACCCAGCTGACATGGATATTCCTGATGAACCAGTTGGCTTGGAATAAGTGTACAGTTAACCACCGTACTTTATACTGTACTGTACAGTCGTTTATAAGTTTTGTTTTACTGTTAAGTAATTAAAGAGTTATGGATTACCATCAACTAGCAGTACTGTACTTAATCAAGCATCTTTCACCATCCATTTAACACAACATTCTGTAGATGAGTACCCAATTACTGTATACTGCACATTTCCTGATTTTTTTCTTTTTCTTTGTTAAAAATAGCCTGGGTAGATAACCCGCTCAGTCATCCAGAATTTTTGATAAACTGGCAACACACCGGTCCCGTCGGTGCCGGATACCAAAAAGTTTCCTGTAGTACAAAAACAAGGATACAAGATTGGAATAGAGCAAATTTTAAACAGACGAGGAGTGAGTTAACAGAGATGAGTTGGAAAGAGGTATTGTCACACAGGGCTGTAGATCAACATTGGAATTTTTTTTTTAAAGAATATTTCAAAGTCACAGAATAAATATATACCATTAAAAAAAGACTACAAGTCTTAGAATACTGTGGAAAAATAAAGAGATTAGAAACAAACTAAAATTGAAGAGAATATGCAGGGCCTGCAGTTAAGGTGAAAATAAGAGAATACAAGAAAGTAAGGAAAGTGTTTAAGGAAGGGATAAGGAAAGCAAGGCAGAAGTTTGAGGAGAGAATCACAAAATATTTTTGAAATAAAAGTATTCAACAAATATGTCAGGAAAAAAAGTGAATAGCTAAATGTAATTTGGAACCTTAGAGTTTAGGTCAGTGAGTTAGTAGAAGATAAACAAAAATTGGCAAGTACTTGTATTTAATGTTTACGAACAAAAAAGATATGGGGAATTCTGAATTGGGTAAAAGCAAAATCAGTGAAACAGTAATAAATAAAAAAGTATTAGAGAAGTTAGTTAAGCTAAAATAGGACCACGTGGTGGGACCTGATACATCCAAGGATGTTGAGGGAAAATAGGGGAAGAAATCAGAAGCCCTAAAAATATTATTTCAAGGTTCTTTTGAGAATGGATGTGTGCCAGTGGCCAATGCAATACCAATTTTCAAAAAAGGAGACAGAGCTAACCTTGGTAATTACAGGTCAGTTATTATAACATTTTTGATAAACATTTTGGAATCTTTAATTAAAGATAAAATTACTAAATATAATTAGAAGCAGCTAATGGACTTCAGAAAGGAAGACCATGTTTGACAAACCTGATAAGAGTTCTTTGAGGAGGTGACAGATATGAAGGAAATGTAGTGATTGTGGTGTAAATGGACTTGCAGAAAGCCTTCGGCAAGTACCACACTAGCTTCTCTAATACTTTCCTTAATTTATTATAGCATATCTCATCTTGCTTTAAACTAATTCAGGATTTACCTCCTCCCCAATATTCTCTTCTTTTGTAAACACTGAAGCAAAGTACTTGCTAAGTATCCCTGCCAAATTCCACTTACATTCTAGTCACTCACTAAGTTTTTCTACATTAAAGATGCTATTATAAATTTGACTTGTTAACGTCTCCTCTCGGGTGTCCCTGTTCACATTTAATCATTCTCTTTTCAGATATATTTATAGAATATTTTACTGTCCTTTTTAATATTTTTTGAAATTCACATCTCATACCCCCTTTCTTTATCCCCTTTTGTAACTATTTTTCCTTATTTTCTTGTATTCCTTAAATCCCATATGCGCTCTTCTTCAATTTTAGTTTGTTGCTAACCTCTTTACTCATCCATGGCATTTGAGAAGATTGCGAGGTATGGAATTAGAAGAAGGGCAGCAAATTAGATTAAAAGTTTGCTGGAAATGAGGAAACAGAGCAGGAGTTAAGGGTAGTTTTCCCCGAGTTGTTGGAAGTAGATTGCGGTATCCCATAGGTTCTGTTCTAGAACTGCTTCTGTTGACTGTATACAGTAATGATTCGGATCTCGGCTAGAGAAATTGGTGCCCAAATTTGTAAATGATAGTAAAATAGGAAGCTTAGTAAATAATTCTGAGGACCAAAGAAAACTGCAAGGGGATATTGATAAGATGGTAGAATGGGCCAAAAGGTGGCAGATGGAATTCATATCGAATAGAAATTACAGAACAGAAACTGTGCGTCAGTGTTACTCTTCCACATAACCAATACTCCTAATCCCATGTGCCTGCTCCGTTCCCAAATCTCTTTATTCCCCTTTCCTTTAACCAATGACCTAAATTAGTATGAAATAAACTCTCTCCCAACTCACTTACAACTGCACTTTCAAAATTCCAACTGTCTAGCCTTTGACCCTCCTTTCACCATGACATTTCTGCAGCTACCAATCTTCTCAACCACACCCTCACACCACCTTTGATGCCCTAGACCCCATTAAAACCATTCCCTCTTTCACCCTGGCTGCTCCCCAGTACGAGGCCTCATCTCCACTCCCTTAATTCCAAGGGACGGATATGGCAGAAACTGGTTTAAACATTCACCGCTAAATCTGGCTGGACCACATAAAGCACGATCGGGTCCTGCTCACGTCTGCCAATTCACTATTCCAGAATCATTCTGAATTCAAAACCTAACCACTGGCTTCTTTTCTCAGCTGCAAATCGTCTTCTTAAACCCCTCTCCCCTGTCTCCTCTACCCTCACCAACAACAAGTGCAAGTAGCTCATGGACTTCTTTGTCTCGAAGATGGAGACCATCCGATCAGCTGCCGCTGCCACTTCCCTTCCTTCCCTTAGCCCACCGGGACAAACTTCCTCCAAGGTTCTCCCCTGCCCTAGCCCTGAACCCGTATCTTTCTCCAGTTTCTCTACGATCTCCCCTCATGCCCTCTCCGAGCTCATCTTGTTCATGAGACCCACTTCCTGCTCTCTCGACCCTATTCCCACTAAACTGCTGACCACCCAACTTGCCTTCCTGGTTCCCATGTTAATGGATATTGTTAACTGTTCTCACTCCTCAGGTACTGTCCCCCCTCTTCAAAAAACAACCCTTGACCTCTCCCGTCTTTGCAAACTACCGCCCCATCTCCAACCTCCCTTTCCTCTTCAAAGTCCTTGGACATGTTGTCGCCTTCCAAATCTGTGCCCATCTTTCCCAGAACTCCACGTTTTAATCACTACAATCAGGTTTCCGTCCCTGCCACAGTACCAAAACAGCTCTTGCCAAATGTCACAAATAACATCCTATGTGACTGTGACAAAAGTAAACTATCCTTCCTCAGCCTTCTCAACCTGTCTGCAGTCTTTGACACGGTTGACCACTCCATGCTTCTCCAACGCCGCTCTACCATTGTCCAGCTGGATGGGACGGCACTCGCCTGGCTCCATTCTTATCTAATCGTAGCCAGAGAATTTCGTGCAATGGTTTCTCTTCCCGCTCCTCCATCATTACCTCTGGTGTCCCCCATGGATCTATCCTTGGCCCCCTCCTACTTCTCATACATCAGCAACATCATCCGAAAAAACAGCGTCATTTTCTACATGTACGCTGATGACACCCAGCTCTACCTCACCACCACTTCTCTCGACCACTCCATTGTCTCTAAATTGTCTGACTGCTTGTCCGACATCCAGTACTGCATGAGCAGAGACTTCCTCCAACTAAATATTGGGAAGACCAAAGCCATTGTCTTTGGACCCCGCCACAAACTCCGTTCCCTAACCAATGACTCCATCCCTCTCTCGAACATCTGTCTGAGGCTGAACCAGACTGTTCACACCCTTGGTGTCATATTTGACCCTGAAATGAGCTTCCGACCACATATCTGCATCATAACTAACACTGCCTATTTCCACCTCCTTAACATCGCCCGACTCTGCACCGCCTCAACTCATCTGCTGCTGAAACCCTCATCTATGCCTTTGTTACCTCTTGACTTGACTATTGCAACGCACTCCTGGCTGGCCTCCCACGTTCTATCCTACGTAAACTTGAAGTCATTCAAAATTTGGCTGCCCGTGCCCTAACTCCAGTCAAGTCCCGTTCACCCATCACCCCTGTGCTCACTGACCTACGGTTAAGCAATGCCTCGATTTTAAAATTTTCATCCTTGTTTCCATTGCCTCACCCCTCCCTATGTGTATAATCTCTTCCAGCCCCACAACCGCCCCCCACCCCAAGATATCTCCACTCTTCTAATTCTGACCTCCTAAGCATCCCTGATTTTAATTGCTCAACCATTGTTAGTTGCTAACCCTAAGCTCTGGAATTCCCTTCCTAAACCCCTCCACCTCTCTTTCCTCCTTTAAGACACACCTTAAAACCTACCTCTTTCACCAAACTTTTATTCATCTACCCTAATTTCTCCTTATCTGCCTCATTATCAAATTTTGTTTTATAACGCTCCTGTGAAGTGCCTTGGGAGATTTTACTATGTCAAAGGCGCTATATAAATACAAGTTGTTGTTGATATGTTGAAATGGTTTCTGCTTCTATTACCCACATAGCCTAACAACCCCATGTGTGTAAAAAATTATTCTCCTGCTCTCTGTCCTAAATTTCTTACATTTACTTTTATATCTATGTCCCCTTCAAAGTTAATAAATGAGAGGTGGTGCATTTTGATTAAAGAAAGGTAATGACCCAGAATTAGCGGTTATAATGATGGTGAAACTGTCAACGTTCGCCATCATTACAACTGTGAATCTGACAACAACTTCTGGAGTACGCAAATGCGCAGTTAAACGCGGAAATCCAGAAGTTGCTATCAGTCATTCCCTGCTCCTCCACAGGGCGCGCTGTTAAATTCCCTGGAGCCGGCAATCAATTGAAATCACTGAACTGACTAAAACTTCCCCTCTTACACTGGAATATCGCTCTTAAAAAGCCCTGAAAAAGTTAAACCTTGCTGAATGAGGAGTAACTAGGTTTTTAATGATGTACTGGGTCATAATTACTGAACAACCATTCCGGCCCTGAAAAACTAATTTTACATTTGTGGAATGTCAAATTTTTCCATGATAAAAATTCCATGGTTTTTAATAAATGCTCACACATTTCCAGCCTTGTCCATCTCAGAACCATCAGAAGATACTGAACAGGACCAGAAGGCCTAGGCCAGAGTTTGAAAGTTACTATTAATCCCATGAGGTGGCTGGAAAAATTACCTGATCAGTACAGGAGATGTCCAGGTAGCAAAAGTTTGTGAGAGGATTGAGGAAAAGTGCCAATGGTTTGGAGTGAAGATAGAAACCTGTATCGTGTCACCCACCTTTTTCCAGTACTTTTACGCAATTTGATCAAATTTGCAGACAATGCCAAACCAAGAGGTAGTGGATTTAGAGGAGGCAGCTTAGAAATTTGAAAATGAGTTGGACAAAATATATGTAACTTGGCAGACAAAATTTAATACGAACAAGTGTAAAATACTGCATATACAGGAAACTTTGTGCTATCCGGCACCGACGGGACCGAGCTGTTGCCGTTCCCTCAAAACTGCCGGACAAACCAGCGTTAATGTTGAAGCATACGGCCAGCTCCGTATCTGGCAACAAACACTGTTGCTTAGCAACAGCTTCTAAACAGTCGGCCGTACCTTGGAAGCGTCTCTGTCGCTTAGCAACAACTTCAGAGAGACTTTGCAGAGCCTGACTGTTGAAATAAAAGCCACGAGAAGAAAAAAAAGCCACGAGAAAAAAAAAAACCTAACAAAACAGCTCCTGATTTTTGCCAGTGGCTCGAGCTTGCCGGACATTTAGCTTCCGGATAACACAAAGTTTCCTGTAGCAAGAAAACTGAAGAAAATAGACACTGATAGTGAATTGAAAGAAGAGATATTGCATTGTTCTGACTAGAAGTATTTTTAAACTGCAATTGAAACCAATCTGCAAGTGAAATGCATCATGGGATGTTAAAAGATGGTATCCAGGCAACATTTTTGTATGGTGCTGAAAATGGCTCTCATAAAAATATAAAAGCAGAGGCTAGATGCTTTTGAAACATGTGCAGCAGCAAGAGGAACAGAGCAAATTACAGCAAAAGGATGATGATGGTCAGCGTAAGTATGCTACAAAGCTAAAAATCAGTACTCTTGAAAAGTGATTGAATGTGCCCCAGATATTGGGAGGGGAAGAGAGAGAAAATGTACTTGAAGGTCAAAGCTAAGAGGGTAGAATTGTTTATGAGTAGATCTGAATGGAAGAGTAACAACAACCAATTGCAGAGGCTGGCAGAGAGGAAAGCATGATGGAAAAGGCTTGTGGTATCTGTGGCTAACAACTGAATAACTAAATATTTCTTCCCCTAAGTATCAGATCCAACAAATACATAGGCTGCGATTTTGCCTACTGAAGAGGGTCCGGGGCGGCCAGGGTCGGTGTTGTGGTCCCAGCTCGTTGCCTACTGCAGCCCGCACTCTCCAAGTGATTTTACGTTAATAGGGCTTGTTAAGCCCGCCCTGCAAGGTTCCTAGCCAATTAAAAGGAAGCGGGTCTGATGGTATCATTTGATGACGTGTCATCAGCCGGTTTCCTTAAAGGGACCAAGTCCAAATTGATTTTGACAGTTGTGATGTCAGTGTTCTACAGCACTGAGGTGCTGCAAATACTGACAAGCACTGCACAACTGCACCCAGGCTCTCCCATGACTCCCTCCATAAGGGAGTCACAGCACGCAGGAGGTTCTCTTCTCTTCCCATGGGCGGAAGAGACCTCCCCAGGAGATCAACGCAGCCTGGTTGCACATTGCACAAGAGGGCACAAGCAGGAATGTCATCAGAAAGACCAGGCTGCAGTGGCACAAGCCTTTCAATGATCTCAGTAGATCATGAAACGTTACTGCCAAGTCACACTCAACCTCATCCTGCTGTGCCACTCATCACATCCACATCACTCTGCCTTCCCTACCCTACTCCTGCACATCTTTACTCACACCAACTTACTTTGCACCTCCATCCATCTCTTTGGAAGTGGCTTAGTGAGCTGTAGTGAATGGTGAGACATAAGGTTAACCCCCCGCAATGGTGAGGAGTGTGAAAGGAATGGCTTGAGCATTGTAGGAATGCTTTATGGTGATGGTGTGGCGTGGTGCCAACCTGGCGCATCACGTGGCATCCAGGGTGTACAGCATCAAGTGAAGTAAATCTGGCCATGGTGAGACCATCCCTGGCATCCTGGGCAGCGATGTGGTCGGGTGCTGATGCCCTGTGTAGCATCAGTTGATTGCGGAGAAGGCTGGCGTTGTTATTGTTGCTGCTGGTGTGCCCGGTGATGCTAGTGTTGGAGCTGATCTTGGTGGGATTCTGAGGACCAAGGTGAAATATTTTCACGGGCAATGGTGCTGATGGAATAGATGGCAGGTGAGGTTGAGATGACAGAAGCGATCTGTCAATGGTGAGAGGTTGTTCCAATGAGGTGGCACTGGATAGAGAGTTGGCTCCAAACACTTACAAGCTGCAGAAAGCTCAATATGTCTTCCAAATGTAACCAACACTTTGAGCTTTGAAAGTGAACAGCTGTAACATGGGATCTTTTATACAACTTTGGCAGCCGTCAGGTCATGAGATAATTCAATGCTGAATCCACTCACAACGTGCTGAGCTGACGTGTTCCCCGAGCAGCGGGTAACCCGTGGGGGAGCAGGCAATATTGAAATGTAGGCATAAAATAACACTTAATTTGATGTTAACAATCCATTTAATGATGTCAATTATCTCCCCGACGCTTGGTGTTTGGTCTACTCAGCGCTGACAGACCCAACACCTGGGAGTTCCCTACCTGCTGTCAATCTTTTCTATTTTGACAGCGGACCCGCCTCTGAACCCACCCTCTGAGTGCCGGCAAAATCCAGCCCATACTGTGGGAAAAGTTAAAACAGATCACCTGTGTCAATGGAATCCAAACCTTTTCGATGAAACATTTAGACTGGAATATAGCACATTAAGAGGTTCATAAAAATAACAGTCACAGAATATTTGGCAGTATATAATGAAACTGAAACCTGTGTAGCTCAGCTGAAAAGCAGATCTGAATCTCAAAATGTGTTTGCAATTTGTCACCATCTGTATTTCATCCCGTTTCAAATGGAAAACTTAAGTTAGATGTTCAAATCAGACCATTTCTTGAATTTGCACGTCTGAAGCTAGACCTTTTGTTTTTGCAGTCAAGATTTTGAAGGAGGTTTTCAGATCTGCTTTTATAGATGGCATCAAAATACAGTAACCGTGAACCTAATGCCCACATTTCCATAAATAATTCTTAACAAAAATGATTACCTGCAGCAGTTGTGAAAGAATGTGAATGTTGATTTTTTTTTTAAATCCTTTGTAAAAGTTATCCTTCATCCTAGTGACCAGAACCATTAAGCTGAGTAAATATTCAGACTGGACAGGAATGTCTTTTATAACTGAAGGTATTTTGGACTAGAGAACACATACAAACTTTCAATTACTTTATCAAATTAAAACTCAGATCCATCCACTGATTTCCAGACACACTTCCATTCGCTGACCAAATATTTTATTTTTATCTTAAGTTCTGGAATCATTTATGCCCGATATTGCTCCTATTCCAGATGATGACCTTTTGTTCCATTAACAGGCAGAAGAATAAAAAATAAAACATTTTTTTCTAAATTGTGCTGCTGTCATTTTATTTTCCTCATTAAACTGCATCTAAAGACTCCCTACCCAAGATGTTGTCCGCAATGGCTTTAGCCAATTGAGCGCTAGTCCAGATTCCAGCTGATAGAGTTGTATCCAATCATATACTTTCTTTTCCAACATATATATAGCACCATGAAAATAGCAAAGCACATTATCTGTTTTGATAGCGGCATATTTCAGTTATATTCAGAGTGTAAGAAGTTCTTGTACAAACTTGCCCTTATTCAGGGCATAACCTTAACTCTTTTACTGCAGCACTATAAAATCTCACTTTATACACAGGACAAACTCTGAATTGAGCAACAGAAAATGCTGGAAATACTCAGCAGGCCAGGCAGCATCCGTGGAGAGAGAAACAGAGTTAACGTTTCAGGTCTGGGACCCTTCATCAGAACTGGAAAAAGCTGGAGATGTAACAGATATTAAGCAGGTGCAGAGACAGGGGGGGGGGTTTAGGAGGGGAGGAAGGAATTGAAAGAACACCCTGTACTTTTGTAAGAGGCAGGAAAGATAAAATGTTGCAAATGGGAATGGCAAAAATCGTACTGCATGAAAAATGGGGGCAGGGATAATTACCTGAAATTGTTGAACTCAATGTTGAATCTGGCAGGCTGCAAAGTGCCCAATCGAAAGATGGGGTGCTGTTCCTCAAGCTTACGTTGAGCTTCATTGGAACAATGTAATAGCCCGAGGACAGAGAGATCAGAGTGGGAGCGAAGCGGTGAATTAAAGTGACAGGCGACCGGAAGCTCAGGGTCACTCTTACGGACTGAACCGAGGTGTTCCGCAAAGCAGTCACCCAATCTGCGTTTGGTCTCCCCAATGTAGAGGAGACCGCATCGTGAGCAGCGAATACAGTATATTAAATTGCAAGAAGTACAAGTAAATCGCTGTTTCACCTGGAAGGGGTGTTTGGGGCCCTGGACAGTGGGAAGGGAGGAGGTAAAAGGGCATGTGTTGCATCTCCTGCGCTTGCACGGGAAGGTGCCAGGTGAAGGAGAAGGGCTGTTGGGGGTGATTGAGGAGTGGACCAGGGTGTCGCGGAGGGAGCGGTCCCTTCGGAATGCTGAAAGGGGAGGTGAGGGGAAGATGTGTTTGGTCTCTGAATTGAGCAGTCACCTTCAGGGCTAAAACACAACAGTGTAGCGGTACCACCGGTTGTCCCTTACATTCAGATACATAATTCCCTTTAACTTACCTTACTGTATGTATAACTTACCTGTTTGGGCCATTGCCCCTTTAACCTACCTGTTTAGGCAGTTGCCCCTTTAAGACACGCCCTAGCGCGCTGACGTCACGTCACGTACCACGTGACGTACGTGCGGCGGCCACCGGCCCGACTCAGCCTTCCAGGGCGGCCGCCGGCACAGCCCGGCCTTGCGACTTCGGCCGCATCGGCCAGCCGACGGGAGCGACGCGATCTTCCGCTCCCGCGGCAAGCACTGGCTCAGCCTGGCCTCCAGCTCCCGCTCCCACGCTCGCGACTTCGGCCTCAACGGCCAGCGACGCAACGTCGCGCATCACGTGACGCCCTAAGCGCGGGAAACGCGAACAACGTGATGACGTCACAACACAAACGCGATGACGTCATCACGCTCTCCACAGGACTGCGAACTCAGTCCTCGTGGAGTCCCCGCTGGGACAAGACCTATACCACGGTGCTCCTACAGTCAGCCATCTTACCTGCCATCTTACCTGATGTAATTAGTCTGTTCCTGTAAATAAACAACTTGTTAATAGTTCGCCGAAGTCAAACTCTCTTATTTAGTGGCGATCTACACGAACTGCTACAACAGGATGCTTAAAGGTAGCCTCTGGTGACTGGTAACAGCCCAAAAATGTTTAAACTTTTAATACTAAATATGGCATAGGTGCTATACTTAACATTGCCAACATTTTAATTACTCCCCAACTTTATTTGGTTCTCATTATTGCTGTAGGCCCCTCCAATTTCACACCAATCGACCTCTTGAGTTACAGTGCTTCTGAAGGCAGAGATTGTCAGATCAGGTGGTCACAGACATCTGCAGTCTCCTAGAAGACAGATGCAGCTGCAACAGATAGATTGGCGAGGACGAGGTCAAGTATGTTTTGCCCTTGTGTTGGTTCTCTCACCACCTGCCGCAGGCCCAGTCTGGCAGCTATGTCCTTCAGGACTCGGCCAGCTCGGTCAGTAATGGTGCTACCAAGCCACTCTTGGTAATAGACATTATAGTCCCCCACCCAGAGTACATTCTGTGCCCTTGCTACCCTCAGTGCTTCTTCCAAGTGGTGTTCAACATGGAGGAGTACTGATTCATCAGTTGAGGGAGGGCAGGTGGTAATCATCAGGAGGTTTCCTTGCCCATGCTTGACCTGAAGCCATGAGACTTCATGAGGTCAGGAGTCAAGGTTGAGGACTCCCAGGGCCACTCGTTCCCGACTGTATACCACAGTGCCACCGCCTCTGGTGGGACAGGACATACCCAGGAATGGTGATGGAGGAGTCTGGGACATTGGCTGAAAGGTATGATTCTGTAAGTATGACTATGTCAGGCTGTTGCTTGACTCGTGTGTGGGACAGCTCTCCCAATTTTGGCACAAATCCTCAAATGTTAGTGAGGAGGACTTTGCAGGGTCAACGTTGTCGTGCCCATAGCCGGTGCAGAGGTCGATGCCGGGTGGTCCGTCCGGTTTTATTCTTATTATTGTGTTTCGTAGCGGTTTTGTACAACGGAGTGGCTTGCTATGTCATTTCAGAGGGCAGTCAACCACATTGCTGTGGGTCTGGAGTCACGTATAGGCCAGACCAGGTAAGGATGGCAGATTTCCTTCCCTAAAGGACATAAGTGAACCAGATGGATTTTTACGACAATCCGATAGTTTCATGGTTACCATTACTGATAGTAGCTTTTTATTCCAGATTTAGTTAATTAACTGAATTTAAATCCCACAGCTGCCATGGATCATTAGTCCAGGCCTCTGGATTACTAGCCCAGTAACATTACCACTATGCTACCGTTCCCTTGTGGAAACATTTTCTCTATGTCTACCCTATCAAATCCTTTCATAATCTTAAAGACCATTGTTGGATCACATCTCAGCCTTCTATTTTCTAGAGAGAAGAGCCCCAGCCTGTTCAGCCTTTCCTGATAAATATGACCTCTCAGTTCTGGTATCATCCTTGTAAATCCTTTTGCACTTTATCGAGTGCCTCTATCTCCTTTTTAGAATATGAAGACCAGAACTGTACACAGTACTCAAAGTGTGGTCTAACCAAGTTTCAGTGCAAGTTTAACATAACTTCTCAGCTTTTTATTTCTAACCCTCTAGAAATGAACCCCAGATTTGTTCTATCTGCTGTCTTCATAAGATACTCCGGGTCTTCAGAAGGCAGCAGAATAACTTAACATTAGACTTTGTCTTACGCTTTAACTGGCAGACAAATTTTTTAAGCAGTAATAGTGCAAGTGAATACAAGCACCAACACAACAGCTATTAAGGTTAATTAGCTGCTTGTATAGTAAAAAGATCATTGTTTACAACAGCTTCAATACAATTTCCTTATGTGCAGTGGGTATTTCTTTTGCTCAGCTTCTGCAAAAGCTATCTGGCCAGACTACCTTTCTTCAAAAGTTCCAGGCAGACTACAATTTGGAAAATAACAGCCTTCAAAAATAAATTTAAATAACTGTCTATTAAATTTAAAAGTAGCTACTAATCAAAAATATATTTGAACAAATTACACAAAATTTTCATATTTGAACTCAATGACTACCCTGCAAACAATTGTAACAAAATGAGCTCGAAATTCTTTCTACGAGTGAAGCTGGTTTTTAACCCCTTGTGTACTATATTAGAACTAAAGTAACAGATATTAAGCTAAATCTCTGAGAAAAATGCTTCATTTTTGACACAACCACTACAGATACAGAAAATATGACGAACAGATTTACTTGCGCTTTAGCCTGCTCACTGCACTGACAATTCCATGATGTGGCTAAATGACATCACTGCTAAGCATATTTGTTGCCCCGAGGGGTCTAATATATTTCAACTATTCTAATGCAACTTACGCTGTGCAACAGTCACTAACATTTTTCAACAGAGGAAAGAAAAAAAATTGAACAATTACTAGCAGTCAAGCCTTGTTAATAAAGAAACCTTTGCTACATAACAGCTTAAATTATTTTATACAAGCAGCTTTAAAGATTAAAGTTGCTTAAAATAAAGTACTGTTAGTCAAACTTAGAACTAAAATGCAAAATGATCAATCTGTACCATCAAGCAAGTGTACAATATTGGCTATGGAAAAATAATTTGAACCACTCATTCAACAAACAATAATCTCGTCTGCTCTTCATCAACTATGCATCAATTTACTAAGTAATCTACCTTTATTGAAGTTTCATCTGATACAGAAGGGGGTGGGGAGAGAGAGTAAGGGCTGAATTTCAATCTGCAGGAGAGCGTGGGTTTGGGTGTTGGTGGGGGTTAAAACCGGCGAAATTGACAGCGCATCGGGAAGCCGGCTCCAACCCGCCGACTTCTGCTTTTCACTGAAGCGGGTTTGGTTGCGTGCAAGCAACCCCCTCGGGAGAGGCGGGTTGCCACTTAAGATATGTTAATTGCTCAATTAGAGCGATACTGACATAGGTTTTCTACTTTACCTTTGGGTCCACAGGTTTCCCGGGTTTCCTGGAACTCGCCGGTGAAAACAAGGCGAGAACATGGCAGCAATTGAGGGGGCTGAAGCCATGTCAGGGAAATATGCCAATAAGTACTCAGTACTCACTATTAGCTGCTTGTGGGAAAGGGTTTATTCACAGGACTTGTCCTGAGAGGTTACCCTACACACTTTGGAAGTGTCATCTACATTTTGGAGGTTTGATCTGCACGTTGGAGCTCTGATCTATCAAATCAGCATGGGTGCCGCTTATTTTGCCTTATACTGGACCTCAGATAAGGTTGAAGCTGGTCAGCAGCAGCAGCAGGACCAGCAACAGGCTGCTGCTCACTGACCTGCAGCTCCACAGAAGAGAGGGGAGCAGCAGAGAGGTGCAGTTCACAGGAGGCCATACCCGTGACACAGGGTTTACAGGTAGAGGATAAGCTTCCTTGACATGCCTGAACGCCAGTGTCTCAGGATTTCGGGTCAGGTGGCGGCAGACATTTGCAGCCTTCTGGAACAAGACCTGCTGCCAATTGTACCTGGTGGCTATGCTTTAATAGTGGCCGTCAAAGCCCTCAACTTTTTTGCCTCTGGATCCTTCCAGGGCTCTGCCGGAGACATTAGCAGGTCCTCGCAGTTGGTGGCAGACAAATGCATAAGACAGGTGAATGATGGCTTCTTTGCCAGGGCCGTCAACGACGTCAACTTTGCTTGCAATGACACCAGTCAGAATGAGCGGGTGCTCAGGTTTGCGGCTCTGGCTGGCTTCTCACAGGTGCAGGGCGTCATCAACTGCACACATGTGGCAATTAAGGCACCCCCAGATCACCCAGGAGTGTTCATCAACACTCCAACAATGTGCAACTGGTGTGAAATCAGAAAAAGATCTTTATGCAGGTGTCCTGCTCTCCATCACTAAAACCGCCCACTAGTCTAAGATCATCCAGGACAGCAAAAATAACACCAGGCTTCTCTTCACCAACTGTCTTCTCAAACCATCCTCCCCTGCCTCTTTCTCCATCACCTCCAACAATAAATGTGAGGAGCTCATGGATCTCATTGTTAAAAAGATCGACAACATCCACTCAACTGCTTCTGGTTTCAATTCCCTCCCTTCCCCCAGCTCTCTCGACCCTGTTCCTACTAAATTGCTGACCACCCAACTTCCCTTCCTGGCTCCCATGTTAGAGGATATTGTTACCAGTTCTCACTCCTCAGGTATTGTCCCCCTTTCCTTCAAATCTGCATTCATCACCCCTCTCCTCAAAAAACCAACCCTTGACCCCTCCGTCCTTGCAAACTATCACCCCATCTCCAACCTCCCTCTCCCCTCCAAAGTTCTTGAACATGTCGCTTCCCAAATCCGTGCCCATCTTTCCCAGAACTCCTTGTTTGAATCCCTCCAAAATGGATTACGCCCCTGACAGTACCAAAACTGCTCTTACCAAGGTCACAAATAACATCCTAATTGGCTGCCACAAAGGTAATGTATCCCTTCTCAGCCTTCTGGGCCTGTCTGCAGCATTTGACATGGTTGACCACAAAATTCAGCACCAACATTTCTTCACTGTTGTCCAGCTGGACGGGACTGCACTCGCCTGGTTTCATTCCCATCTTTCCAGCCGTAGCCATAGAATAACCTGCAAAGACTCCTCTTCCCGATCCCATACTGTCACCTCTGGTGTTCCCCAAGGATCTATCCTTGGCCCCCTCCTATTTCTCATCTAATGCTGCCCGAGTGACATCATCCAGCAACACAACGTGAGTTTTCACCTGTATGCTGATGATACCCAGCTCTACCTCTCCTCCACCTCTCTCAAACCCTCCACCATCTCTATACTATCAGACTGCTTGTCCGACATCCAACACTGGATGAGAAAAAAAAATTTCCAATTAAATATAGGGAAGGCCGAAGCCATCGTCTTCGGTTCACGCCACAAACTCTGTTCCCTTTCCACTCATTCGATCTCTCTCCCAGGCAACTGTCTAAGGCTGACCAAGTCTGTTTGCAACCTTGATGTAATATTTGATTACGAACTGAGCTTCCTACCTCAGCCATTCTATCACTAAGACAGCCCATTTCCACATTCGTAATATCACCAGTCTCCGCACGTACCTCAAATTATCTGCTGACAAAACCCTCATCCATACCTTTATCACCTCTAAACTTGAGTATTCCAATGCACTCCTGGCCAGCCTCCCTAGTTCTACCCTCCATAAACTTGAGGCCATCCAAAACTCTGCCGCCTCTGTGCTAACTTGCACCAAGTCCCGCTCACCCATCTCCCCTGTGCGTGCTGACCTACATTGGCTCCCAGTTAAGCAACACCTTGATTTTAAAATTCTCATCCTTGTTTTCAAATCCCTCCATGGCCTCACCCCTCCTTATCTCTCTAATCTCCTCCAGCCCCATAATCCTCCTAGACCTCTGCGTTCCACCTATTCTGGCCTTTTGAACATCCCAGATTTTAAATGCTCCACCACTAGCGCCTTGGGGTGTTTTATTATATTTATGTAGCGCATTTAATGTAAGTTCTTTTTGTTATGTACGCAAGATTCCCGGGCAGCTACCACGATGTATTCATCCTGCAGTACTCCACCCTCCCTAATCGTTTCGCACCTAGAAGCGGAGTTGCTGGCTGGCTGCTTGGACACAAGGGATACCCACTTAAAACGTGGCTGATGACACCTCTAAGAAACCCGACTAATGAGCCCAGGAGCAATACAATGAATGCCATATGACCACCAGCTGCATCATCGAATAAGGCATCAGCATGCTGAAGATGCGCTTTAGGTGCCTGGACAGATCTGGAGGCGCCCTTCAGTACAAACCAGCCAGGGTCTCCAGAATGGTCGTGGTGTGTTGTACTTTGCCCAACATTGAGCAGCAGCGAGGTTTGGATCTGCAGGAGGAAGAAGGTGGAGAGCGCAGCGCATCTTCAGAGGATTCCGAGGAGGAGGAGGAAGAGGAGGAGAAGACGGAAGGTAATGCGGGCAATGCACCACCAGCGGCGCACATTGCTGCCCGGGATGCCCTCATTATTGAGGTTCACTTAGATTCCACCAGTGCACCCTACTAAGAACCACATTCAAAAGCCACTTTCGCACCCCCCACCCAAATGCCGCTAACATGAAGCAGTCCTGCAAACAACCAAGCCTACCTTTCACAGCCCCCCATTAATTACCGTCAATTCATGTCTTCCCATTCATCATCACACAACTGAAATGACCACTTGCCAGCCAGCAACTAAGAATAGGCAAGACAGGAAAGTGTTTCAAAATAATAATATTTATGTATTTCAAATAGGCAACAGAAACTTAACAACATAACAACGTGCAATACACCCATGTGCATACCCTTTTGCAACTACAAATCTTTACTCTTCCTTTTCCTAGCGCTTCTACACATTACTACCACGGTGGCTTCAGCAGAGGTGCTCATATCCCTGCTCTTTATACTGAGTTGCTCTTGGCTAACATGTGAGGAGGGCCCAGCCAAAGACTACTCCACCTGCACCTGTGCAGGGGCAGACTCGGTCATTGGGATACAATGTCGGGTACTGACTGGAGGGTGGGGCAAACGAGTGAGCCGAGACACCACTTCCATGTTCCCATTCACCATGTGCTAGAGAACACATTGCTGCACACCACAGGGGCGATGAAAGGCTACACCAAGGGTATCATTCATCCTAATTAACGTGGCATCCAGAGTGTGAAAGCCATTGTTGAAGGTCTGCATGCCTTCATGTAATTGCAGCGTTTGATGCTCCATACAATTGGCCACTCTTTCCATGGAAGAAGGCATCATCGTAAAGGTCTGCGACAGCATGCCATTCGTGGTTGAGACAAGACTCCTCCAATCTCTCTGCAATTATGTACAGTAAGGCAATGGCAGAGACATTAAACAAATACTTTGTATATGTCTTCATGGTAGAAGACACAAAACATATGCCTGAAATAATGGAGAACCAAGGGTCTAGAGAGAATGAGGAACTTAAAGAAATAAGTATAAGTAAAGACATAGTACTGGAGAAATTAATGGGACTTAGTGGTGACAAATCCCCTGGACCAGACGACTTGCATCCTAGGGTTTTAAAAGAGGTAGCTGCAGAGATAGTGGATGCACTGGTATTAATCTTCCAGAATTCCCTAGATTCTAGAACAGTCCCCAAGGATTGGAAGGTAGCAAACATAACCCCGCTAATTAAGAAAGGAGGAAGAGAAAAAACAGGGTACTATAGGCCAGTTAGCCTGAAATCAGTAGTAGGCAAAATGCTAGAATCAATCATTAGGGACATGGTAACAGGGCACTTAGAAAATCATAATATGATTAGGCAGAGTCAACATGGTTTTATGAAAGGGAAATTGTGTTTGACAAATCTGTTTTTTGAAGATGTAACTAGTAGGATGGATAAGGGGGAAGCAATGGATGTAGTGCATTTGGATTTTCAAAAAGCATTCGATAAGATACCACACAAGAGCTGGAGAGAAGAGGAGGACCAGGCAGGTGGTTGGAGGTCAATCATCACAGCTGAAGGACATCGCTGCAGGAGTTCCTCAGGACAGTGTCCTAGGCCCAACCATCTACAGCTGTTTCATCAATGACCTTCCCTACAACATAAAGTCAGAAGTGGGGATGTTCGCTGATGACTGCACAGTGTTCGGTGCCATTCACAACTCCTCAGATAATGAGAGGCCATTGTCGGGAGCGGTGAGAGCGGAGACTCAGTGAATATTTAAACTCACTTTCGTGGGCTTTTTTTTCCCCAGAGGCCATTGTCGGGAGCGGTGAGAGCAGAGGTTCAGTGAGTATTTCAACTCACTATTGCGGGCTTTTTTTCCAGAGGCTTACCGATCTCGCAGACCGGCGGCGGCGTTCCAGAGCTACGTCACAATTCAAAACATGACACGGGCAGGAGGAAACAGCTGATTGGGTGAGTACTTATACTACTCTATAGTTTGACAGTTATGGTTCATACTTTATAAAGTTTAGAAGGTCTTAATTTTGTGGTTATAGTTTCTAAGGTCTCTGTTGTGTAGCGGGGAGTGTTAGGAAACAAGGGCCCTTGAGTATATCATTTAATTGTAGTATAATTGGTGGTATTGATTTAATTTAAATTAATTAAAGGGTAAGTCATGGCAGGACAGCTCGGCCCCGTGGCATGCTCCTCCTGAACTATGTGGGAAATCAGGGACACTTCCTGTGTCCCTGACGACCATGTGTGCGGGAAGTGTATCCAGCTGCAGCTACTGACAGACCGCATTACAGCGTTGGAGCTGCAAATGGATACATACTGGAGCATTCACGATGCTGAGGACGTCGTGGATATCACGTTTAATCAGTTGGTCACACCGCAGGTAAAGGCTGCACAGGCAGGAAGGGAATGGGTGACTGCCAGGCAGCATAGTAGGTGCAGGCAGATAGTGCAGGGGTCCCCTGTGGCCATCCCCCTCTCAAACAGATATACCGCTTCGAATATTGTTGGGGAGGATGGCTTATCGGGGGAAGGCAGCAGCAACCAACTTCCTGGCACCATGGGTGGCTCTGCTGCACGGGACGGGAGGAAAAAGAGCGGGACAGGTATAGTGATAGGGGATTCTATTGTAAGGGGAATAGATAGGTGTTTCTGCGGCCACAGACGATACTCCAGGATGGTATGTTGCCTCCCTGGTGCAAGGGTCAAGGATGTCTCGGAGCGGCTGCAGAGCATTCTGGAGGGGGCGGGTGAACAGCCAGTTGTCGTGGTGCATATAGGTACCAACAATATAGGTAAAAAACAGGATGAGGTCCTAAAAGCTGAATATAGGGAGATAGGAGGTAAATTAAAAAATAGGACCTCAAAGGTAGTAATCTCAGGATTGCTACCAGTGCCACGTACTAGTCAGAGTAGAAATAGAAGGATATTTCAGATGGATACGTGGCTAGAAGAATGGTGCAATGGGGAGGGATTCAAATTCCTGGGACATTGGAACCGGTTCTGGGGGAGGTGGGACCAGTACAAACTGGACGGTTTGCACCTGGGCGGGACCAGGACAGATATCCTAGGAGGAGTGTTTGCTAGTGCTGTTGGGGAGGGTTTAAACTAAAATGGCAGGGGGTTGGGAACCTGTGCAGGGAGACAGAGGAAAGGGAAGCAAGGATAGAAGCAAAAGACAGGAAGGAGAAAAGCAAACGTGGAAGTCAGAGAAATCAAGGGTGTAAATCAAACATGGCCGCAGTAAACAATAATTCTAAAAGGTCTAAGAGTGTTAAAAAAAACAAGCCTGAAGGCTTTGTGTCTTAATGCAAGGAGCATTCGGAATAAGGTGGATGAATTAGTTGTGCAAATAGATGTAAACGTATATGATATCATTGGGATTACGGAGACATGGCGCCAGGGTGATCAAGGCTGGGAATTCAACATCCAGGGGTATTCAATATTCAGGAAGGACAGGCAAAAAGGAAAAGGCAGTGGGGTAGCATTGCTGGTTAAAGAGGAGATTAACACAATAGTAAGGAAGGATATTAGCTCTGATGATGTGGAATCTGTGTAGGTAGAGCCGAGAAATACCATGGGGCAGAAAACGTTAGAGGGAGTTGTATACAGACCCCCAAACAATAATGCTGAGGTTGGGTATGGCATTAAATGGGAAGTTAGAGATGCGTGCAATAAGTGCACAGCAGTTATCATGGGTGACTTTAATCTACATATAGATTGGTCTAACCCAATTAGTAACAATACTGTGGAAGAGGAATTCCTAGAGTGTATACGGGATGGTTTCCTGGACCAATATGTCGAGGAAGCAACGAGAGATCAGGCCATCTTAGACAGGGTATTATGTAATGAGAACGGATTAATTCGCAATCTTGTTGTGCGAGGCCCCTTGGGGAGGAGTGATCATAATATATGATAGAATTCTTCATTAAGATGGAGAGTGAAGTAGTTGATTCAGAGGCTTGGGTACTGAATTTAAATAAAGGAAACTACGATGGTGTGAGGAGCGAGTTGGCTAGGATGGATTGGGGAATGTTACTTAAAGGGTTAACGGTGAATAGGCAATGGCAAATATTTAAAGATCGCATGGATGAACTACAGAATTTGTTCATCCTGTTTGGCATAAAAATAAAACAAAAAAGGTGACTCAACCATGACTAACAAGGGAAATTAGGGATAGCATAAGATCCAAGGAGAGGACATATAAATTGGCCAGAAAAAGCATCAAACCTCAGGATTGGGAGCAGTTTAGGATTCAGCAAAGGAGGACAAATGGATTAATTAAGAGGGGGAAAATAGAGTATGAGCGTAAGCTTGCAGGGAACATAAAAACTGACTGTAAAAGCTTCTATAGATATGTGAAGAGAAAAAGATTGGTCGAGTCAAGCGTAGGTCCCTTGCAGTCAGAATCAGGGGAATTTATAATGGGGAACAAAGACATACTTTGGTTTGGTCTTCACAAAGGAGGACACAAATAAACTCCCAAAGATGCCGGGAAACATAGGGTCAAATGAGAGGGAGGAACTTAATGAAATCAGTATTTGTAGGGAAATGGTGTTAGGGAAATTGACAGGATTGAAGGTCGATAAATCCCCAGGGCCTGATAATCTACATCCTAGGGTACTTAAGGAAGTGGCCCTAGAAATAGTAAATGCATTGCTGGTCATCTTCCAAAATTCTATAGACTCTGGAACAGTTCCCATGGATTGGAGGATAGCTAATGTAACCCCACTATTTAAAAAAGGTGGTAGAGAAAAAACGGGGAATTATAGACTGGTAAGCTTGACACCGGTAGTGGGGAAAATGCTAGAGTCCATTATAAAAGATGTAATAGCAGAGCACTTGGAAAACAGTGACAGGATCGGACAAAGTCAACATGGATTTACAAAAGGTAAATCATGCTTGACTAATCTACTGGAATTTTTTGAGGATGTAACTGGTAGAATAGATAAGGGAGAACCAGTGGATGTGGTGAATTTGGACTTTCAGAAGGCTTTCAATAAGGTCCCGCATAAGAGATTAGCATGCAAAGTTAAAGCACATGGGATTGGGGGTAAGGTACTGACTTGGATAGAAAACTGTTTGGCAGACAAGAAGCAAAGAGTTGGAATAAATGGGTCTTTTTCCGAGTGAAAGGCAGTGACTAGTGGGGTACCGCAGGGATCGGTGCTAGGACCCCAGTTATTCACAATATATATTTATGATCTAGACGAGGGAACTAGATGTAATATCTCCAAGTTTGCAGACGACACAAAGCTGGGTGGGCGTGTGTGCTGTGAAGAGGATGCAGAGAAGCTCCAGTACGATTTGGACAGGTTGGGCGATTGGGCAGATGCATGGCAGATGCAGTATAATGTGGATAAATGTGAGGTTATCCACTTTGGTGGCAAAAACAGGAAGACAGATTATCTGAATGGCAATAGATTGGGAAAAGGGGAAGTGCAACGAGACCTGGGTGTCCTTGTACACCAGCCGCTGAAGGTAAACATGCAGGTGCAGCAGGCGGTTAAGAAGGCAAATGGTATGCTGGCCTTCATAGCGAGAGGATTCGAGTACAGGAGCAAGGATGTCTTGCTGCAGTTGTACAGGGCCTTGGTGAGACCACACCTTGAGTATTGTGTGCAGTTTTGGTCGCCTTATCTGAGGAAGGATGTTCTTGCCATGGAGGGAGTGCAGCGAAGATTCACCAGACTGATACCTGGGATGGCAGGAATGACGTATGAAGAGAGAGTGGGTCGATTAGGATTATATTCGCTAGAGTTTAGAAGAATGAGAGGGGATCTCATTGAAACTTATAAAATTCTAACAGGACTAGACAGACTAGATGCAGGAAGGCTGTTCCCGATGGTGGTGGAGTCCAGAACCAGGGGTCACAGTCAAAGGATAAGGGGTAAGCCATTTAGGACTGAGATGAGGAGGATTTTCTTCACCCAGAGAGTGGTGAACCTGTGGAATTCTGTACCACAGAAGGCAGTTGAGGCCAATTCATTAAATATATTCAAGAAGGAGTTAGATATTTTTCTTAAGGCTAAGGGGATCAAGAGATATGGGGAGAAAGCAGGGACAGGGTACTGAATTTGGATGATCAGCCATGATCGCATTGAATGGTGCAGCAGGCTCGAGGGGCCGAATGGCCTACTCCTGCTCCTATCTTCTATGTTTCTATGAAGCAATCCATGCCTGCATGCAACAAGACCTGGATGATGTTCAGGCTTGGGCTGATAAGTGGCAGGTAACATTCGCGTCACAGAAGTGCCAGGCAAAGACCATCTCCAACAAGCGAGAATCTAACCACCACCCCTTGACTTTCAATGGCATTACTATCGCTGAATCCCCCACTATCAATACCCTGAGGGCCACCATTGACCAGAAACATAACTGGACCAGCCACATAAATACTGCAGCAACAAGTGCAGGTCAGAGGCTAGGCATTCTGCGGCGAGTGTCTCACCTCCTGACCCCCCAAAGCCTTTCCATCATCTACAAGGCACAAGTAAGGAGTGTGATGGAATACTCTCCACTTGCCTGGATGAGTGTAGCTCCAACACTGACGAAGCTCGACACCATTCAAAACAAAGCAGTCCGCTTGATTGGCACCCCATCCACCACCTTAAACATTCACTCCCTCCACCACCAGCATACCGTGACTGCAGTGTGTACCATCTACAAGCTGCGCTGCAGCAACTCACCAAGGCTTCTTCGGCAGCACCTCCCAAACCCGCGACCTCTTCCACCTAGAAGGACAAGGGCAGCAGGCGTATGGGAACACCACCACCTTCAAGTTCCCCTCCAAGTCACACACCATTCTGAGTTGAAAATATATCGCTGATCCTTCATCGTCGCTGGGTCAAAATCTTGGAACTCCCTACCTAACAGCACTGTAGGAGTACCTTCACCACACGGACTGTAGCGGTTCAAGAAGGCCGTTCACCACCACCTTCTCGAGGGCAATTAGGGTTGGGCAATAAGTGACGCCCACATCCCATGGACGAATAAAATAAAAGGTAGTGCATGAGTCCCCCGATTACATCTCGCTCTCCAACCAGTATTCGGTTCAGAGGACTGGTGAGGGTGATGGTTCCTCTGGGGAGTACAGCCAAAGCCAAGTCTGCGGCACCACGGTGGCTCAACTGTACAAGGAGAGAGGAAGAAGAGTGGGAGAGCAATAGTGATAGGGGATTCGACAGTTAGGGGAGCAGACAGGCGTTTGAGGCCGCAGACGTGACTCCAGGATGGTATGTTGCCTCCCTGGTGCCAGGGTTAAGGATGTCACTGAGCGGCTGCAGAACATTGAGGGGGGGGAGGGTGAACAGCCAAAGGTCATGGTCCGTATTGGTACCAACGACATAGGTAGAAAGAGGGATGAGGTCCTGCAGGCAGATTTTAGGCAGCTAGGAAAGAGATTAAAAAGCAGGACCTCAAAGGTAGTAATCTCCAGATTACTCCCAATGCCATGCGCAAGTGTGTATAGAAATAGGAGGATAGAGCTGATGAATGCGTGGCTGGAGAGATGGTGCAGGAGGGAGGGCTTCAGATTCCTGGGGCATTGGGACTGGTTCTTGGGGGAGTGGGGCCTGTACAAGCTGGACGGGTTGCACCTCAATGGGGCTGGAACCAATATCCTCGCGTTGAGGTTTGCCAGTGCTGTTGGGGAGGGTTTAAGCTAATTTGGCAGGGGGATGGGCACCAGGATGTAACATTAGAAAGGGGAAATGAAGTGCGCAAAGGATTGGGAGAGGCAGGGAGCACTAAAGTAAGAAGTAGTAAGTTATTAGGTGGGTCAAACTAAGATGAGGAGGAATTTCTTCACCCAGAGAGTGGTGAACCTGTGGAATTCTCTACCACAGAAGGCAGTGGAGGCCAATTCATTAAGGAGTTGAATATATTTCTTAATGCTAAAGGGATCAAGGGATATGAGGAGAAGGCAGGGACAGGGTACTGAATTTGGATGATCAGCCATGATCTCATTGCATGGCGGAGCAGGCTCGAGGGCCGAATGGCCTACTCCTGCTCCTATCTTCTATGTTTCTATGTTTTTATGTTAGAGAATACAGGATTGTCTAAGGTGGGTTTACAGTGTATGTATGTGAACGCACAAAGCGTAGTAAACAAGGTAAGTGAGCTGCAGGCACAAATAGCTACATGGGAATATGATCTTGTGGCAATAACTGAGACCTGGCTCAAGAAAGGGCAGGATTGGGTATTAAATATTCCTGGTTATAAGGTGTTCACAAAAGATAGGGAAGAAAAGATAGGAGGTGGCGTGGCAGTATTGGTTAAGGAGAATGTTACAGTGCTGGAGAGGGAGGATGTCCTGCAGGGGTTAAGCACAGAATCTATATGGCTAGAGTTAAGAAATAATAGGAGGTGCCACTGCCACTACACTACTAGGTGTATTCTATAGGCCACCAAATAGTGGGAAAGATTTGGAGGAGCAAATTTGCAGAGAAATTACAGAGAGGTGCAAGGACGATAGAGTAGTAATAATGGGGGACTTCAACTATCCTCATATAGACTGAGATCGCAATGGTATAAAGGGCAGAGAAGGGGAAGAATTTCTGAAGTGTGTTCAGGAGAACTTTATGATCAGTACGTTTCCGGCCCGACGGGGGAGGAGGCATTGCTGGATCTGGCTCTGGGGAATGAGGTGTGTCAAGTGGAGCAAGTGTCAGTAGGTGAACATTCAGGGAACAGCGATCATAGTATCATAAGGTTTAGATTAGTTACGGAAAAGAACATGGAGCAATCTAGAGTAGAAATATTTAACTGGGGGAAAGCCAATTTCAGTGGGATGAGAATGGATCTGGTCTGGGTAAACAGGAATCAAAGATTGGCAGGCAAACCTGTAATGGAACAATGGTCTGCCTTTAAAGAGGAAATAGTTCAGGTACAGTTGAGGTGCATTCCCACTAGAGGGAAAGGCAGGGCAACTAAAGTCAGGGCTCCCTGGATGACGAAACAGGTATTCTGATGAAGCAGAAAAAGAGCGTATAGGACAGATGTCAGGTTGCAAATACATCTGAGAATCAGGCTATATATAGAAAGGTCAGAGGAGAAGTGTAAACGAAAATAAGAGGGGCAAAGAGAAGGTATGAGAATAGAATGGCAGCCAACATAAAAGGTAATTCAAAAATTTTCTACAGGCATATAAATAGCAAAAGGGTAGCAAGAGAAGGGGTGGGGCTGATTAGGGACCAAAAAGGAGACCTATGCATGGAGGCAGAGGGTATGGCTGAGGTACTAAATGAGTACTTGGCATCTGTCTTCACCAAGAGGATGCTGCCACTGACATAGTGAAGGAGTAGATAGTGGAGACACTAGATAGAATAAAAATTGATTAAGAGGTATTAGAAAGGCTGGCTATACTTAAAGTAGATAAATCACCAGGAGCTGATGGGATGCATCCTAGGATGCTGAGGGAATTGAGGGTGGAAATCTCAGAGGTACTGGCCATAATATTCAAATCCTCCATAGACACGGGGGTGGTACCAGAGGACTGGAGAATTGCAAGTGTTACACCATTGTTCAAAAGATGAACCTAGTAACTACAGGCCAGTCAGTTTAACCTCGGTAATGGGGAAGCTTTTAGAGACAGTAATCAGGGACAAAATTAACAGCCACTTGGATAGATGTGGATTAATTAAGAAAAGTCAGCACGGATTTATTAAAGGCAAATAGTGTTTAACCAACTTGGTCGAGTTTTTTGATGAAGTAACAGTGAGGGTTGATGAGAGCAATGCGGTTGATGTGGTGTACATCGATTTCCAAAAGGCTTTCGACAAAGTGCCACATAACAGGCTTGCCAGCAAAGTTGAAGTCCATGGAATAAAAGGGATAGTGGCAGCATGGATATGAAATTGGCTAAGTGACAGGAAACAGAGAGTAGTGGTGAACGGTTGTTTTTTTGAACTGGAGGAAGGTATACAGTGGTGTTCCCCAGGGATCGGTTCTAGGGCCACTGCTTTTCTTGATGTATATTACTGACTTGGGCGTGGGTGTACAGGGCACAATTTCAAAATTTGCAGATGACACAAAACTTGGAAGTATAGTGAACAGTGAGGAGGATAGTGATAGACTTCAAGAGGACATAGACAGGCTGGTGGAATGGGCGGACACGTGGCAGATGAAATTTAACACAGAAAAGTGCGAAGTGATCCATTTTGGTAGAAAGAATGAGGAGAGGACACATAAACTAAATGGTACAATCCTAAAGGGGGTGCACAAACAGAGACCTAGGGGTATGTGTGCACAAATCATTGAAGGTGGCAGGGCTGGTTGAGAAAGCAGTTAAAAAGGCTTACAGAATCCTGGGCTTCATAAATAAAGGTATAGAGTACAAAAAAGTGTGGAAATTATGATGAGCTTGTATAAAACACTGGTTCGGCTCCAACTGGAGTACTGTGTCCAATTCTGGGCACCACACTTTAGGAAGGATGTGAAGGCCTCAAGATAAGGTGCAGAAAAGATTTACGATAATGATTCCAGGAATGAGGGACTTCAGTTATGTTGATAGACTGGAGAAGCTGGGTTTGTTCTCCTTGGAGCAGAGAAGAGTGAGAGGAGATTTAATAGAGGTGTTCAAAATCATGAGGGGTCCGGACAGAGTAGATAGAGAAACTGTTCCCATTAGCAGAAGGGTCGAGAACCAGAGGACACAGATTTAAGGTGATTGGCAAAAGAACGAAAGGTGAAGTTAAAAAAAAATTTTTACACAGCAAGTGGTTTAGATCTGGAATGCACTGCCTGAAAGAGTGGTGGAGGCAGACTCAATTTTATCTTTCAAAGGAGAGTTGGATAAGTATCTGAAGGAAAAGAAATTGCGGGGCTACGGGGAAAGGGCAGGGGAGTGAATGGCAGAGCAGGTTTGAAGGGCCAAATGGTCTTCTCCAGCTTCTATTGGTTCTTATGTTCTTAATGCAGCTAGAACGCCTGCCAGTACATCGCATTCTCTGCTGCTGCTCAGGAAGTATCCTGTTCATTGACGACCCCCGGGATACAGCACCTGCGTTCAGCTGAGCAGAGCTATCCCTGCTATCCCTGACTCCGCGAGCAGCTTTTGTGAAGTGTGAGTCACCATGTGAAAACCCAACTATCTCTCTAACTAGTCCCAACGAAGTGAGTCTCTGAGCTGGTGCAAGGCCTGCATGAGCCCTGTGACGGTGCACCCTCAGAGGAAGTGAGCACCTCTGAGGAGTTGTCGTCATCATGGCTGACTTTGACCACCTCCTGATGGCCGCATGAAGGTAAAAGACATGATTGAGTATGTAATGTATATATAGAATGTATATCTTTAAGGGGGGGAACTACTTTTTACAGCTCATGTATACTGCAGTACCGGCAGTGACCACACCTGTATATAGCACTGAGTAGTAATCTGTACAGTTCAGTTCCAGAGTGAGCCACGTTGAGTAAACACCTGTTGTACCGTTCTCCTGCAGTCTTGTGTCTTATTACTGACGGACACAACAGAGTACTGTTAAGGTAAGAATTCTTGGAGATATCATTATGCGCCTGATCATATTTCAGTTTTTGACATCAAGCCAACGTGACTTAGCGTTGTATGCCATGTGATATTTAATTCTGTCACCAGGTAGCTGGCTGACCCCCATCTCTGACGGCCAGGCAGGCCAAGACTCCGCTAATCTCCAGCATCTCCTCCTCTGCAGGTGTTATGTGCGAGGTAGCTGGAAGGCCACCTCCAGTTGCCTGCATCTCCCTGGTGTTCTGTGCTCTCTTCTCCTGCAAGGAAAGAAAGAAGAGACCTATGAGAGAGAGTAATGGCAGGTGTTCACCCGATGGATGGAGAGCATTTGTTGAGGGTGACTATGCGGGATAGGCGTAACATTGCATAAGGATGAGGGAGAGTGTCAGTGGTGGATGGATAGATGGGATTGAGGGTTGTTTTTTTTTTTTTTTTTTATTCGTTTATGGGATCAGGGCATCGCTAGCAATGCCAGCATTTATTGCCCATCCCTAGTTGCCCTTCAGAAGGTGGTGATGAGCCGCCTTCTTGAACCGCTGCAGTCCGTGTGGTGAAGGTACTCCCACAGTGCTGTTAGGTAGGGAGTTCCAGGATTTTGACCCAGCGATGATGAAGGATTGACGATATATTTCTAAGTCAGGATGCTGTGTGACTTGGAGGGGAACTTGGAGGTGGTGGTGTTCCCATGCACTTGCTGCCCTTGTCCTTCTAGGTGGAAGAGGTCGCTGGTTTGGGAGGTGCTGCCGAAGAAGCCTTGGCAAGTTGCTGCAGTGCATCTTGTAGATGGTATACACTGCAGCCACGGTATGCCGGTGGTGGAGGGAGTGACTGTTTAAGGTGGTGGATGGGGTGCCAATCAAGCGGGCAACTTTGTCCTGGATGGTGTCGAGCTTCTTGTGTTGTTCGAGCTGCAATCATCCAGGCAAGTGGAGAGTATTCCATCACACTCCTTACTTGTGCCTTGTAGATGGTGGAAAGGCTTTGGGGAGTCAGGAGGCGAGACACTCGCCGCAGAATACCTAGCCTCTGACCTGCTCTTGTTGCCACAGTATTTATGTGGCTGGTCCAATTAAGTTTCTGGTTAATGGTGACCCCCAGGATGTTGATGGTGGGGGATTCAGCGATGGTAATGCCATTGAATGTCAAGGGGAGGCGGTTAGACTCGCTTGTTGGAGATAGTCATTGCCTGGCACTTCTGTGGCGTGAATGTTACCTGCCACTTTATCAGCCAATGAAGCAGTCCATGCCTGCATGCAACATCTGTGGAGTTGTGAATGGCGCTGAATACTGTGCAGTCATCAGCGAACATCCCCATTTCTGACCTTATGTTGGAGGGAAGGTCATTGATGAAGCAGCTGAAGATGGTTGGGCCTAGGACACTGTCTTGAGGAACTCCTGCAGCGATGTCCTGGTGCTGTGATGATTGACCTTCAACCACCACAACCATCTTCCTTTGTGCTAGGTATGACTCCAGCCAGTGGAGGGTTTTCCCCCCGATTCCCATTGACTTGTTTTACTAGGGCTCCGTGATGCCAGACTCGGTCAAATGCTGCCTTGATGTCAAGGGCAGTCACTCTCACCTCACCTCTGGAATTCAGCTCCTTTGTCCATGTTTGGACCAAGGCTGTAATGAGGTCGGGAGCCGAGTGGTCTTGGTGGAACCCAAACTGGGCATCAGTGAGCAGGTTATTGGTGAGTAAGTGCCGCTTGATAGCACTGTCGATGACACCTTCCATCACTTTGCTGATGATTGAGAGTAGACTGATGGGGCGGTAATTGGCTGGGTTGGATTTATCCTGCTTTCTATAGACAGGACATACCTGGGCAGTTTTCCATATTGTCAGATAGATGCCAGTGTTGTAGCTGTACTGGAACAGCTTGGCTAGAGGCGCAGCTAGTTCTGGAGCACAAGTCTTCAGCACAATAGCTGGGATGTTATTGGGGCCCATAGCCTTTGCTATATCCAGTGCGCTCAGCCGTTTCTTGATATCAAGTGGAGTGAATCGAATTGGCTGAAGAATGGCTTCTGTGATGGTGGGGACCTCAGGAGGAGGCCGATATGGATCATCCACTCGGCACTTCTGGCTGAAGTTGGTTGCAAATGCTTCAGCCTCGTCTTTTGCACTCGCGTGCTGGGCTCCACCATCATTGAGGATGGGGATATTCTTGGAGCCTCCTCCTCCCGTTAGTTGTTTAATGGTCCACCACCATTCACGACTGGATGTGGCAGGGCTGCAGAGCTTTGATCTGATCCGTTGATTGTGGGATCGCTTAGCCCTGTCTATAGCATGCTGCTTCTGCTTTTTAGCATGCATGTAGTCCTGTGTTGCAGCTTCCCCAGGTTGGCACCTCATTTTTAGGTATGCTTGGTGCTGCTTCTGGCATGCTCTTCTACACTCCTTATTGAACCAGGGTTGGTCCCCTGGCTTGGTGGTAATGGTAGAGTGAGGGATATGCCAGGCCATGAGGTTACAGATTGTGATGGAATACAATTCTGCTGCTGCTGATGGCCCACAGCACCTCATGGATGCCCAGTTTTGAGCTGCTAGATCTGTTCTAAATCTACCCCATTTAGCATAGTGGTAGTGCCACACAATACGATGGAGGGTGTTCTCAGTGTGAAGACAGGACTTCGTCTCCACAATGACTGTGTGGTGGTCACTGCTGCCAATGCTATCCTGGACAGCTGCATCTGCGACAGGTAAATTGGTGAGGATGAGGTCAAGTAGGGTTTTCCCTCTTGTTGGTTCACTCACCACCTGTCGCAGGCCCAGATTTGCAGCTATGTCCTTCAGGACTCGGCCAGCTCGGTCAGTAGTGGTGCTTACAGTGAGTAAGTGCACAGAGAGGGATGGGCGCACTTGCAAGATAAGTTGGCATGAGGAGTGATGTGCTGGAGTAGGCTTGAGAAGGCAGAGTGAGGGGGTTAGGGTGATAGACACATCAGGATGTAAGCAATATGCCATTGCTCTCACCTTTCCTGCCCTGTTTAGGTCATTGAAGCACTGCCTGCAGCTGACATCCTGGGCAACCTCCAATCATGCCTTCTTTGCGTCAGCAGCAGGCTTCTTCTTCTCATCATGAGAGAACAGTATCTCCATCCGGGTCCTTACAGCCCCCAGCAGCACATCCAGGGAGGCATCGTTGAAGCAAGATGCAGCCTCTGCCCATCTCAACTCCATTGCAATAGTGCTTTGTTTCTCCATGGCAACTCCAACTGCTTCAAACTTGTATGTTTGGAGTGTCCCTTTAAATGCTGCAGTTCAGATCATATCATCACGAGAAACCCCGAAGTAAAATGATAACGAGGTGGCTGAGTTAAAAAGCCACGGATAGACGCACTGCACTTACTTCCGGGTTTCCCAAGCGCTATCGGGCACCTTCGCTCCCTGTACTGGCCGCGCTAGACGTGCTCCTATCTAGTTATCCAGCAAGTTAAACACTCTATTCAAAATAATTCTTCGTGAAGCCGTTTGCTGTATGAAGCCTTTACTTGAACAATTTTTGTGGAACTGTAAACAAAGATAAAGTATGTTTTGTACATAAACTGAGTACTATACATTTGATATTACATAAGATATAAACATATTTACAACAGTAGAATAGACTAATTGTATAACTAACTAACATTTGGACTCACTTCTGTAACTATCAAATATTAACCTTTTATAAACATAGTGTTATCAAAATGCTACTCTGACAACGTTGCTATTATGCTAAGAAACAAAGATACTCACAGATATTGCGCTTGGCCTAACATATGAAATCAGATTACATTGGATTGTGAAACCCTTATGGAATCCTCCATTACTGCCAGGTTCTTCCTGGAATTCTACTTCCTGGGATTCTACTTCCTGGGTTACACAGGAAGAAAGGTACAAAGGTCAAATGACCGCTCACAGGAAGAAAGGAACAAAGGTCAAATGACCTCACACAGGAAGAAAGGAACAAAGGTCAAATGACCTCACACAGGAAGAAAGGAACAAAGGTCAAATGACCTCTGCTTCATACAAACACACTGCTAACACAATAACCAACACCAGAGGGTGCTATCTGCCTGTAAACATGGTCCAGAACACTCCCAGCGCATCTGGAAATTAAAATCCAGCCCTCAGATTCCATTATATGTACTAGAGATATGCCAACAATGCATTTACATTCTATTTTCTCATACTTTTGACAATGATTTTTTAGCAACTAAATTATGTATTGGCTCAGATTGTGCAGTCAGCGACAAAGGGACGGTGCTCGCCGCTGATCTCGGAAAAAGCTGCCCCCAAAGATTTAGCGGGCTCCAGAATGTAGATTGTCATTTCCAACATTAGTTTCACAATTTGATGCCATCTACAGGGGCCTGTGGCATCCAGCAACAGGGCAAGCAGCAGGCAGGCTGATCAGCCAGCCAATCAGATTGAAGGATTCTCAGACAGCAAAACAGGAAGTAAAAAGCAGGGAATATAAATCACATTTAAATCATTGTACAGAAAGTGAAATAAAGATTGGGATGTACACATGGGGTTAAGGGAGAAGCTAAATATCAGAACAAATTTTTTTTAATTTGATTAAAAATCTGCAATTTTTAAATGTTCTTCTCAGGAAATGAGACTCCACACTTGTAAAATTAGTTTTTCAGGGCCAGAGTGGTTGTTCAGCGTAATTATGGCTTAGTGTGCCATTAAAAACTCAGCTACTCTTGATTATACAAGGCTTAACATTTTAATTGGATTTTACAGCGACAATAGTGTGTAAATAGTTGAAGCTCATGACAAATCAGTGATTTCTAATGGGGCGGTCTGCAGAAGAAGGGTGATGGGCATGCACACCAAATGGCAAACCTGTCAGAGAGCCTCTTGCCAATGTCAAGGAGCATGGAGGAGTCCACCTCCAACATTGGACAGGGCTGTGTGTAGTGCTTGGAGCCCAGGATTTCCAGGCTGGAAATGATGTAAAACACCCGAAGGGACCGTGTCGACCCAGATGTGATGCAGCGTGTGATGGGCGAGGTCACAGCTACCATTGCAGCACAGGCAGAAGCGACCCAATGTCTAAGTGCTGCAGCGGGAGCGCAGACCACTCTCATGAAGTCTCAACTTGATGCCACCCAAGCTCAGACCGCTGTGATGCAATCTCAGCTTGCTGCCACCCAAGCTCAGGCTGCTGCTATTGTGACTGGGTTTACCAGTGTCGACTGGGGCTTGCAGTGTGTTGGAGCACAGATTGCTGGGCTGCTGCAACAGATTGCTAGGAATGCTGAGGTGCCGCCCCAAGGGAGTGGCAGTGGGTCAGTGGAGCAGGACCCTGAAGTCCACTTTCAGGATGACAGTATTCCTGTTCTCACCACTGCCACTCTGCCACTGCCCTTGCCTGCCAGCCAGCCCAGACTGCTGCCACCCATGTCGAAGTGGTGCAGTCTACAGCCAAGCCATCTCGAGCCAGAGCTGCTCGAGGTCGTCCTACAAAGCCATCTAAAGTGGCCCCCATGAAAACTCAGCAGCCTTCCACCAGTCATGCTGCAGCCACTGGGGGACCACTTCACAGGAGCACTAGATTAGGAAAGGGCACCCGAATGACAGGCACAAGGGTGATTAGTTCACGTCATAAGTGTAAATATGTGTCAATTGATTTAGAATAACTATTAATTTTGTTTGGAATCTTTTGTGGTGGCTCTCATGTCAGCTTGTGCCCAGGAGGACACTGTGATATGATGTGACAGAAGGATTGTATAATGGGGCTGTGGTGAGAATCTGGGGTTTCAGTCATTGGAATCAGAGTCCGATAAGACATTCACGGATAGCCCATCCGGAAGGGGGATTGGCTGCCTGACTCCTCCCTCCTCGTCCTCTTGCTCATCTACCTCTTCCTCCTCCTCCTCCTCCTGAGGTGGTCCCGCAATCCCTAGTGGCAAGGGCTGTGCCCTCATGATGGCCAAGTTGTGAAGCATGCAGCAGACCACCACAAAATGGGACACCCGCTCTGGCGTGTACTGGAGGGCTCCTTCTGAGCAGTCAAGGCAGCAGAACCATTGCTTCAGTAGCCTGATGGTCTGCTCGATGATGTTCCTGGTGGAAGCACGGCTCTCATTGTGAGTGCTGAGCATGAGTGGTGGGGTTACGAAGGGGAGTCATGAGCCAGGTGCAGAGGAAATAGCCCTCGTCTCCAAGCAGCCACCCTCGAGTTTCATGTTGTGGCTGTAAGATTGCTGGCGCATCGGACTGATGCAGGATGAAGGAATCGTGACTGCTACCAGGATAGCGAGCATTCACCATCAGGGAGCACTGGGCGCGGTCGCACACCAACTGCACATTAAGTGAGTGGTAGCCTTTGAGGTTATAGAAGATCTCAGCATTGTTATACGGCACCGACAAAGCCACATGGGTGCAGTCGACACCGCCCTGCACCATGGGGAAGCCTGCTAACCTGGCAAAGCAACATGTGTGCTCGTCCTGCTTCTCCGTGCTCAGAGAAAAGACAACATAATCCCTTATATAACAGCAGAAAATGCTGGAAAAACTCAGCAGGCCAGGCAACATCCGTGGAGAGAAATTAGAGTTGACGTTTCGGGTCAAAACCCTTTTTCAAAACTGGAAAGGAAATGAAATAGATCGAAGGCAGGGCTGCGATAGAACAAAAGAAGTAAATGAGACATTAAGAGGTATTCAAAACCAGACGAGATGGTAATAGGACAGTGGAGACAAAAGACGGCTCAGATTACGTGTGAAGTGTACTGGCAAGATGAGAGACAGCTGCCATGTGGTGTCTCCTTCCCCTGGTGTAGAGCCTCAGTGACCTCCCGGCTGCAGCGATGGACGGCGAACTGGGAGATGTTAGCTATATCTCCTGCTGCAGACTGGAAGGATCCACTGGTGAAGAAATTGAGGGCTACGGTGACCTTGACTGCCACTGGGAGAGCAGCGTTTGCCCTGCTCTCAGGCTCTGCAACTCTGGTTGCAGGAAGTGGCAGAGTTCTGTGACCACCTCCCTGGTGAAGTGTAGTCTCCAATACACCGCACCACGCTTAAGTGGATTTGAGAAGTGCTCTTGGAAGACCCTAAGTGGATAAAGCATCCTGTCGAGAGCCCTCCTCCTTCTTCTCCCTCTGCACACATCTTCTCTTCTTCGCTCCCTCTCCCGAAGATACTCGAGCATGAGGAGGACTGCCAGTACAGCCCCCATGACTATGAGCAAGTGTAGTGAGCAGAAGCCTTTAAATAAGAATGAAGGCACTCTCCACTTACAAGAACACTCCCTGTTTCCTTAGAACCTTGAAAGAAGTTAATAAAGCAGTTGGAGTTGCAGAAAGTTGCACAGAGCCAGTTATAGAAACATAGAAAATAGGAGGAGTAGGCCATTCGGCCCCTCGAGCCTGCTCCGCCATTCAATGAGATCATGGCTGATCATCCAAATTCAGTAGCCTGTCCCTTCCTTCTCTCCATATCCCTTGATCCCTTTAGCCTTAAGAAATATATCTAACTCCTTCTTGAATATATTTAATGAATTGGCCTCTACTGCCTTCTGTGGTAGAGAATTCCACAGGTTCACCACTCTCTGGGTGAAGAAATTCTCCCCATCTCTGTCCTAAATGGCTTACCCCTTATCCTTAGACTATGACCCCTGGTTCTGGACTCCCCGGCCATCGAGAACATCCTTCCTGCATCTAGTCTGTCTAGTCCTGTTAGAATTTTATAAGATCCAATGAGATCCCCTCTCATTCTTCTAAACTCCAGCGAGTATAAGCCCAATCGACCCAATCTCTCCTCATACGTCATTCCTGCCATCCCAGGTATCAGCCTGGTGAATCTTCGCTGCGCTCCCTCCATGGCAAGAACATCCTTCCTCAGATAAGGCGAACAAAACTGCACACAATACTCAAGGTGTGGTCTCACCAAGGTCCTGTACAACTGCAGCAAGACATCTTTGTTCCTGTACTCGAACCCTCTCGCTACGAAGGCCAACATACCATTTGCCTTCTTAACTGCCTGCTGCACCTGCATGCTTACCTTCAGTGACTGGTGCAGAAGGACACCCAGGTCTCATTGCACTTCCCCTTCTCCCAATCTACTGCCATTCAGATAATAATCTGCCTTCCTGTTTTTGACACCAAAGTGGAGAACCTCACATTTATCCACATTATATTGCATCTACCATGCTTCTGCCCAATCACCCAACCCATCCAAATCATACTGGAGTTTCTCGGCATCCTCCTCACAGCACACGCGCCCACCCAGCTTTGTGTCGTCTGCAAACTTGGAGATATTACATCTAGTTCCCTCGTCTAGATCATTAATATATATTGTGAATAGCTGGGGTCCTAGGACCGATCCCTGCGGTACCCCACTAGTCACTGCCTGCCACTCGGACAAAGACCCGTGTCTGCAGGAACATGTCAAGTGCAAGTAGTTGCTGATCATCCCTTTAAATACCGCTCCTGGAGCCTCTTTCCTGCTTGTCCAATGCTTACTCAGCTCGTTACACTTAAGACATGCCAGTAAGTGAAGCGATGAAGTTGAAAGTCGCAGATCGGGCGTCAAGTGAGCGTTGCACACTCAGACATCACGATCTGCATAATCTACATATCCCTAGTGAACGCAGACATCGGCAGTGCTGCCGGCCATCCGAAAATGGCGGCTGCCACGGGATCCGCTGGCAGCGGGCGTAAGACTGGTGGCTGCCATTCTTTCGCCCAAATCTGGCAACAACAGGTGGTGCTAAACCCCCCCCCCCAAACTCCTGGGCAATAATCCCTGTTAGCCCATTGGCTCTGTTGTGAAACAGAGACACAGTTGTTACACACTGGCACTAAGCATCAGACACAGGCCCAAGTCACAAGTTCAACACAGGTGAGCTGAAGTTTTTTTTTTAAAACTAGTCCATTTGAATTAATTCATAGTAATTAGGTTTCCCCCCTTCTCACGACAGCAGATACTCAGTCAGTGTGAGAATCAATGCTGATTGGTTCTGCGAAATCTTACGTCATGGTGCTATTTTGCTTGCTGCAACAGGAGGCACTTAATCCAAGACCAATTCATAGACACAGTTTTTTGGTTATCTGTAGGCCAGGATTATTGCATTTACAATTATTATAGGGGTAGGGGGAATACGCTGCACATTTCCCGTGCAGCTAGGGCGGTGGGGCAGATGGGAAGATATAACTATTTTTGTTATGTTGGGAGAAATATCCATTTTATGAGCTCACCAGTATCATAATGTAAATCTACCAAAATGAATTTGTGCATGTATTTACGCAGATTCAGTTTCTATGATCAATATCATTTGCTCTACTCCGGTTGAACTTTTTTTGGTCATGCAAGAGTTTCCAAAACCACTATTTCATCAGACTACGCCTCCTAAAAGTAATGGATAGATGGGGATCAGTTTCAAACTACAAACAATACCTGGCCTTGGTCTGCCTTAAGTCCTGCAAATTTAAAAAGTTTTATATCAGCACAGCTATGAAACAAAATCTACCTTGAAGGTGATAGGTCTCACTGTAGCAGATTCAGATTCCTGTGAATGCTTCATCATTGTATAATCTGAATCGCAAATGCATTTTTCATTCAACTGCCTACTTTATCCCCTAAATATACCTGCTTCCTACATTAAATATTTGCACATGACTAGAACACAAAAAATGACTATTCAGTAGAACTCCCTGCATATATTGTCTCTAAACAAGGTATCTCCATTACATTAACTGAGTCTAGATTATAGCAGTGTTTCAATGCGAATGTTCCATGACTGTGACTGATTAATTTGTACTCAAGCACAATGTATGATTTAAATGTCTATATCAATAGAAATGTATACTATGAGAAAAAATATGTATTCGTTTGCACACAAAAAGATATATAATTGGACAACATGCATTCCTTTTGCATGGGGAAAATGGCACTTACGCCCAAGACAAATGCAATAATAACTGGTGGCCCATTTTACTATTTTTGCACTGCCTCCCCCCAGTACAGCTACAAGGAAATCAGCACTGCTATCCAAAGAGGTGGCATGCACGCAGAGTTCATATTACCTTGTCATTTTAGATGCCACCATCAATCTTTTCCCTTCAGCGGCACAGGTATGCCAACACTGGAAAATCTCTCACAAATCATAGTATACAGCCACATTTTGAGAGTTATTTGGTCTTGGTACATTTCGGAGTAGAAATCAGCCCTCAGGAATACTTTCGCTCATAGGTTTTTCATTAGATATATCATAGCATTCAATAGCAATTTGACAAATATAATTAAAAAATGAATATTTGAAATGTATATGAGGAATAAAGAAAATTGGCTTTCCTACATGAGAAAATAAATCAAATCATATTCAATTCATTAACAAAAAAGCATGAGAACTCTAGTTAACTTGGCAATGTTTACATGCCTCAGGGACTGCAATAGGAAAGTCTAAGAAAAACAATGTTCATAATAATAACTGAAAGCTAAAGATTTCTTGTGAGTGGGAATGCAATTTAATTTTCCCTCAGGACAGATCAGTTTCAAAAAGCAGCTTAAAAGCCTTGTAGCTATTTAGCCAATTTTAACATTTCCTTGGAAACATTACACAAATTGCTCAAGTCTAGTCATAAAGGCTCACCATGTTTTACAAGTAATAAAATACTTTCACTCCTTCATTAGCCATCCTGTCAGCATACTATTGTGCGCTTTAAAAAAAACCAATTTAACGCTAAACATAAAAAGAATCATAGGTTCTCTTTTTCTGGATAAAAAGGTTGATGAAAACAAGCAGGTACTGAAAATGTTAGGCCATTTATTTAAAAAAAAAATCCTCCTATCTTTCAAAATGCTTATTTAACTTTACTTTGCCCCTTGATATTTAAGAAAAAAACTATATTAAACTTAGGTTTTTGTGATATTAAACATTTAGGGGGAGAAATTCAGTTGTTAGCGCCACCCGTTAGCGCCTTAAGGGCAATAAGTGGGGCGCGATGCGGCTAGCGCCCGGGCGCGGCGAGACCTGCGCCTCTTGCGAAATTGAGCGGACGTTTAGCTGCGCACGCAGATCCTGGCGTCATTTCATGGTGCAACGCCCTTGGGGCGCCCCGAACCGCAACTTCAGTGGCGCCCCCCTCCTTTCCGCCTGGCACTCCCAGCGCTATTTAAAGGGGGCTCTTCCTGGCTTCTTTGTGGTAGCCATTTTTGGACCACGCCTTCTGTGAGAGAGAGATATTTGCAGAGAGACAAAGGGAGAGAGCTTTCTGCATTGAGTCAGCGCTCGCAGAGGTACTGCTGGCTTCGGCCCAGAACTTTGTAGTTGGTTTGATTTTTCACTGGCATAACCTTGAGTGGCCACATACTATGGGGGCTGCAATGGGTGGAAACGTTGGGTTTCTCCATTGCATTGAGAGGGCTCAGAGACACCGAGAGAGAGTGACAATCATGGCCAGACGGAGGAGAGCCAAAAGGCGTCGGCACAGGAGGCCTTACCCTCCCAGGGCATTCCGACAACAGTTCTCATACCTCAACATGTCTGAGGAGCAGTGTTTTCAGAGGCTTCGATTCAGCAGGGAGGTGGTCACTGAGCTCTGCCACCTGCTTCAGCCAGATCTGCAGCCTCAACTGAGGAGCAGGACGTCGGTCGGTGGCAGTGAAGGTGACAGTGGCTCTCAACTTCTATGCCACCGGCTCCTTCCAATCTGCTACTGGGGACATTGCCAATGTCTCCCAGTTCGCGGTGCATTGCTGCATCCGCCAAGTCACGAATGCGCTCTTTAAAAGGAGACGTCAGTACATTTCCTTCCCCATGACCCTGGACAAGCAGCAAGAGCGCGCAATGAGATTTGCAAGAATAGCAGGCTTCCCCATGGTCCAGGGCGCCATTGACTGCACCCATGTGGCTTTGTGGGCGCCGCAAGAGAATGCCGAGGATTACCACAACCGGAAGGGGTTCCATTCGTTGAACATCCAGTTGGTGTGTGACCACAGACAGCTGATACTAGCTGTCAATGCCCGCTTTCCAGGCAGCAGCCACGACGCCTTCATCCTGCGCCAGACTTCTGTGGCAGACCTTTTCGAAGCCCCGGCTCATCCAGGATGCTGGCTTCTCGGGGACAAGGGCTATCCTCTGTGCACCTGGCTGATGACCCCGCTCCGTGCGCCCAGCACCCCTGCTGAAGAACTATACAATGAGAGCCTCAAGCGACCAGGAACATCATTGAGCACACAATTGGTGTGCAAAAGCAACGGTTCCGCTGTCTGGACCATTCCGGGGGAGCCCTTCAGTACTCACCTGAGTGAGTCTCCCATTTCGTTGTAGTGTGCTGCATGCTGCATAACCTGGCAATCTTCAGGACGCAGCCACTGCCACCAGGCATTGGAGCACCAGCAGAGGAGGAGGAGGAGAAGCACCAAGACGGGAGGTAGGCACAAAGTGCAAGGGCCGTCCGTCAGCAGCTTATTGCAAGTTGGTTCTAGGCCCCCTCTGAGGGAATGGCTTGTGCCATTGAAAGAACATGAATGGAACCGTTCCGCAACCCCGAGCCGGTCAAGGCAACAAATAGTTCAAAGAGCAAACATGCACAATCTGAATAAAGACACTTCTTTATTTAACAAACTGTGTGCCCTTCCCGCATGACAAATAGAGAGAAACCCCAAAAAAAGCAGTCAGACACATAACTGGCTCTCACAACCTGGAGACAATGAACAAAAGAGTAAACAAAAAATGACCACGATCCTCGGCCTTCATTAAAAAAATTAACAGCATTTTGCCACACCTCCTACTTTTTGCCCTTCGAGGGTGATCTGCTTCGCTTGCGAGATTGTCCCCTTCCCACCCTGCAGCTCCTCCGCAATGGGACCCCAGTGGCTGTAGCAAGGCTGCCGAGTGTCAGAAACTGAGTCGGCAGATGCCCTTGAGGTATGGCCTGGACCAGCTCTGGGCCTGGAGGGCCCGGCTGCTGACTGCTCCAACTCTGCATGGGCGGCAGCAGTCTGTCCTACAGGTGGTGGCAGCTGCAGTGGAGAAGTGACAGTGTTGGCAGCAGGAATGCTGCCATTCTGACAGAGGATAGCCACTCCCTGGTCAGGCGACACACTGGCACTCCCACGGGGCAGCATTGCAGCATGCGGAGCAATCTGCTGAAACACAGACTGCTGGCCTGCTGCGGCGCGGCGAGGGCCCCGGCGATTCGTGCCCGATCCAGCGAGGGTGGCAGCAGTCAGTGCTCGTGTGGCCTCAATCTGCGTCTGCATCAGACCAGCCACTGACTGCATTGCACCACTAAGCACTTGCGTGGAAGCCGCCTGTGCTGCACCGAAGTCCTGCAGACTCCTTGCCAGTGCTGCACCGAAGTCCTGCAGACTCCTTGCCTGTGCTGCACTGAAGTCCTGGACACTCCTTGCCAGTGACTCAATGGATTCGGGCATCCTTTCCACTGCAGCCATGAGCTCAGTGTGCCTCTGCTCTGCCTGGGCGCCCATTTCAGCGAGGAGCCGCACCTCCTCTGCGCTCACTGTAGCAGGACTGGAGGCCAGACTCTCCCTCCGGGGAGAAGGCCGCCGAGCTTCCCTACCCCCCCCTGCGTTGCTGCAGCCCACTGGGCCCCGGAGTTTCACTATCTTCAGACCCTTCTCCCCTCCAGGGAAGACGTGTCCCCATTATAGCCATGGGCTGCCTCGGCTGAGGGTGGCACTGATGGTCCGGCTTCCTCTTCGCCTTCAGAATCACTCACAGTGGCAGCTTGAGGGCCCGCCTCCTCACCTGGCAAATCAGCATCTGAAAGCAGGGAGGTACAAGAGTTGCTTTAGCGTGAGGACAGGGCGGCAGCGAGGGAGGCATGAGTGCCGCAATGCACTGTATTGGTTCGATAGTGGCAAAGGATGCTGGTGTGAGGCACAAGTGGAAGGAGAGAGGTCAAAAAGGTGATCACCTTACCATGCTGTCCAGAACAGGGTCAGCATCTCCAGTGGCGACGGGGCCAATCATCCGGCCTGCCATAATCCGCTGGACTCGCTGCCCCAGATCGCGGAGGTCTTGAAGGTGAGGCCGGCCTCCCCCGGTCCGTTGCTGCTGCCTCCTGTTATGGGCCAGTTTGCCCTGCAAGAGAAAGGACGGGCTCCGAGTACAGTGTGAAGCCCTGATCTTGGCTGCACTGCCTCCCATGGTGGAATAGCCCTTACACTGTGAAGCCCTGATCTTGGCTGCACTGCCTCCCATGGGCAAATAGCCCTTAACATTTGAAGCCCTGATCTTGGCTGCACTGCCTCCCATGGTCGAATAGCCCTTACCGTGTGAAGCCCTGATCTTGGCCGCACTGCCTCCCATGGTCAAATAGCCTTACAGTGTGTAAAGTGCTGAATGTGCGTGTGAATTTCATGAAAGGCCCATAGGTGTTGGATGAGGGCTGGGCATTGGGGCTTTCAGGACCCTTTGGCCATAAATTGAGGTGCACATGCAGGGATGAAGAGGATACTGGAAAGGGTACTCACCCTGACGACCCGAGTGAGGTCGTTAAACTTCTTCCTGCATTGCACAGGGGTCCTAGGCACCATGCTGCTGGAGGTCACTCTGTGTGCCACCTCCCTCCAAGCTTTGCGATAGTCGTTGGGCAGCGGCCTCCTGCCACTGTCCGAAAACAGGATAGATCGCCTGCGCTCCACCGCGCCAACCAGAACCTGCAGGGCCCCCTCACTGAACCGCTGCGCTCGCTCCCTGACCCTCTCCATGGTCCTAGGCGTTAGAATGTGGCAGCAGGTCTGTCCAGGCCGAGAATCAGGGCTCCGATGTGCAGGGTGTGGCTGCAATCCAAGATTGACCCTACCCTTTAAGAGCTGACCGGCGCCAGCGTGTCTGCGTGCAATCGCTAACTGGCCGCACCTGCGCTGCGCCCGCCCTCTGTGGTAGCGCCTCGCTTCTCCGGCTTAGCGCCTTAGGACAGTCGTGTAGCACCTGTTTTAGCGCTCCAAGCACCTCCTGGGGCGAAGCAGGTCAATTTAGTAGTAGGTGGCGATAATTTGCGCCGGGCGCTAAATTTTGCGCCCGCTCGAGTATAACGCCCCAAACGTGGCGATACTGAATTTCTCCCCGTTAATCTATTCTCACCTTCAAATGTTACTTTGATGTTCAACAGAAACAGAATTTTACAATTGAAAAATACATACTGGAAACAACATTTACACAATTATATAGTAATTTGTTAATATAATGTAGATAATTAGGTAATAATACTTGCCAACAAAATCAAATTCTAGTGTTAGCTTTATTGCCTTATGAAGTATTGTTCTGAGTCAGTGCTACAGAGCACAGAGACCTTTATTTCAATTATCTTAGCACTTGATAAGTCATCTAATATGGAGAAGATGGTAGGAGGCAATAAGAAAGTACAGCTGGCTGGCTGAAACTGCTCTGCTTTCAGCACTGCAATACCATCAGTTTCAAAAAAATGCACAATTTACATGGGATGAGAACAGGACAGCAGAAACTGATGCGCTACAATACTGAGCAGTGGAAACATGATCACTTTAGCCAGAAACAATTCAAGTTACAATTCTTCAGAATACAGCAAGGCTATTTTTGGAGAACCAATAACCAATGCCATCCCACACCCCAGAGCTCCTTCAGTACTTGGAGTTGGGCCTTTCTAGCTGTATTTTGCAATTACCATAAAGTATACATTGCGGAACATGCAACTAGGTCTTAATATGCCTGGGGATTCAAAAAAGTAGAGAACACAAACTTCTTTTTAATTTGCAGTTCTTTAAACAAGGAGGCAATTAATGGTTACCAGCCACTTTGGCAGAGTAAGGCCTAGTTCCCATCTTGAACCAGTATTTTCCATTAGTCTACTGCAGGAACACATAATATTCCTTGTTTTTAAAAAAAAGAAAGGATATACAATAAGGCACACAAGTTTAGTCTACAAATGAGGAAAATGTCTTAACAGAATTAGAATTTTTCCTAAAGGTCAACACAAACTTGGCATTTCATGAACAATGTTTGTTTTCTTACTCTATCACAGAAACTATGATGCAAATAATCTATCCTGTGAAAGATTTTGTAAAATGACTCCAGCTCCCAGTTGACATTTCAGGGGTCTGAATACCAGCATACACAAATTATATCCCCAAAATGCCCCTTTTCAAAAGGCAACCAAGACACAATGGGCCACTCTTCACTCTTCTATTTTGGTGAAAACACCATGGTCTAGATATTCAATTTTTCCAGACATAAAATGGGTGCCTAGGGGTCCAATATGGCAGGCAATGTACGCGCCCCTCCCACGCCGGAGGTGTGCCACTTGCTATTTTGAATTGGGCTGTTCCATACGCACGCAGGGTGCTCATTATAATATTTAAAGAAAATTGGCTTACCTGACTTACCACATGATATACTCGCTCAGCAAATCATGGTGTTAACAGGCAGCAAGGAACCTGCAGGCGCAGTATTTAAAGAGCATATTCCCTCCATACAGGTTAGCTACTGGTTTGTCCTCTTAAGTTTGTTAACTTCCGGTCCTTTTTTTGGTTATTTTGTGCATTCTACAAGTGAATTCTTACTTCTGGTAACAATTTTGTTCTGGTGCTGGACTGCTTTATTCTACTTTTTAAAGAGTTTATTCCAGTCATGGGTGGTCTGGTAGGTCTGCCTTTGCAGCTGGAGGATGAGGGAGAGAAGTAAAGACGACAAGAGAGCACCAGCAGCTGGGAGAAAAGGGAGGAGGCGGGCACTTCACAGGAGGCCAAACCCACAGTAGGTCTTCAAGGAGCACTTCAACCTCAACTTCACCGAGGAGCAATGTGTGAGGGGTTAAACATTTCACCAAGGAAGCCGTCACCAAGGTCTGTGCCCAGTTTCCTGGCAGCAGTTATGATTCATTCATCCTGCACCAGTCCTCTATGCAGCCTTTACTCCAACCAGGCCATCTGGTCACAGTCTGGCTAATTTGCGACAAGGGATAACCCTTCCGGACATGGCTCTTGACTCCTGTCAGGATCCCGGGCATAGACGCAGAGCATACCTGCAATGAAAGCCATGCCACCACCAGAAATATAATTGAACTGGCCATCGGCAAGCTCAAACTACACTTCTGCTGTCTGGACAGTTTGAGAGGAGCTCTGCAGTGTACTCCTGACCATGTTTCCAGGTTTGTGGGCATATGCTGTATAACTTCACTATACTGAGGAACCAGCCCTTATCACCACCTAGGTAGCAAAAAGTGGAGGAGGAGGAAGAACACCATGAAGAGGTGTTACCTAGAGGGGAACAGGCAATGTTCCCTGTAATGTTTTTTGGGTGCGCAGCTCCTTTAAGGGACTGTGTGGTCCATTCACAATTTCGCGTATGCGCGGGACCGGCAGAGAGCTGCGCGCTGCATGGCTTATAGTGAACGTTGGTAACAGGATATCCCTCCTCCTGTCCATCACCTAGACCAGGGCCTGAAAAGCAGCTGGGAGCCCATTTTACAAGCCTTCCAGCCATTTCTCTATTCACAAGCATTCCTTCCTGTCTGCAACTACAGTGCACCGCCCCCTTTAAGTGGCGTCAAGACACACCAGGTTTCTCGTCCTCCAAACAGGCATACACTCAATAAGCAGCACAGGTAGCATAGAGGCACATGCCCTGCTATCTGAACACCCGTTTTGGGGCATGATCAAATTTCTAGGCCCATAATTTTTCACATACAATGTATCATGCAAAATATTGTATGTTACATGTAAACATTTATATGAAAATGGAGCTCTAAATTAAATAAAGCACACCCATTTCCAGGATATCTGCTTCAACTATCGAGGGAGGCAAGAAAGAAAAGCATTTATGTCACTTGGAAGTCGTGGATGCTTTACATACGATTAATTACTTTTTGAAGTACAATTATCATAAGGCAAATGCAGCAACCATTTTATCCACAAGAAGGTCCTACACACACGGAGATGACTGTCCAATTAATCAATTTTCCATGGAGCTAGATGAGGGGAAGAACGTTGTCCTGAACACCAAAAGAACTCCCTGCTCTTCTTCAAATGCTGTTGTGGGTCCTTTATCATCCACTTGAACATGTAGTTGGGGTCTCAGTTTAATCTCTCATCCAAAATAATTGCACCTCTGGCAATGCAGCACTAAACTCTTTCGGCACTGGATTCTACAAGCCACAAGCTGGACAATATGGAAACTGTCCTACAGCAAACAGTCACCACAAGCTGTAGGATCTCAAGACCTAACTAAGCCTCTTCAGGTTCTAGATATAGCAATACGCCATTCAAAGTTGCTGTGGGAAACCAGATGTTTGAAGGCTTGCATTTTTCACTGCAGGTGGAAAATTGAGGAAGGCCACCCTAGCTGAAGTATGTGAGTGGGTGGCTGGCGCTCAACAACCATTGCCATGGGATTCATAAAGGCTAAAGTCATAGAAAAACCATCAGTTTCAGCTGACAAAACTGGAGGAACTATCAGGGGTTCCAATGGAGAAAGAATCTACAAAGAAGCACTCTGTTGGTAACGGTAATGTGAGGACTGAATTCAGTTGTTCCAGCTGGTTAATGACAATGAAGAGTTCCTAGGCTTTGGCTCATAAACCATCAGTACCCTGAACCACGATTGCACATTTTATAGCTTGCATTTTACTGCTGATAGTTAATACATTATAACATTTAAAGGTTAACCTGCAGGTGGCAATAGTGTAAAAGACGTTTGAAAAACAGCAGTAAACTGATATACTGTATTTAGTGCTGCAAGGGGTGAGAGGAAAGAGTGGGGGGTGGAACATAAATGTGACTGCACTGTATATTATTTGGATGACATTCAGTGCTTTTAGGCATTTGCACAGATACAAATGTACTTTCTGACAAGAGGAAGATCTTTATTACACTTGTTGAACATGGAACATTAAAGCACTAGTCATTGCATCTCCTGGGTTTGTGACATGGAATTTCTGTGGTCCAGAATTCGCTGTGATATAGATATTGGCGACGAACGCCATAAGTTAAACCATTTTGCTCCGCAATCCTCTGGGGCAAATTCATACCACAATTTGCTGGAAAGACAATCAGAATATGCCGCAGTGAGTATAGCACAAGCACAATAAATATTAATATAAAAATCCAAAAGATGCCTGGCTGTAAAAACACTTACTTTATTACTTAAATAAGGTTAAGGATTTCAATGAAGTTCCCAGAACAAGTCAGTAAAAATGTTTACCTTCAGGCAACCTGCTAAGCGATTGAGTATTTACTGATTCTGAGCCCTGCAGTGCCATTCTGTAATATAATAGTGCCTGTTACCATCGCAGTACTGTAAATTCAGCAAACTCAATCTCGCCATTGATTTTTATGGGGGTGGAGCTATGATAGGCAGCTGTTCAACTTTTGGCAAGGGTCTCTGTGGAGGAGCACAAAAGTCCCAGTAAATAATGGTGTGATGTATATAATGGCATAAGTGACCCATGCCATAATTTCCTGGAATTTCTGCACCATAATAATTACGGCGTAGATAAGCCATTACTATGGTGTAAGTTACAGCAAATTCAGGCCACATACACAGCAAAGTAAGTTACTGAGGGGACATTATTCAAGACCAAAACTATTTATTTACACAGTTATTACTGGGTACATGCATGATTCCCAACTTACCACCTTTCAAATGAATTATTTTCAAAATACAAACAAAATATTTTACAATTTTTGGATGAATTAGCTGTTCTTTCGTAATAAAACTAATTAGGATCACATACCATCCTTGCAAGACCTCTTCCACACGATGACCTATGACTGGAGTTGCGCAGTAGTAGCCAGAATGATTGTCCCTTAGCTTTTTGCTCTCCACCTGTGGGAAAGCGCCTTTGTCCTCTTCACCACCTCATTCTCAAAAACGTACAAATGAAGTCAGTAACTCCCCAGTGCAAGCAGTCAGACAAAAATCTGCATCCTACTAGTATATCATGGCTGCACTGATTATAGCACACTGTCCTGTATCAGTCCTTTATGAAGCACTTAACCCAAGAGCCAACAGCTCAATATATGGAGTTGAACGAACAAGATACAAGGGCAGTTTCTGATTTTGACAAGATCACCATCTGAAGCAAGATATCATTTTTGAAGTTGGCCTGAAGAGTTTTCAAAAAAAATTCAGTGTGGAAACATTCCAGTTCAAAGCCTTATGTTTACAGAATTTAATTTCAAGGGAAAACTGTTCTATTAGCCATTGTAAGAGAGAGGACAAAGTCATAATTCTATTAGATTTTAATTCCTGAAGTTCATATTTAAAAAAATTAATTCTCGGGATGTAGGAGTTACTGGCAAAGCCGGCATTTATTGCCCACCTTCAGCTGCCCCGAGAATGTAGTATTGGGCCTTCTTTTGAAACTGCAGCAGTCCATATGATGAAAGTGCTCCCACAATGCTGTTAGGTGAAGAGTTTGGGGATTTTACCTCTGATGATGAAGAAACGGTGAAATATATCCAAGTCAGGGTGGTGTGTGACTTGGAGGGGAACTTAGAGGTGGTGGTGGTGTTCCTATGCACCTGCTGCTCGTCCTTCTAGGTGGTGGGTCGCGTGTTTGGAAGGTGTTGCCAAAGAAACACACTGCAGCCATGGTGTGCCGGTGATGCTTAACTTTATTGTTTAAGTTTAAGATGAGGTGCCGATCAAGCAGACTGCTTTATCCTGGATGGTGCCGTTGCAGGTGCACCCATCTAGGCAAGTGGAGATTTTTCCATTACATTCCTGACATGCCTTTAAGGTGGTGAAGAGGCTTTGAGGAGTCAGGAGGTGAGCCCCTCACTGCAGAATATGCAGCCTCTGACCTCTCTTGTAGCCGCAGTACTAATGTGGCTAGTCCAGTTGAGTGTCTGGTCAATGGTGACTCCCGGGATGATATTGATCATGGGGGACTTGGCAATAATAATGCTACTGAATGTAATGGGGTGGTGGTTAGGCTCTCTCTTGGAGATGGTTATTGCCTGGCACTTGTGTGGTGCAAATGGCACTAGCCACTTAAGCCAAGCCTAGGTATTGTCCATGTTTTGCTGCATACGATCATGGACTGCTTCAATATCTGAGGAATTGTGAATGGGACTGAAGATTGTGCAATCATCAGCAAACAACCCCATTTCTGACTTAATGATAGAGGGATGGTGATTGATGAAGCAGTTAAAGATAGTTGGGCCGAGGACACTGAGGAACTCCTGCAATGATGACCAGGGACTGGGATGATTGGCCTCCAACAGTCACAACCATCTTCCTTTGTGCCAGGTATGGGTTTATTCATTGGACAGGTTTCCCCCTAATACCCAATAACTACAGTTTTTCTAGGGTTCCTTGGTGCCACACTTGGTCGAATGTTTCCTTCATGTCAATGGCAGTTACTCTAACCTCACCTTATAGAATTTGGTTTGTGTCATGTTTGGACTAAGGCCATGATAAGATCTGGAGCCAAGTAGTTCTGGCACAACCCAAACTGAGCATTGGTGAGCAGATTATTGATGCGTAGATGGTGCTTGATAGCACTGTTGATGACTCCTTCCATCACTTTGCTGATGATCAGGAGTAGGCAGACAGGCCAGTAATTGGCCGGGTTGGATTTGTCCTGCTTTTTGTGGACATGACGTATCTGATCAATTTTTCACATTGTCAAGTAGATGCCAGTGTTGTAGTTGTACTGGTACAGCTTTGCGAGGGATGTGGCTAGTTCTGGAGCACGACAGCCGGGATTCTGTCAGGGCCCGTAGCTTTTGCAGTGTCCAGTCACTCAGCCATTTCTTGATGTCACATGGAGTGAATCAAATAGGCTGAATAGGCAGTGGCCGAGCAGGATCATCCACTCGGCACTTCTGGCTGAAGATGGAACACTTCAGCCATGTCTTTTTCACTTGCATGCCAGTGACTGAGGAAGAAATGTTCATGGGATCCTGCACCTCCATTTGTTGCTTACCTGTATACCATCAGTACATTCTGTGCCCTTGCTACCCTCAGTGCTTCCTCCAAGTGGTATTCAACATGGAGGATACATCAGCCGAAGGCGGCCGGTATGTTGTAATCAGCATTGCTGATGTTTGACCTGAAGCCACAAGACTTCATTGGGTCCAGAGTCAATGTTGAGGATACATAGGTCACATAAAAATTGAAATTAAGACAACAATGCCAACATTCAGAAATACAGCACCATACTGTGATGTCTATCTCTTATCCAAGACTGGAGATAAAAACGTAATTTCAACAAAGTTCACAGTGTGAGACTTCATGAGAAAGTCAGACTTGTTCCAACTTAACATTTTACCACATTATTTGTTTTAAATGATCTGTTCAACTTCATTATAAACCTTACAATAATACTTGTTTTTGGTGCTATTCTGTATAAGAGGTGGGGAAGTTAGTTCATTTTACAAGTTTTGTCCTTCATAATTTCTAGCAGTAGTAATTTGTAAGTAGCAAATGAAACTCGTTAAATGTGACAAGAAGGTGGTAACTTACTTCTTTACATAATGTATGATGACATGTCCACAACACACTTTGTTATCTTAGGCTTGCTTACAAGTATAATTATTATAAGTTTGAACAAGATATGATCAATACAATATAGGTCAATAGCTAGGCTGTGTACTATGATTAAAAAAAAACATGAGAATGGACAGAATAATATAATCCTCCCATCTATAAGTCTAGAGCAATTTATACTTAACTGGTGAAAATGGGGAGCATGCCTGAACCAACAGACTTAGTGGCCTAGAAATTCACTAGCCTTAGCGCCGCTTTTGAGGCGCTAGAGGGACTAGCGCCAGAGTTATGGCCAGTTGAAAAATTCCCTGGGGCCCTAAAGCGGCGTTGCACCGGTAGCGCTGCGCCGGCACCGATGACGTCATCGGTGTGCGCAGCATCCCGGTTGCCATGCCGACGGGCCCCAGCGCCGAAATTCAGTTGCGGCCGCCTCGCCCGTGGCAGCCGCAACTAAGACTCTGGCAACAGAGTCCAACATGTGTTTGCGCCGGCGCATTAAAGGCCCCGCGGCGGCCGGCCGCTTTCCCGCCGGCCGCCTGCCCGCAGCTCCCTCCCCGGACTTCTCCCCCCCCCCCCCCCCCCCCGGAACAGATGCAAGCCCGGCACTTGTCCGAGGTGCCGGGCTCATTTTTAAACAGATTTGCGCGGGCCGCGGCCGGGTGCAGGCAGCTCCTCCTTAACGGAAGGAGGAGGCCTGCACTTCCCCAGCCTGCCGCACCGCATCGGGTGCCGCAGCGCCGGAATTGCGGCGCTAAACGGCAGTTAGTGCCCTTTTCCAGGCGCCAAGACCCTTCAGTAGCGCCGGCAGCTGTTTGGGCGCGGCGCTACTGAATTTTTGGCGCGCGCAGGGGGACTTAGCGCCGGCACTAACTTCCGGCGCTAAAGCCCTGGCTAAGCCAAACCCCAATTTCTAGGCCAGTGTGTTCTTTCATCTACTTAACTGCATTATGCCTGAAAGCCTCTTCTGCGTGGTTTGTAATTCATTTACTGATAGACACTCTGAAAAATTTCCCTACAATATTGCTTTACCCATTTTTGTGTTTTTTAAATAGCAGCTTTCTTTATATGTTGTATTATCAAGTTTACATTCACAGATATAATTTATGAAGCTATTATACAATGAGACATGGTGCATGCAATGCAAGTATATAATAATATATTGAAGTTTCATTTCATGGTAAGGGAGTAATCCAGGTTAAGGGTTGGTCGCTGAGGTTTAATTGGTTTGGGGAATGAGAGTGTCCTGCCAATCAGTGGTTGTTTTGGACATGCAATAGGAAGTTTACTAGTGTTATGTGCTGTTAACCTAGAGAGTTTTAGCTCGATATACTTCAGTAGTACCTTTATGAACACGAGGTTCAAGATCCCACCAACCTGCATTTAAGTTCTATGGACTTAGTTAGGTGTGATGTACCCCTTCAGAATGGGAATGTGCACTCCATATTGGGCAAGCAGGAACTCTACCTTTCTGGATTTCTCAGTAGCTGTTAAGCATGGCGATGGGTTTCCATGCAAGAGACACTGGCCTAGAAATTCAGTCGCGCCACTTTTGGGGCGCTAAAGTCGGGCGGTCGCTAAAGTTAGCGCCCGCCGGAAAGTGTAGGCCACTTTGCCGAAATTCAGTAGATTTGGCCAAGGAGTTTGGGCGAGCGCTGAAACTGGCGTTGCACTCCTATCTTTAGGCGCTAAGCCGGCGGTGCGGACTGATAACGCCGAGGCCAGGCGCAGCGCAGGTGCGGTCATGTTTTGATTGACAGCAGACACCCTGACGCCGGCCAGCTCTTAAAGGGGGAAGGGTCGACTTTGTCTGCTGCCACGCCCTGGATAGTGGAGCCCTGCAGCTAGGCCTCAACACTGCTGGTGGACCCAAATAGCGCCTGAAGCCATGCAGAAGGCCCGTGAACGAGCGCAGCGCTTCTCAGAGCCTGCTTTGTGGGTGCTGCTTAAGGGTTTGGAAAAGAGAAGAGAGATCTTGTGCCCGGACAGTGGCAAGAAAGCTCCCAGGAGGCAGTTCAGGAGAGCCTGGAGGGAAATCGCCCACAGGGTGTCAGCCACCAGCGATGTCCCCAGGACTGGTGACCAATGCCGCAAGAAGTACAACGACCTCACTCGGTTGGTCAAGGTGAGTAGCCTTTCCAGTGTCCTCCTCATCCTTGCATGTGCACCTCACATTATGGGCAAAGGGACCTCAAAGGCCTAATGGCCATCCCTCCTCCCGCAGCTATGGCACTGGCATGATCATCAATAGCACTTTCTGCACTTTACACACTGGCCAAGCTATTCGACCATGGGAGGCAGTGCACACAACAACAGGGCACCACACTGGCCAAGCTATTCCACCATGGGAGGCAGTGCACACAACAACAGGGCACCACACTGTACTTAGAGGCCGTCCTTTCTCTTGCAGGCCAAGCTGGCCCAGAATATGAAGAGCCGGAATGTCACCGGGGGAGGCCGTGCCCAGTTCCAGGAGCTCAGTGAGCTGGAGGAGCGCGTGGCTCGACTCATGCGTGGCCGGGTGGTTGGCCCCGTTGCTATTGGTGATGCGGACCCTGTGCTGGGCCCCAATGGTAAGGACATGACCGTTTGGACCTCGCTCGTTCCCCTTGCGCTTCAGATCTACATCCTTTGCCACTGTCCGACCAATGCGCATAATGCCACCACTCATGCCTCCCTCGCTGACGCCCTGTCCTCACTCTAAAGCTACTCTTGTGCCTTCCTGCTTTCAGCTGGTGAGGAGGAGGTCCATGAAGCTGAAAGTGCCAGTCCCTCGGAAGAGGAGGACGACGAGGACCAAGAGGAAGGCGGCACATCAGGGGAACCCTCATCCGCACCAGGGGATGGCAATGGAGGGGAGACGTCTTGCCTGGAGGAGAGCCAGGGGGAAGTGTTGCAGGGGGGTGTAGCTCCTGGGCCCAGTGGCGTCCAGGCACGCGGGAAGGGTCGGGCAGCACGGCTGCCTTCTCCCCAGAGGGGGGGAAGTGTTGCAGGGGAGGGCAGTTGCTGGGCCCAGTGGCGTCCAGGCACGCGGGAAGGGTCGGGCAGCTCGGCGGCCTTCTCCCCAGAGGGAGAGTCCGCCCTCCAGTCCGGAGACGGTCCTCGCCCAGGAGGTGCGCCTCCTTGATGAAATGTCCGCGGCCTCGGAGCGGCGCCACAACGAGTTCATGGGGGTTGTGGGACAGATGCCTCAGGCCATTGAGTCCCTGGCTCATAGTGTGGCCGCTTTCGGGGACTCACAGGCCAGGGGTGTCGACCAACTCGCGGCAGCACAGGCCAGGGGTGTCGACCAACTCGCGGCAGCACAGGACGCGAGTCGTGAGTTCATGAGTGGTGCCGTGCAGACACTGGCTGATCTGATGCGGGCACAGACCAGGGCAGTTCGGGCACTCACTTCTGCCACACTCGCGGTGTCACGGAAGCATTGCCAGGGCACCCGCCGCCCTGCTGCAGCACAGCAGTCTGGCCTCCACCAGATTGCTGCGCTTGCTGCAGTGCCAGCCCGGCCGAGTGCCAGTGTCTCTGGCGACCAGCGAGCGCCTGGCATCAGCCAGCTTGCCCCCATTGCTGCAGCCGCCACTGCAACTCCCCCAGCCAAGGTGCGACGAGCTGATGCAGAGACTGATGCTGCCCAGCCACAGCTGCAGCAGTCAGCAGCCGGCCCCTCCAGGGCCGGACCTCGTCTAGGCCGACCCCCAAGGGCATCTGCCGCCACGCAGTGTGCCCCTCAGGAGCCTTCCCCCAGCCTTGCCACACCCACAGGGCCCAGGTTGAGGCGGAGCAACAGGTCGGGCAGGGGCCGGAGAAGCCTGCACAAGGACTCGCCCTCTCGGCACAACAAGTAGAGTGTGTTGCCAACTGTTATTTTTATATGGGGGTGTTTGTGTTCTGCGGGGGGGGGGGGGGGGGGGGCTTATTTTGGGAAGGCCGAAGATGAAGGCAAATGTTTTTTTATATGGGGGTGGTTGTGTTCTGGAGGGGGGGGGCTTATTTTGGGAAGGCCGAGGATGAAGGCAAATGTTATTGACAAGTTTTGTTATTCCTCCCCAGGTTGTGGGAGTGAGATATGTTTTTGACTGTTTTTTGGGGGTCTTGTCTGTTTCTCTGTTTCATGTGGGAAGGGCCCTGAGTTTGTTAAATAAAGCTTTTTATTTATTCAGCTTGTCCAGGTGTCATGTTTCAAGTGGTTGTTGCGTTAACCGGCTGAGGGCTTGCGGAGCGGCTGCATTCAGGTGCGTTCATTGCCACAAGCCATTCCCTGACAGGAGGCCTAGAAGTGCCGTTCAATAAGCCGCCGGCGGACGGCCCTTGGACCTTGTGGCTCCCTCCTGGGCTGGTACTCCTCCTCCTCCTCCTCCTCCTGGTCCTCCTGCTCGTCCTCCTGAGGTGGTGGTCCAACGTGAGGTGGCAGTGCCTGAGTCCTGCGGATAGCCAGGTTGTGCAGCATGCAGCAAATGACGACGAACTGGGAGACTCTATCCGGCGAATACTGTAGAGATCCGCCGGAACGATCCAGGCAGCGGAACCGTTGCTTGAGGACGCCAATCGTTTGCTCTATGATGTTCCTTGTGGCTTGATGGCTTTCGTTGTATGCCTCCTCCGCAGGGGTCCTGGGCGCGCGGAGCGGGGTCATGAGCCATGTACACAAAGGGTAGCCCTTGTCCCCAATAAGCCATCCCCTTGGTGGAGGCTGTGCCTCGAACATGTCCGCCACAGTAGTCTGGCGCAGGATAAATGCATCGTGGCTGCTTCCTGGAAAGCGGGCATTGACAGCTAGGATGCGCTGCCTGTGGTCACACACCAGCTGTACATTGAGGGAATGGTAGCCCTTCCGGTTGCGGTAATCCTCGGCATTGTCGATAGGTGCCCGCATAGCCACATGCGTGCAGTCAATGGCGCCCTGCACCATGGGGAAGTCGGCGATCCTGGCAAATCCGACTGCACGCTGCTCCTGCCTCTCTAGGGTCATGGGGAAGGAGATGAATTGGTGTCTCCTTGCGAAAAGGGCATCGGTGACCTGCCGGATGCAGCGATGCACGGCGAACTGGGAGATGTTCGCTATGTCCCCAGCAGCGGCTTGGAAGGAGCCGCTTGCATAAAAGTTCAGAGCCACCGTGACCTTCACTTCCACCGACAGAGAGGCCCTGCACATCAGCTGTGGACGCAGATCTCTGTGAAGCAGCTGGCAGATCTCTGCAACCACCTCCCTTCTGAAGCGCAGCCTCTTAACACAATGCGCGGCAGTCATGGTGAGATAGGACACCTGCTGCCGGTATTCCCTGAGTGGGTAAGGCCTACGTTGCCGACGCCTGATGGCCCCTCTGCGTCTAGGCATGGCTGCCCCTCTCACACAGCGTCTGCGAGCCCTTCGCACATAATGCTGGAACTGAGGGTTGGAACCCCATGCAGCCCCCATAATAAACTTGCAAACAGTGAAATCACAAGAGTCAAATTTCCAAGCTCTGGCCAGAAGCCAAAAATACCTCTCCTATGTTGTCCCAAATCAGTAAGGTCTGTTCCTTGGTCTCTGTACAGAAATCCAAAGCACTGAAGTCATTGCAGCAAAATGGCTGGCCTTTATAGTTCAGTCTAAGTGCCCTTTAATTAGCGCTCCCCGAGGCCCGCAGGGCCTCTGCTGCGTTCCACTTCACAGTTCTTAACAGCGCCACGCCCACATTGGGCAGGCGCCACTGAATTTCCGGTTTGGGGCGCACAAACAGCGTTGCACGACGAAATGACGTCATAAGCTGCGCGCGCAGCTGAGCGGGCGCAAACACTTTGCGCCGGCGCTAAATGTCAACTGAAGTTGGGCGTAGGCGCAGATCGGCCTGCGCCCGGGCGCTAAGTGCCTAGCGCTGGAAATCTACCCCTCTTATGGCGTTAACGGCTGGCGAACGCAACTGAATTTCTAGGCCACTGGGTTGAACCACTCAAAAAAAAATACCTATGAAAATAATTTGGGTGGGGCATATTGTGCAGTGTGAACCTCCAAGACAAGCCTCAAAATGCTTTGTCATGAAAGCTGTGCTACTCTGTAATCTATGGAAGGGTTCTTGCTGTCTAGTGAACTGGGTTCTGTAGAATTGTGAGGTCTATCATGGCCCTTAGTCTCTTGAACCACTATCCAGGATGGCTGAATGTAATGACATGACCAGAATACGTTTACCCTTCTGTCCACAAAGTCAAACTATAAGTGCAGATACAAACTCAAAACAGAACTTCACCTCGACAAACAGTATTTTAATAAATTAATTAGCTGGTGAATGATTGGCTGCTATTACTATTAGAGTCTGGAAATCATTATTGTGCACATTTTTAACCCTATAGAATTTAGAATGTAATTGAGTACCCAGCTTTTAAAATCCTAGAAAACTTGTACTTGCCCAGAACTTTCACTCCAGTACATGCAACAATGCGAATAAAATCCCTTGAACATTAATTAATATCAGGAATCCATTCAAATTACATATAGAACAGAAACATACATTGGATTATTACAGGAATAATTCCAGTTCTGACAAAAGGTCATCAACCTGAAAATGTTAACCCCATCTTCTCTCTCCACAGATGCTGCCTGACCTGCTGAATGTTTCCAGCATCTTCAGTTTTTAATTACAGGAATAACTGACTTTTGTTTAATGATTTGAGGCTTTCTTAAAGAACTGGGTTTTTTTGCTACTACAGTCCCTACCACTTACACTGTCCCCGTTTATCCTGGACAGCCGCCTATATCGGGGAAAATGCTGCTGACCATTCCTAATTACCAAAAGTGTGAATTAAAAAGACACTACTTAAACTGTATTAAGCAGGCCGGCTATTTTGGGCAGTTCCAGCATCTGTTCGGGGTCACCTTCCGCCCGCCCTGTCCACTCCAGTTTGTCCTGCAGCACTGTTTTAATGTATATTGGTCAAAAAGGAGTCTAATTGACTATCTTTAGACAATGCAAGACTTTCAGACCAACTGTACTCAGCAGATATATTTCCTTCTTTCAATCACCCCCTTACTAAATTGTTAATTTTTGAGACATTCATTAGAGCGGTGGCAGCGGTTCAGGAACTTTAAAATTGACCAGCGGCTCTCAAGTCAAAGTTGCTTACATGCTTCATGATGCTCTCTGCTGGCCCATAGAGCTTAGCAATACTCCTTAAACTTGCAATAATGTCTTGTTAAAAGTGGTGTCACTGGCATTATTTTGGAAGCTCACCTGCCACGAACTGTGTCAAACGTTATACTGCCCATCAGCACAAGTTAGTGCCTTTTTTTGTTCTTTTTAGAAAAAAAGATTCTGATGGGTAAAATACTTTTATAAGACAAAGCAGCAATGCAAACCCAGGCTTTGACATTAAGCTAAGTTAATCACTGGAAGTGGTTGGTCATTTATTTCATTGCTATCAAACATTATACCGACCATCGCTTATAGCGGACAAATCATGTTTGCATGATCACGCCCGCCATGTACTGTGGGGACTGTAGTGATATTAGGGTTAGGGAGATGGTTGATTAAACATGGCATATGTTTTTATTGGAATAATACCCCTCAAATTAATCAAACTAGTCATGAAAACACATCAAGCATAAAGATCAGCAAAGCGTGGAAGGGCAATTTGAGGTTATTTGGCAGGCATGCAACAGATATTTTATACCCTGTGACCCTGATGAATTGCAAAGTCACAAAATGGTTAAGTTGCTTGTGTGGGACTGGGAGCAAGCATGTTTCAAAGCTCACCTCGCTCTGTGAAGTCAATAGGCTAAGGCTGCACTGGCCATCTCATCTGATCACTGATAAACCATCTCAGCGAAGATGTTAAATTAATGTTTTTATACTTTTGACAATGTTAAATGAACTGCTTGTAAACTAACAGAGAGATGGTGCAGACACCACTGAATAACAGAATGTTACAGCATAGAAACAGGCCATTCAGTCCATCAGTTCTGTGCCAGTGGTTTTTTCTAACTTGAGCTACCTAATCTAATCCCACTCTCCTGCATGCTTCACATATCCATTAATATTCTTTTTTCAAGCAACACTCACTTTTAAAAGAAATTATGGACTCTGCTTCAGCATGTTTCTTGCAGAAAATTTCCCATTCTAATCACATTCATTATAAAGACATTTACAACCTTTTGTTTCATTCTTTGTGATTATCTTAAATCTGCTCTGTTCTGTTAACATCTCGCTGAGCAGTGGAAACAATGTCACTATTTACCTTAACGTAACCCTTTAAGACTTAAAAACCTCCATTAGATCATCTCTTGATCTTCTCAGTTCAAGTGAAAAAAGCCCGGACTTCTCGAGTCTCTTTTCATAACTGTAACCTCTTCACGCCTGGTAATATCCTAGTGAATCTATACATTTTCCATGGCTATTAAATACTTCTTATAATAGGGTGCCACAAAATTACACATAATCATGTTAGCTTATCTACGTCCTCCACAATTTTTCCACAATTCTCGTCAGTTTGCCTTTCCCCTACCCCGAACTTGGTGTCATCAGCAAATTGTGGATATAATTTCATCTATCCCAAGTCCAGGTCATTTATGTATATAGCTAATAACACTGGTCCCAAAACAGACTCATGTGGAACACATCTTTCCAATCTGAAAAACTTCCTTTTACATCTACTATTTACTTTCTGCCCTCCAATCATCTCTCCACCCATTTGGCCACATTCCTGTTTCTGTAAGAATTTTAAAATGAAAATAATTCTCACCAATCTTCTTCGCTCCTCTTCAACCGTATGGAGAAGCTGTGCAAATTCTTTAAAGGACTGAGCTGGAAAAATAGGTTTCATGTATTAAGTAAGGAATATCATATTTCCTATAAACTTTAATCCACTATTGCAATAAATGAATCATAGAATCATAGAATGGTTACAGCACAGAAGGAGGCCATTCGGCCGGTCAAGCCCGTGCCAGCTCTCTGCAAGAGCACTTCAGCTAGTCCCACTTGAGTTTGAACATGTGCTCAAAATCAGTATTATGACATTTGTAGATGACCCAAAATTACATAGGAAGGCATTACGCATAACTGAAACTGTCAACATTGAAAAGAATGGCGAGGCTCAGCACCTCAGATACAGCTTGGCAAATGGCATTTAACACAAACAATGCACTGGTGTGAAAAAATTGATTTTAGTAACACTGCAAATTCATAGCTAGAAGCTAGGAACTGGGAATTATCAAAAACTCATTGAATGTGTTCACTCCAGCAACTTGAGCACAAAATTCTTGGCTGACACTCCAGTGCAGTGCTGAGGGAGTGCTACACAGTCGGAGGTGCCGTTTTTCAGATGAGACGTTAAACCAAGGCCCTATCTGCTCTCTCAGGTGGACGTAAAAGATCCCATGGCACTATTTCGAAGAAGAGCAGGGGAGTTATCCCCAGTGTCCTGGCCAATATTTATCCCTCAATCAACATCACAAACAGATTATCTGGTCATTATCACTGTGCTGATTGTGGGAGCTTGCTGTGTGCAGATTGGCTGCCGTGTTTTCTACATTACAACAGTGACTACACTTCAAAAGTCCTTCATTGGCTGTAATTCGCTTTGGGACGTCCTGAGGTCATGAAAGGCATTATATAATTGCAAGTCTTTCTTTCTTTTCAGTTTTAAATACTTACTGCCTCAAGCTTACACAAACCACGACAGGCAAAAAGGAGCACCCATTGCAATCTGTGGTTACACTCTGTTGCAGCTCTCCAGCAGCCCCCTCCCAACTGTTAGGTGACGTTACTGAGCTGGAGGCTTCTCTGAGCAACAGCCAGTGACATCACGGAGCGGGGGCAGGGGTGGGTGCTGCTGCGGCAGGAAAATTTAAAGAGCTGATCTCCCAGGCTACTAGCGCTCAGGGTAGGAATCCCCAATTCCAGGACACTCTCGCCAGTAGCTGGAGTGTTAGAAACGCTAACTTGCAACATCAGTTTTGTTGTTATATCTGCTTCCAAACACAAGTTCTTAGCATAGTTGCAGCTGATTTAGGTGCTGATCATAATCTCAGCTGGTTCTTCAAGATTGTTGGGGCAAATTTCCCTGTACATACGATGACTATTTTGAAAATAAGGACATCTGATGCAGGTCCCTTAGGTGTGCCTAAATTACAGGTTTCACTAAAAGTGAATTCAGAAACAATTATATATGCTTCTGGAAAAAAAATAGATTAAAAGATGTTTTTGTGGGATCCGTCTATCAAAAAGGGACAGGCTATCTAGGCCTACTGAGCTTTTGCTGTTGAGAAAATGTTTTTATCACTCGGCCCCCCCACCCCATAAACTTATGAAGAACTATGCACAGATGTGGGTGGGCTCTTAGAACAGTCCATTATCTATCGTGTAATATTGGTTATATCCTTTAAGAAAAGAAATCACAAATGACACCCACTGTGACCGTGGAGTACAATCGCTCGTTGTCCTTTTCAACTTCTCTGAATTTGACACTGCAGACCACATCATCCTCCTCCAATGCATCACCTCCATTGTCCAGCTCAGTGGGACTCCCATTGTTTGGTTCCACTCTTGCCTATCCAATTGTAAACAGAGCATCTCCAGCAATAGCTTCTCTTCCTGCCCATGACACTGTTACCTCTGGAATCACCGCAAGGATCTATCCTTGGCCCCTGCCTCTTCCTCATCTACATGCTTCCCTTTGGAGACATCATCCAAAGAGGTCAGGTTCTACATGTACACGGATGACAGCCAGCTCTACCTCTCCACCACCTTACTCAACCCTGTGTTGTCAGGCTGTTTGTTCGACAACCAGACCTGATGAGCTACAATTTCCTCCAGTTAAACATAGTGGAGACCAAAGCCATTATCCTCAGCCACTGCCACAAACTATGTACCCTCGCCACCGATTCCAATCCCCTCCCTAGCCACTATCTCAGGTTGAACCAGACTGTTCACGACCTTAGCATTCTATTTGACCCAGAGCTGTGCTTCTGACGCCATTACTGCAAAGAGCACCAACGTCCACCTCCATATCACCCAGCTCTGTCCTTGCATTAGCCCACCTACTGCCAAAACCATCATCCACACTTTTGTCACCTCCAGACTCAACTATTCCAACGCTCTCTTGTCTGGCCTCCCATCCTACACCCTCCGTAAACTTCAGCTCACCCAAAGCTATGCTGCCCATATCCTACCCCACACCAAGAAACACTCAGCCACATGCTCACTGACCTACATTGCCTCTCCACCCACCCAACGTCTCAAATTTAAAATTCTCATTATGATGTTTAAATTCTCGTTCATGGCCTTGTCCTTCCCCCTCTCTGTAACCTTCTCCAGCCCTACAGCCCTCCAAGAACTCTGCATTCCTTAAGCTCTGGTCTCCTGTGAAACCCCCACTTCTTTGTCTTCCGGATGGCTCCGGACCCAAGCCATTCAATACCTTTCCACTTTTTCCCCACCCATTTCATTTTTTCTCTATCCCTCCCTGACCACTCTCTCCTGTCGTCATGCCTCCTTTCATCTCTCCTCTCGAATACTCTGCCTTCCCAAATCCCTACCCCAATCCTTCATTACTCTTCGGCCTTTCTACTCTCCTGCCGCCATCCCAGGCTTGACTCCCTCTTAGATAAGCCTACAGCTTCCCTCTGTGCCTCTCTTAGCATCCTACAAAGGGTCCATCGAGACACTCGTCACTGCCACCTTACGAGCAGCAACCCCAACTGTCCCATCCTACTCTCTCGCTGACCTTCTCGCCCAGCGTGCCCACTGGGGGCAAATCTTGCCATCTCCTCCCGATCCAACTCATCCCCCCCCAAGCGCTGGCCCTGTGGACACTGACAGTGGGGCAGCCATCAACGACCCTCTCCGCATCTCCCTCCAGAATGTCCATTCACTTGTGAACAAGGCCCGTGCCACCCATGAGCTTATCGTGGATGATTGCATCAACATCATGGCCCTGACGGAAACTTAACTTTAAATGAAGCCTCCCCACCTGGCTATACCTTCCAACATTTGCCCCGCACAGCCGTGGTGGCAGTGTGGCTCTCGTCAGCAAATCACACCTTGGTCTGTCCCCCTACTCTTCTGGCACTTTCTCCTCCTTTAAGCATCTCACTTTATTCCACCCCTCTCACCTCTCATTTAAAATTCTCATTCTCTACCACCCACCAAAGTATCATAAAAATTTTATAACCAAGATATCTTCACTGCTTTCCTCCTTCAGCCTCTGCACCAAACGACTTCTCATCCTCGGTGATTTCAATCTCCATCTCAATTCATCATGCTCTTTCTCCTCTGAGTTCACGAGCCTCCTATTCTTCCTTAATCTCTCCCTCCGTGTAAACTCACCAACCCATATTCACGGCCACCCCCACGACCTTGCGTGGCCTTGCTACTCCCATCATGTCAATCGTAGATAAGGCCATCTCCGACCACTTCTATGTATCGCTCTCCACTCACATCCCCCTTCCACCCCCCACCCCGACTCCCCTCCACACCCAACTTCCTTCTGTGTCCGCCCCTGGAAAAAAATACTCCCTCCCAACTCTTACAACTGCATTTATGACATCCCAACTGTCCAGTCTTTGGCACTCCATTCACTATGACATTTCTGCAGCTACCGATCTGCTCAACCACACCCTCACCACCACCACCTTTGATGCCCTAGTCCCTATTAAAACAATTACTCGCTCTCACCCTGGCCGTTCCCCCTGGTATGGCCCTCACCTTCGCTCCCTTAAGTCCAAGGGACGCAGACTTGAACAGATATGGCGAACATCTGGTTTAGCCATTCACCGCCAGATCTGGCTTGACCACAAAGCATTATCGAGTCCTGCTCGCGTCTGGCAAAATTGTTCACTATTCCAGAATCATTCTGGAATGCAAAGATAAACCCCGGCTTCTATTCTCCACTGCTAACCGTCTTCTTAAACCCCTTTCCCCCGTCTCCTCCACCCTCACGTCCGACAGGAAGTGTGAGGAGCTCATGGATGTCTTTGTCTCCAAGATTGAGACCATCCGTTCAGCTGCCTCTGTCACTTCCCTTCCTTCCCCTAGGCCACCGGGCCAAACGTCCGCTAAGGCTCCCCCCTGCCCCAGCCCTGAACTCACATCTTTCTCCAGTTTCTCTCCGATCTCCCCTCATGACCTCTCCACACTCATTTTGTCCATGAGATGCACTTCCTGCTCCCTCGACCCTATTCCCACCGAACTGCTGACCACCCAACTTCCTGTTCTGGCTCCCATGTTAGCTGACATTGTTAATGGCCCTTTCCTCAGGTACTGTCCCCCTCTCCCTCAAATCTGCCGTCATCACCCCTCTCCTCAAAAAAACCCTTGACCCCTCTGTCCTTGCAAACTACCAACTCATCTCCAATCTCTCTTTCCTCTCCAAAGTCCTTGAACGTGTTGTTGCCTCCCAAATTCATGCCCATCTTTCCAGCAATTCCATGTTTGAATCCCTCCAATCAGGTTTCCGCCCTTGCCACAGTACCGAAACGGCTCTCATCAAACTCACAAATGACATCCTTTGTGACAGTGACAAAGGCAAACTATCCCTCCTCGTCCTTCTTGACTTGTCTGCAGCCTTTGACACGGTTGACCACTCCATCCTTCTCCAATGCCTCTCCACCGTCGTCCAGCTGGGTGTGACTGCACCCACCTGGTTCCATTCTTACCTATCGAATCGTAACCAGAGAATGACCTGCAACGGCTTCTCTTCCCGATCCCGCATGGCTACCTCTGGTGTCCCCCCCAAAGATCTATCCTTGGCCCCCTCCTATTTCTCATCTACATGTTGCCCCTTGGCGACATCATCCAAAAACACAGCGTCAGTATCCACATGTACGCTGATGACATCCAGCTCTACCTCACCACCACTTCTCTCGACCCCTCCACGGTCTCTGAATTGTCAAGACTGCTTGCCCGGCATCCAGTTCTGGTTGAGCAGAAATTTTCTCCAATTAAATATTGGGAAGACCGAAGCCACAAACTCCGTTCCCTAGCCACTGACTCCATCCCTCTCCTTAACATCTGGCTGAGGCTGAACCATACTGTTCGTAACCTTGGTGTCTTATTTGACCCTGAAATGAGCTTCTGACCACATATTCGCAGCATAACTAAGACCGCCTATTTCCACCTCGAACATCGCCAATCGCCACCCTTGCCTCAGCTCATCCGCTGCGGAAACCCTCATCCAGGCCTTTGTTACCTCTAGACTTGACTATTCCAACGCACTCCTGGCTGGCCTCCCACATCCTACCCTGCGTAAACTTGGTGATCCAAAACTTGGCTGCCCATGTCCTAACTCACACCAAGTCCCGTTCACCCATCACCCTGTGCTCACTGACCTACATTGGCTCCCGGTTAAGCAGCGCCTCGATTTCAAAAATCTCCTCCTCGTTTTCAAATCCCTCCAAGGCCTCGCCCCTCCCTATCTCTGTAATCTCCTTCAACCCACAACCACACACCCAGCCCACACCGAGATATCTGCACTCCTCTAATTCAGCCGTTGAGCATCCCTGATTATAATCGCGCAACCATTGGTGGCCATGCCTTCTTTTGACTCGGCCCTAAGCTCTGGAATTCCCTGCCCAAACGTCTCCGCCTCTCTTTCCTCCTTTAAGACGCTCAAACCTACCTCTTTGACCAAACTTTTGGTCACCTGCCCTAATTTCTCCTTATGTGGCTCGGTGTAAAATTTTTGTCTTATACTACTCCTGTGAAACAACTTGGAACATTTTACTACATTAAAGGTGCTATATAAATACAATGGGTCAGGAGGCCGGGGACGGCAGTGGAGGCAGGCGGCCAGCAACAAAATTGGCTGCCCGGCACCTCGCCTTTAAATAGCGCCGCCCCGGCCTCAGATAGGCCCCCTCTGACCCTGTCGGACATAGCTTCCGGCGGTAAGTCAGGGGGAGCTGCCGACGATCACGGCTGGGGCGCAGTGCCACAGGGCGCTAACGGTTTGCAAAAGTTGGTGGAGTGGTAAATAGCAAGGAGGGAAGCCTCAGGCTACAGGATGATATAGATGGGACGGTTAGATGGGCAGAACAGTGGCAAATGGAATTTAACCCTGAAAAGTGTGAGGTGATGCATTTTGGGAGGACCAACAAGGCAAGGGAATACACAATGAATGGTAGGACCCTAGGAAGGACAGAGGATCAGAGGGACCTTGGTGTGCATGTACATAGATCCCTGAAGGCAGCAGGACAGGTATATAAGGTGGTTAAAAAGGCATATGGGATACTTGCCTTCATTAGCCGAGGCATAGAATATAAGAGCAGGGAGGTTATGATGGAGCTGTACAAAACGCTAGTTAGGCCACAGCTGGAATACTGTGTGCAGTTCTGGTTGCCACACTATAGGAGGGATGTGATTGCATTGGAGAGGGTGCAGAGGAGATTCACCAGGATGTTACCTGGGCTGGAGTGCTTCAGCTATGAAGAGAGACTGGACAGGCTGGAGTTGTTTTCCTTAGAGCAGAGAAGGCTGAGGGGGGACCTGATTGAGGTGTACAAAATTATGAGGGGCATAGATAGGGTAGATAGAAAGGAACTTTTCCCCTTAGTAGAGGGGTCAATAACCAGGGGGCATTGTTTCAAGGCAAGGAGCAGGAGGTTTAGAGGGGATATAAGGAAAAACTTTTTCACCCAGACAGTGGTTGGAATCTGGAACTCACTGCCTGAAAGGGTGGTAGAGGCAGGAACTCTCACAACATTCAAGAAGCATTTAGATGAGCACTTGAAACACCATAGCATACAAGGCTACGGACCAAGTGCTGGAAAATGGGATTAGAATAGACAGGGCTTGATGGCCGGCGCAGACACAATGGGCCGAAGGGCCTCTTTCTGTGCTGTATAACGCTATGGGGGAAAAATTCGGTATCGCCCCATTTGGGGCGCCATTATTGGCCGTGCACAAAGTTTAGCGCCTGACAGCAAACTTGGCTTTTATCGCCCCTGGATGTGATTGGAGCGCTAAATCAGGCGCTTCACACCTGTCTTAAGGCACAAAGACCGAGGAGCGAGGCGCTACCTCAGAGCGCTGGCAAAGCAAGGAAGGGCAAATCAAAATAAACCTGCAAAGTGCTGCTCAGTATTCAAAACTCCTTCACACAGCGTTGAATCTCTCCAGAAGTCTCTCTCTCTCTCTCTCTCTCTCTCAGACTGCATGGTGCAAAAATGTCACTGACAAAGAAAGGCAGGAAGCAGTCGCCTTTAAATAGCGCTCCCCTAATCCCTTTCTGACAGCATAACGCTCCCCTCAACCTGTCATTGCTAGCGGCAGGCGGTAAGGCAGGGGGCGCCACTCAATATCCGGTCCGGGGCGCTAATGGGGCGTTGCGCACCCGACTGACGTCACGATCTGCCGACGCAGGAGATCTTAGGGCGCTAACGGGAGGCGCAAAGCAACTGAATTTTTCCCCTTTGTATGGTTCAATTTAAATGGCAGCAGTAACCAAGTATAATGAAGAAAGTCTCAAAGGAAAAAACAACATTCTAAAAATGGTGGACAACCTAACAAAAATGAAACCAAATACATTCAGCAGAATTCATTAAAATCTGATTGCAAATGTGAAAAAAATATCCCAAGAACTGTGGCACAGATGTCTATTTGAGCAAGCTAAGTTTACTGATGTACCCAATGTAACCATTTTTTTTTTTAATGAGCAATGCACACTGGGGGTGGCGCTTCAACCAAAATCGTGAAATTCTGCAAGGAACATAACTTAAATAAAATGTTCTATGGAAAGAAGACGCGCATGGTTTTCTCATGCCAGATTTTCCTACCACAAGTGAGACTCCACACTGCCAGCAGAGCCTCATAAAACTGACATTTAAAAGTAAAATTGAAAGCTTGATATTTTTCAATTATCAGGCAAAACAGTGATGAGAAACTAATTTGCAGAAGGTCATGTCAGTGGCAGTATTGCAAGAAATCAAGCTCTTAGAGTTAATTTGCAGGGTAAAACAGAACAATAGGTTTTATTTATTTGCAGATAGCACTGGATTTGCGTAGCTCAAGGGATTTCGCACAAGAAACAAAAAAGGTCAACTGCGACAAGCAACAAAATGTTTTCCTGTTTAGGAAAGCTACCTCACAGTAGTTCATGTATGCCACTACAAGCATGTATAACAAACAGTATAAAAAGACCAGTCCTAGTGCGAGCAAGCACTGAGTGTGAGTCATCAAAGAGTGCTGAGAGTTTGGGTAAGTGTGTGTTAGGGTAAGTTGGGTGTTAGGTGCTCTTTTCAAACTTTAACTCTGTGGGTTGTAGTTAATAAGGCCTTTCTGGTGCAGAGTGACTGTTGGTAAACTATTTAACTGGTGTAACTAGAGGGATTGATTTAATTTAAATCAAATTAATTAAAGGGGATACTAGCATCTAAAATCGGGCAGAGGGTGTCCATAACTAACAATAAAAAATTTAATTAATTACATAGAATGGAGCAGGTGCTGTGTTACTGTTGCGAGATGTGGGAGCCGGTGAACCCCATTGAGACTCACGGTGATTACGTCTGTGACAAGTGTCTGCTGCTACAGGAACTCCAGCTCCGTGTTGATGAGCTGCAGTCCGAGCTTCAGACACTGCGACACATCAGGGAGGGGGAGAAGTACCTGGACTCTGTGTATCAGGAGGTGGTCACACCTATGAAGTTAATTAATTCAGATGTAGCCCATGGTCAGGGACAGGACGGTGTGACTACGAGTGAGGCAGGTACGGGGATCCAGGAAGTAGAGCTGGAGGAGCCGCAGCCCTTGCTCTTGTCCAACAGGTTCGAGGTTTTTACTCCCTGTGGGGACAGGAGCAGGGACTGCAGGGAGGATGAGCAACCTGGCCACAGCACCGTGGAACAGGGGGCCATTCAAGAGGGGGGAGTAAATAGAAATGTTGTAGTGGTAGGGGATAGTATTATTAGGGGGATAGATAGAGTTCTCTGCAGCCGAGAGCGAGGGTCCCGAAGGCTGTGTTGTCTACCCGGTGCCAGGGTTAAGGACATCTCCTCTGGGCTGGAAAGAAACTTGCAGTGGGAGGGGGTGGATCCAGTTGTCATGGTCCATGTTGGTACAAACGACGTAGATAGGACTAGGAAGCCGGTTCTGTTAAAGGAGTATGAGCAGCTAGGGGTCAAATTAAAAAACAGAACCTCAAGGGTAATAATCCCCTGAGCCACGAGCGAATTTGGCTAGGACAAATAAAATTAGAGAGTTAAATGCGTGGCTCAAAGACTGGTGTGGGAGAAATGGGTTTTGCTTCCTGGGGCACTGGCACCAGTACTGGGGCAGGAGGGAGCTGTTCCGTTGGGACGGGCTTCACTTGGCCAGTGCTGGGACTACAGTCCTGGCGGATCATATAACTAGGGCTGTAGAGAGGGCTTTAAACTAACTAGTGGGGGGGAGGTTCCTAGAGAGCAAATAATAAAAATGACAACAGAGAAGGTCATAGACTTAGGTAGCAGTGGGGAAATTAAAAACCAGAGCGTGTCAGGAAGGGGCAGAAGGTATGGAGTAAAAGGTAAAGTAATAAAAAGGGCAAAAGCAGGAACTAAGTGTCACAAAACATATTTGAAAGTTCTCTATCTGAATGCACGTAGCATTCGTAACAAAATAGACGAGTTAATGGCACAAATAACTACATATGGGTATGATCTTGTGGCCATTACAGAAACATGGCTGCAGGGTGACAATGCCTGGGAATTAAACATACCAGGTTATTTAACAATCAGGAAGGACAGGCAGGAAGGAAGGGGAGGTGGGGTGGCTATGTTAATAAAGGAAGGAATCACTGTAATACAGAGAAATGATATTGGGTCAAAAGATCAGGATAATGAAACAGTTTGGGTGGAGGTAAGGAATAATAAGGGGGGAAAAACACTAGTGGGCGTAGTCTATAGGCCTCCGAACAGTTGCAACTCTGTTGGACGGAGTATCAATCAGGAAATAGTTGAGGCTTGTAATAATCTATAATTATGGGGGATTTTAACTATCATATTAATTGGACAAATCAAATTGGGCAGGGCTGCCTTGAGGATGAGTTCATTGAGTGTATTAGGGATGGGTTTCGTGAGCAGTATGTAACTGAACCGACCAGGGGGCAAGCAACCTTAGATCTGGTCCTGTGTAACGAGACAGGATTAATTAAAAATGTCCTAGTAAAGGATCCCCTTGGAATGAGTGACCATAACATGGTTGAATTCCATATTCAATTAGCGGGTGAGAAGGTTGGATCTCAAACAAGCGTGCTAAGCTTGAATAAAGGAGACTATGAAGGTATGGGAGCCGAATTGAGTAGAGTGGATTGGGAAAATAGATTAAAGGGTAAAACGATACATGATCAGTGGTGTACATTTAAGGAGTTATTTTACAACTTCCAAAAAATATATATTCCACTGAGAAGAAAAAGGTGTAAAAGAAAAGACAGCCGTCCGTGGCTAAGTAAAGAAATTAAGGATAGTATTCGACTAAAAACAAGGGCATATAAGGTAGCCAAATCTAGTGGGAGGATAGAGGATTGGGAAAACTTTAAAAGACAGCAAAAAATAACAAAAAGATTGATTAAGAAAGGTAAGATAGATTATGAAAGTAAATTAGCAAAAAATATAAAAACAGATACTAAGAGTTTTTATAGTTATATAAAAAGAAAAAGGGTGGCTGAAGTAAATGTTGGTCCCTTAGAGGATGAGACCGGGAAATTAATGGTGGGAAATATGGAGATGGCAAAAACACTGAATGAATATTTTGTATCAGTCTTTACAGTAGAGGACACTAAGAATATCCCAACACTGGACAAACAGGGGGCTATAGGGGGGGAGGAGCTAAACACGATCAAAATCACTAAGGAAGTGGTACTCGGTAAAATAATGGGACTCAAGGCGGATAAATCACCTGGACCTGATGGCTTACATCCTAGGGTCTTGAGGGAAGTGGCGGTAGGGATTGTGGATGCATTGGTAATAATTTTCCAAAACTCCCTGGACTCAGCAAAGGTCCCAGCAGACTGGAAAACGGCGAATGTAACACCCTTATTTAAAAAGGGCAGTAGACAGAAGGCTGGAAACTATAGACCGCTTAGCCTAACATCTGAGGTAGGTAAAATTTTGGAGTCCATTATTAAGGAGACAGTAACAGGACATTTGGATAATCATAATTTAATAGGACAAAGTCAGCATGGTTTTATGAAGGGGAAGTCATGTTTGACAAATTTGCTGGAGTTCTTTGAGGAAGTAACATATAGGGTGGATAAAGGGGAACCAGTGGACGTAGTGTATTTAGACTTCCAAAAGGCATTTGACAAGGTGCCACACAAAAGATTATTGCTTAAGGTAAAAAATCACGGGATTGGGGGTAATATTCTGGCATGGATAGAGGATTGGCTATCTAACAGAAGGCAGAGTTGGGATAAATGGTTCATTCTCAGACTGGCAATCAGTAACTAGTGGTGTTCCGCAGGGGTCAGTGCTGGGTCCCCAACTCTTTACAATCTATATTAACGATTTGGAGGAGGGGACCGAGTGTAACATATCAAAGTTTGCAGATGATACTAAGATGGGAGGGAAAGTAGTGAGTGAGGAGGACATAAAAAACCTGCTAAGTAAGTGGGCAGAGATTTGGCAGATGGAATACAATACTGGAAAGTGTGAGGTTATGCACTTTGGCAGGAAAAATCGTAGAGCAAGTTATTATCTTAATGGCAAGAAACTGGAAAATACTGAAGTAGAAAGGGATCTGGGGGTCCTGGTGCACGAAACTCAAAAGGTTAGTATGCAGGTGCAGCAAGTGATTAAGAAGGCCAATGGAATGTTGGCTTTCATTGCTAGGGGGATAGAATATAAAAATAGGGAGTTATTGCTGCAGTTGTACAAGGTATTGGTGAGACCGCACCTGGAATACTGCATACAGTTTTGGTGTCCATACTTAAGAAAAGACATACTTGCTCTCGAGTCAGTACAAAGAAGGTTCACTCGGTTAATCCCGGGGATGAGGGGATGGACATATGAGGAGAGGTTGAGTAGATTGGGACTCTACTCATTGGAGTTCAGAAGAATGAGAGGCGATCTTATTGAAACATATAAGATTGTGAAGGGGTTGGATCGGGTGGATGCGGGGAGAATGTTCCCGATAATGGGTGAAACTAGAACTAGGGGGCATAGTCTTAGAATAAGGGGCTGCTCTTTCAAAACTGAGATGAGGAGGAACTACTTCACTCAGAGGGTGGTAGGTCCATGGAATATGCTGCCCCAAAAAGCTGTAGAAGCTACATCATTACATAAATTTAAAACAGAAATAGACAGTTTCCTAGAAGTAAAGGGAATTAAGGGTTACGGGGAGCGGGCAGGAATTTGGACATGAGTCTAGGTTCGGATCGGACATGGCCCTGTGGGTAGCGGAGCGGGCCCAGGGGCCGTGTAGCCTGATCCTGCTCCTATTTCATGTGTCTAATTCTGTTAGATTCAGGAGATGGTTCTGCGATAGTAGATTGGCGGTTAGGATCAGATCAGCCATGATCTTATTGAATGGCGGAGCAGGCTCGAGGGGCCGATTGGCCTACTCCTGCTCCTATTTCTTATGTTCTTATGTTCTTAATACTCATGGTCAGCAACAGCACAGTTCCACACTTCCTCAATGTTGCCTGAACAGTTCAAAGTTCAACCTCAAACTCAAAACATTACAGATTTCTCATACAAGATCATCAGGGTTAGAAATTCAAAATAAAGCAGCTTAATGCTGTGCATTCATCAGTGGTGGGATTATACTATTTGGCTTGTAACACTTAACAGATGTCAGCTCTCAAGAGACCTAATCTACTTTAGTTGACCTTAGACATTTCTTCAATCCTGGTTTTCCAAAGTAAAAAAAGTAAATTACAGAACAGCAGACCACCAACCTCTCTGCTTCCCAGCAATTTTCATCACAAGAAACAAGGAGTCATCGAACACGGAAATTTCTAATCTTAATTAAGCAACTGGAATTCCAGAGTGCATAAAGTAGTAAATGCACCAAACCCCTCCTGCACACTGAGGCTTTTAATAATGCACAAGTATGATTTTTAAAAACCCAATTTGTATAATAACAAAATACTCTCAGTGGGGGAAAGAGTGAAATATAGTATCTATCATAGGTGGGGAAAAGCAGATAACTAGCAGATATATTTTTTTAAATTCTTCCTCATAAATTAACTAAATGGAGGTATTTAAGACACTTGCCCTGCTGCACTATTGAAATCATAAGTTTCCATTACAAACAGGAACTATTTCAGTAATGGAGGCAGCTCAGTAATCCCCACTAAGTATGTGATGCACTTATAGGTATTTTTCTATTTACTATAAAGGGGGTCCAGAGAGAGCACTGCTCCAGCAGAGATCTCTGACCTCAGTACATTGCTCTCCCCGTTTGCATTATCTGATGCTGTCTCACCCAAGACTGACCTTTTGGAGGCTGGAGCCAAGCGATTCTATTGCTACCAGCAAAGGGGTCACTCTTTGCACTTTTACTTCTAAACGAAGACCAAACGACATCTCACAAGACCCACTAAAGAACGAATCTTCACTGCCATCAGAACAATGAACGCTGGCTGGCTTAGTGCAGCTAACGGTAGGAAAACCTCACCTTTGCCGGCAGTTGCAATCTTCTAATGTGAAAGCACTTTTTGTTGCCGTCAGTCTACTTTTCAATACCTTAATAGTGAGGCAGTTCTGGGAAGAAAGACCACCAGTCTATGTACAATTCCCCATTTTCTTCCTATCTGTACGGCACTATTTTTGTTCCCCCTCTATCCCCCCACCCCCCTGTCATTTTCATCAATTTTCTGTAAGGTGCCAAGATTTATTTTCCAATAAGCTTCATTACAATATTAAAAAAGTAAATTAATATTTAATTTCATACAGAATTTCAAATTGTTAATGTATTGTATCCCAGCTGTAATTGTAAATAATTTTTCTAATCATATATGCAGCTTTATTAGAATGTGTTCCTAAAAACCATTTAGAGAAACTTATGAAATGAAATACTTTGGTCTAATCTATGCACGTCTACTGGATTCAAAAGTAAAATTTTACCTTTTTTGAAAAAACTCATGCCATAGCAACCATACTCAACCTGTTTATGATTTTTTTTTTTTTTAAACACAGAAAATACACAGCAAGTCAATCAGTATTTGGAAAGAAAATAAGGCAGGTAAACCCAGTGGATGCTTCTTTTCTATCAACCTATTTATACAATGCTTACTTATAGGGGAAGCAAAATATGTTGGGGGTGGCAGCAGGGGTTGGGGGGGGGGGGTGTTGGGGAGAGGGCAGGGAGAAAAGTAGGTTTATCTATTAGCCCAACAAATCAGTACTCCTCCATGTTGAACACCACTTGGAGGAAGCACGGAGGGTAGCAAGGGCACAGAATATACACTGGCTGAGGGACTACAAGACCATCACAAAGAGTAGCTTGGTCATACCATCCTTGAATGAGCTGGCCGATTCCTGAAGCACATAATGGCTAGACTGGGCTTGCAGCAGATGGTGAGAGAGTCAACACGAGAGAATAACCTACTTGACCTCGTCCTCATCAAATTACCTGTCGCAGATGTGCCCGTCCATGAAAGTAATGGCAGGAGTGACCACCACACAGTCCTTGTGGAGACCAAGTCCTGACTTCACATTGAGGACACCCTCTGTCGTGACGTGTGGCACTACCACCGTGCTAAGTGAAATAGATTAAGAACAGATCTAGCAGTTCAAAACTGGACCAACAGCAGCAGCAGAATTGTATTCCACCACAATCTAACCTCATGGCCCAGCATATTACCATCACCATCAAGCCAGGTGACCAACCCTGGTTCAATGACGAATGTAGAAGAGCATACCAGGAGCAGCACCAAACGTACCCGAAAATGAGGTGTCCACCTGGTGAAGCTACAACGCAGGACTGTATGCTCCGCAGCATGCTTTTGACAGCCAACGGATCAGTTCAAAGCTCTGCAGTTCTGTCACATTCAGTTGTGAATGGTGGTGGACAATGAAGCTACAACACAGAACTGCACGCATGCTAAACTGCATGTAAACAGACAAGGCTAAAAACAAACATCGAGAACTATAATAGAATGGATGACAAGGAGTTTCTCCAAGCAATCAGTAACTTTGCTAGAGAATGCCAGCTCTTAATCAAACTTCTGAAATGTTCAACTGAGCATATCCTGTTGAAGATCTCTTTGTTCTTAAGATCTGCTTTTTCTCTATTAAATCTGGTAAGAATCACAGCAGTTAAGTTGGGCACTCTCTCGGTGGTCAAACAGTAAGCAGGTTCAGAGCAGCATGCACTTGGCTGTCTTCCCCAACCAACTGCAAATTATACCAAATTCCTCTAGTTTGCTTCAGGAAAGATTTTTATCGCAAGATAATGGTCTTCATCCATCACCCCACCCCCACCCCTGGTTTTTTTCCCCCTCAAGTGAGGTTTTTCTTGGTGGGCCTTTCTTCCAAGGCAACAGGCAGATGTTGAGGGCATAGAATGATGTGGAATATAATGTTTCAGTTATGACAGCTGTAAATTATGACTTGGTTTCTGGTATTTGCTTTGGTATTTCCTGGTCTATCATCAGTTTAATTGTATCTTACACTGCTTTAAAATTATTTCTTCTCAGAAAATCAACTGGTTTTAAATAGATCTCGAGAATGATTTATTTTTAAACCTTAATTTTTTTTTACACATTTATAAAAAATATACATGGGCTCTGGTTACTAACACTTCACATCAAGGGATAATTTTGTATGAATTTCATTCACTCAATTCAGTATTTTCTCTGGCTACAGTTGTTTTTCTCTTTCTCCAAAGTTTAATATCCAGGTCTTTTCTTTTCCAAACACCAATAGCAATATAAAAATATATATTGGGGTAGAGTTTCTGCTCGTTTCCGCTAGTAATATCAGCACAATCCGGGCGGAATCGGCCGTACCAGCCCATAAGATCAGGGAATTTTAAAAGTAAGTGAATTACATAAGAAATAGGAGCAGTAGGCGGCCATTGGCCCTTCAAGCCTGCTCCGGCATTCGATGAGATCATGGCTGATCTTCTACCTCATCTCCACTTTCCTGCACTATTCCCATATCTCGATTCCCTTAATATTCAAAAATTACAGCCAAAACCACTTACGGTCTTGTTTTCCGCAATCTTTTCATGCTGGTTTAAGATTCAATTCCCCAGATCAGGCCCTGCCCACAAAACTGGCCACGCCCCAGGTCAAAATTGCGAGATTCCGCTGGGTCGGGAAGGATCTTCAAATTACATTAATTTTCTTAGGCACACAGGCACTAGTAGGCATGTTTTTTTCCAAATCAAAAAATCTTTAATTTACTAAGAAATTGACTAGTGTAACCCAATGAAACTATTAAATGGTTCATTACAGTTCTTTTAAGTAATTTTCAGTGATTTTAAATCAGGTTACTCACAGGTGGAGGACTGGACACTTATTAAAAACACTTATTTTTGGTGATACACCCATTTTCGCCAAAATTAATAAAACTGCACCAGGTTATCACTCTTAAATGCATCAAGGAACATTTTCTTAATGGAAAGGGAAAAAAAGAAACAATTATGTTCTATTACACTGCCTGATTGTGCTGTTGATGGAAGATTTTACATTTGAGATTATACAAATGAATTTTAGTGGAAACTTGAACTGTAACCTAACCAGCACAACTTCAAGTGCATTTTGGGCACATTTTCCTAATTGCACCCAAAGCGGAAACGGCTAACAAGGGAAATTAGGGATAGCATAAGATCCAAAGAGAGGACATATAACTTGGCCAGAAAAAGCAGCAAACCTGAGGATTGGGAGCAGTTTAGGATTCAGCAAAGGAGGACAAAGGGATTAATTAAGAGGGTGAAAATAGAGTATGAGAGTAAGCCTGCAGGGAACATAAAAACTGACTGTAAAAGCTTCTATAGATATGTGAAGAGAAAAAGACTGGTGAAGTCAAGCGTAGGTCCCTTGCAGTCAGAATCAGGGGAATTTATAATGGGGAACAAAGAAATGGCAGACCAATTAAATACATACTTTGGATCAGTTTTCACAAAGGAGGACACAAATAACCTCCCAGAGATGTCGGGGAACATAGGGTCTAATGAGAAAGAGGAATTGAACGAAATCAGTATTTGTAGGGAAATGGTGTTAGGGAAATTGATGGGATTGAAGGCCAATAAATCCCCAGGGTCTGATAATCTACATCCTAGGGTACTTAAGGAAGTGGCCCTAGAAATAGTAGATAAATTGCTGGTCATCTTCCAAAATTCGATAGACTCTGGAACAGTACCCATGCATTGGCGGGTAGCTAATGTTACCCCACTGTTCAAAAAAGGTGGTAGAGAGAAAACGGGGAATTACAGACCGGTAAGCCTGACATCGGTAGTGGGGAAAATGTTAGAGTCCATTATTATAAAAGACGTAATAGCAGAGTACTTGGAAAACAGTGACAGGGTCGGACAAAGTCAACATGGATTTACAAAAGGTAAATCATGCTTGATTAATCTACTGGAATTTTTTTGAGGATGTAACTGGTAGAATAGATAAGGGAGAACCAGTGGATGTGGTGTATTTGAACTTTCAGAAGGCTTTTGATAAGGTCCCGCATAAGAGATTAGCATGCAAAGTTAAAGCACATGGGATTGGGGGTAAGGTACTGACTTGGATAGAGAACTGGTTGGCAGACAGGAAGCAAAGAGTTGGAATAAACGGGTCTTTTTCCGAGTGGCAGGCAGTGACTAGTGGGGTACCACAGGGATCGGTGCTAGGACCCCAGCTATTCACTATATTAATGATCTAGACGAGGGAACTAGATGTAACGTCTCCAAGTTTGCAGACGACACAAAGCTGGGTGGGCGTGTGTGCTGTGAGGAGGATGCCGAGAAACTCCAGTATGATTTGGACAGGTTGGGTGATTATACTGCATCTGCCATGCATCTGCCCAATGTGGATAAATGCGAGGTTATCCACTTCGGTGGCAAAAACAGGAAGACAGATTATTATCTGAACGGCAATAGATTGGGAAAAGGGGAAGTGCAATGAGACCTGGGTGTCCTTGTGCACCAGTCGCTGAAGGCAAGCATGCAGGTGCAGCAGACGGTTAAGAAGGCAAATGGTATGTTGGCCTTCATAGAGAGAGGATTCGAGTACAGGAGCAAGGATGTCTTGCTGCAGTTGTACAGGGCCTTGGTGAGACCACACCTTGAGTATTGTGTGCAATTTTGGTCACCTTATCTGAGGAAGGATGTTCTTGCCATGGAGAGAGTGCAGCAAAGATTCACCAGACTGATACCTGGGATGGCAGGAATGACGTATGAAGAAGGAGTGTTCCAAATGGGCAGAGCTTAGACAATCTGGAAGGGGGCACTGAGTGGGCCTGAATTCACTTCTTCCTGGTGCCACAAATAAAGCACCGAGAAACCTTTTGGGGCAGTTTTTGAGTGGCTTCCAGTGGTCCCTTTAAGGATGGCAGCATAGACTGCTGAATGCCTGGGACTGATGGACAGAGCATGCACGACGCATGTTCCGATAATCAGTGCACAAATATGGTATTGGGGTCCTACAACCAGCATAGGACTCCAATTTAAATATTTTAATATGACTCCTGCCTGTTTCAAGCAGGCTATAGCCGTGGGGTGAGTCCCAGGCAGGTGATTTTTTTTTCAATTTTGAATCAATGCATTACAACATTAAGAGCACTTATGTCAGGTAACATCAAGGCCATCGATTTATAGTGATTGAATCAACAAATTTTGCTTTTATTGCATGATATTCTGGAATTTTCACTGATGCATTGGGAATCAAGTTCCACCGTTTATTATTTGGTGAAAGCTGAATGAGTGGCCTTTGGAACTCGGCCCATCTGCTGCTGAAACTCTCATCCATGCCTGTATCCGATGCTCTCCCAGATGGCCTCCCATCCTTCAACCCACAGGAAACTCAATTTATCCAAAAATCTGCTGTCCGTATCTTATCCCACGCCAAGTCCCGATCCCCAAGTTCCCTGTCCTTGCCAGCTAACACTGATTCCTGGTCACCTAGCGGTTCAAATTTAAAATTTTCGTCCTTGTGCTTAAGTTCCTCCATTGCCTCATCCCCTTCCATTTCTGTAACTTCTTTCGATGCTACAAGGTCCCCCACCTGAACACTTAATTCGTATGATTCTGGCCTCTTGGCTATCCCACCTCTCCTTTGCAGGTGTGCCTGCAGCTGTCTGGCACCATGCTCTGGATTTCCTTCCCTAAATACCTCGCCTCTTCACTTGCTTCTCCTCCTTTGAGACACACCTCTCTGACCAAGCTTTTGGTCATCTCTTTTTTTGTCTCAGTATCCATTTTTTTCCTTACACCTTTGTAAAGCACCTTGTGACATTTTTCCACATTAAAGCATAAGAAATAGGAGTAGTAGGCCATACGGCCCCTCAAGCCTGCTCCACCATTCAATAAGATCATGGCTGATCTTCTACCTCAATTCCACTTTCCCGCACTATACCCATATCCCTTGATACACTTCGTGTCCAAAAATCTATCGATCTCATTCTTGAACATCCTAAACGACTGCGCGTCCACAGCCCTCTGGGGTTCAAAATTCCAAAGATTCACAACCCTCTGAGTGAAGAAATTTTTCCTCATCTCAGTCATAAATGGCCGACCCCTTATCCTGAGACTATGATCCCTAGTTCTAGACTCTCCAGCCAGGGGAAACAGCCTCTCAGCATTTACCCTGACAAGCCCTCTAAGAATCTTATACATTTCAATGAGATCATTTCACATTCTTCTAAACTCCAGAGAATATAGGCCCATTCTACTAAATCTCTCCTCATACAACAACCACTATATAAATGTAAGTTGTATATATTGGCCCGGAATTTTCAGTCAGTGGTGAAGTGATGGCAATCGCCGCTGACCTCAAAGAAAGCTGCTCACAAAGATCTCTCAATCTCTACAGATAAAACTTTAGCTTTCTTTACCTTAATTTGATTGTAGTGCTCTCAAAAGCATAGAGCAGCAGTGATGTCATTGTGGTAAACCACTGTTTGTATTCCACTGTGTACATGCCTGGACATGCCTCGGCTGACTCCTCCCACAAGTCCTAGTATAAAGGTGACTGCTCCCCAGCCCTTTGTATTCTAGACCGGTCGACCACTCGAGGCAGACCTTCATTCTTTTGTTAATAAAAGCCTTTAGTTACTCTCTTAACTCTCAGTCTTTTATGAGTAATTGATAGCGCATCAGTCATCAAGCTGTCTAAGCAGCCAATCACACTGAAGAATTCTCAGATAGCAAACCAGGAAATAAAAAGCACTGATTATCAATTCACTTTTTAACATTTTTAGAGTGAAATAAAGATTGGGTCATACACATGGGGTTAATGTAGAACCTGAAATATCAAACTTTGAAAAAATATATATATATTTATTATTTTAAAAATCTAGTAATTTTTATCATAATGGAAAAATTTGACATTCCACAATTTTCAAATTAGTTTTTCAGGGCCAGAACGAGTGTTCAGCAGTCAATACACTGTAAAAACCCCAGTTACATCTATTCCAACAAGGCTTAACTTTTTATGGGGTGCGTAACATCGATATTAGAGCGGAAAAGCTCAAGTTTTCATCAGTTCAGCTGATTTCACCGATTGCTGGCTATGGGGAGTTCCACAGTGCAGCCTGTGGCGGAGCAGGGAATGACTGACCACAACTTAAGGATTTCTGCGCTGATCTGTGCATGCGCTAAATCCTAAAGATACAGTCAGTTTTAGATGGGTAATGACGGCAAACGATGACAGTTTCAGCGTCATTATCACTGCAAAATCCGATGCATACTATAATAATATAAATAAAATGATTCTTATTCCTTAGCATTTTCAAAGGTGAGTATCCACAGTAGATGCACCGGTAAGAGATAGGTATCTGGGGAGGGGAATCATGAGATTTAACTGCACATGGGACCAGTCCTGGGTTTTGATAGCATGCAGGCAATCCTGCATTTTGGTAGATGGGAATCCTGGAATTTAACAGACTATCAATAGGGTATCTGAGGTTTTGCAGAATTAGGGGGTGGAATATGTGGCTTGACTCACAGGTGAATCCCTGGTGATCCAGCAGTGAGAGGAGGGCACATGGGGAAGAAGATGTCCTCACTCTGGCAGCACTGGTTTACTCGGTGCAGAGTCTGAGGGAGAAAAGGAGACAGAATGTCTTGGAGATATCCTCCTTCCTTTCCGAGCACAATGTTAAGCCACAGAAACCAGATGATATTCAATTAATTTCATGGTCCGTGTTAATGCAATTGATCTCAGCTGCAGTGCTCCAATTTGCTTCAGTTTCCATTTGGTTTGGTCGAAGGAAGGAGTACAAATCAAGAATCAGCTAGGGTTCCTGCTCCTGACTGCCAGCCAGTGACCCCTGTTGCAAAGTACACATGCATGGACATTGCATAAGGACAGGGTCAGGCTCAGCTATGCTGCCTTACACAGTTCAATAAATATAGGCCCAGTAATTCCTGTCACAACGCATGAGTACGGACAGGGTACTCACGCGTGTGACCGGAGGAATTGCTGGTTTTCAGTATGCACAGCGCATGCGCTGAAAACCGGCATTTCCTGTCCTCTGACCCAAGGGGTTAAGAGGCAGAATGCGTGCGACTGCACAGGCAGCGCGTGCGCAGTGAAGTTCCTTTTTTTTTTCCCCCCAGAGTTGCCCGAGTGTAAAGGCCTCCGGTTTTTATGCGTGGAAAAACCAGACATAAGTACTTAGTTTTACAGGTAAGTGGACTTTTAGTACAATGTAGAAATTTTTTTTCCACAGGTTTATTATTTTTAAAGAATTTACAGTAAGGTAAGTTTAGTTTTAGACCCTATCTTTTAAAAATTTATTTATTTCAAAAAATTGATTAATTGTGTAAAACATTTTTTAAAGCTTATTTATAGTTAATATAATCAGTGGGATGTTTTTTAAAATTTTATTTAAAGTTTAAGTAGTGTTTTGGCAGCCCATACTTTTTATGAGTTTGACAGTCTTTACTATCAAACTCATGAATGAGTTTCCCCTCCCCTGATTGGCTGCACAGTGCTCACCTGATCCCAGCCGGCACATCGCACTAACTACGCCGCTGGATCAGGTAAGCACATCGCGCCGACATCTGAACCGGGCCTGTGACAGGAAATGCAAGCAGGCCCGGGCTTCAGATGTCGGCGCGCAGGGTGAGTGCAGATCGGGGGCTTGCACGCGCGGCAAGCTCCCGATCCCAATTTCAGGGCCATTGTGACCACTCACTATTTAGAAGAATGGCCACTTGGACAAGGGCTGCCAGCACTTGTGGAATCGTATCCCAGCAAGAAGCAAAACCTTCAGGAAAGGAGGGAAGAAAAGTGGAATTTTTTTCTGCCTTTTGGTTGAAGGTTAACATCTTTGGGGCCAGTCAAATTGACCAAAATGATCTTTTCTGGTCCTGTGTGTTCCTATATTTCTATGTGTAACCAGTGATCTCTTAAGTTGGGAACAGTAGGAAAAATTTGGGGATAAAACTAGTTAATACATACAAAAGGAAAATACAGAAGTATTAATCCTTAATAACAAGTAACTACAATTATGTTTTTAAAAACATTGTTCAAGACTTACCAATGTTAATTTCATCATCAGTCTCTGCATCACCAATGCACTCAAACTGAAAATCCTGCAGCGACTGTGAAAACCGCTGAACAGCTGCAGAGAGATCTGAAAAGTAAATATATGAATATCAGACTTAACCTAATTTTCTGGAGGTAACACGAAAACAAGTTGATAATCTTAACAGTAAACAATTCAAAAATAGCAAGTAAATAATGACGCCCATGACCCATGACTTTAAAAAAAATAAAACTAGTCAATCTCCGCAAACATTGTTCATCGCAAGTCAACTGATGTTTTATAAGGACTGGAATCTTGTAACATGTAATTCAGAATGTATTATTCTGCTGCAAAAGTGATGTTTTGTCCCTTCAAGGTCACAAAGTCCAACTGCTGTTAAGTAAACACTGATTGAGGTCAGCATTCAATTACTTCCAGGCTGCAGTCACATCCCTAGCTTTGCCTTTCTTTTTACAACTGTGACTGCCAAGGTGAATTAGGAGGCTGCATGCATTCTGCCTCTGTTATTTTCTGTTGCTAGGAGGTTTCTCTATACAATATACTTATATTCACATAGCGTATGTGTCATGAATCTTAACATTCATGAAGAAATGACTCATGAAAGAACACTGGGCGGCCAGCTGGAGTCCAAGGAGTATAAATACTCGGGCGTTGGCCCAGCTTGCCCAGGATGTTTTTGTAACCAGGAACTAGTGATGTAACTAGAATCTCATGGTTGTGAAACAGTTGATTAAAGCCTTGTTTTATACTCAAATCAAGTGCTTAGTAGTTTTCTTACGTCAGTATGCAGATGTACTTTAAAAAGATTTGTACATATACTGGTAAAATGGCAAGACGAAAAGCAGTGTGTAAGTAATTTTTGTTGCTGTGGGTGCTTTACTTCCTTGGTTACTAAATGGTGGTAGATGTTTGATAATTGACATGAAATACATTTACCTGTATTGTGTGAGTATAGTCAGCAATTTCAATTGAACAACACTAAGGGCGTCAAAGAGAGGCAGGATGCTCTGCGATTTCTCGGATCTAGTTTTACTTTCCAGTTTTAGCACAGGTTGTCTATTATTTCCACCTTTGAGGAGGAATAAATGGGCTAGATTTTGCTCTCAGCACAGAACAAATTTTTGCATGGCAAGTTCCCGTCAGCCAACTATCCAAAAAGCATAGCGCCCTCCCCAAGGTATCTTGGACCTGTGTGAGCAGGACAAGCAACTGTGTATCTCCTTAACCAATCAGGTTGAAGAATCGTTACTGAGCAGCACAGACTATGAACCAGGAAGTGCACGTTATAATATTGAATTCAATGTCAAATCAGGTACAGAAAGTGAAATAAAGAGAGGGAAAGAAAGATTGGATTGAGAGAGAGATCAGAGGCAGAAAGAGAAAGGTTGGAAAAAAAAGTTAATTACACTTTTTTTTTAAAATCGCCAACAATAATTAAAAGCTGAAGAATGAGACGCCACACTTGTAAAAGTTAATTTTCAGTGCCAGAGAGGTTGTTTTGTACTAATTAAGACTTGCCACACCATTAAAAGAAGATAAGAACATAAGTAATAGGAGCAGGAGTAGGCCATTCGGCCCTTCGAGCCTGCTCTGCCATTCAATAATTCACGGCTGATCTTCTAAGGGTACTCAGACTGGACTAGACAAGTACCAACGTTTTTTTGGCAAGTTTCGTCTGTACGAGGCAAGTATAGTGTTGATTTTAACACCAAGGTGGCAAATGAGGGTGGGAAAGGTACCAAACTTCCCATTCGGGAATTGCCATGGGAAGCCCGGACTATTTTAACTTCATTTTGTGGTGCTAAATTTGCTAACCGTATGAGCAAAACAAAACAAGTAGTGTGATATTAAAATCTGACACTGGAAGCATATCATGACAAACAGGAAGTGCATTCAACCATGCAGATTTTTATAGGTAGTTAGATTTTTAAATTGTCAACAATGCTCATCTATCTATCTATATATATATATATATATATATATATATCTTATCTATATATATAAATCGGTACATCTGTCTGTCTGTCATTCTGTCTGTCATCGCCTGTGCGTGTCGGGCTATGCGCTCGAAAGTTACAGGGCGTACCTACGCGCGCGTTACCTCCAAAGAAAGCTTACGCTTCCGAGACGGTTTTAAGCGCATTTACGTTTCGGCCGGGCTAAAATCGCGCCCACGGTATCCGAAAATCTTCAACATTCCGCTCATTAGCATCTCATTATCCGCTCATTAGCGACAGAGTGACCTCAAGCTCGACCAATCGTATGCCGGGTTGCTGGCGTGTGCCGCCGGGCCAATCGGTGCGTGTGTGGCCGGGCCTTATCGATCTGAACCGAGGTGAGTCGCCGCCATCTTGATTCCAAACTTTTCCTTTCTTTTTCCCGCTTTCTGCGTCTTAAAAAAAAACGTTGCTTTTAAAACACATACTGTTTTTAAAAAAAATGATTTAGAAAGTAATTAACTTATCTAATCTCATTAATTTTCGTACCTTTCCCCGTTTTTCCAGGTAGGCCTAGAAGCCTCGGCGTCTCCTCTGCACCCACGCCCGAGCTAGGCACCTCCCGGCCCCACTCGAAGGCTGGAGGGCCGAGCCTCAGCCCAGCGCCGCTAGGGTGCGCGCGCAGCAGGAGCTGAGACGCGGCGTCTCTCTCTGGCTCGGCCGGGGGGCGGGGCTTGCTGAGCGTCCAGCGTTACCCTGGCAACCGGCCCCGCCGGCCGTCTCGCACAGCCGCAATCGGCGGTCTTCGCCTGGGGGGGGGCCGCGCGCGCAGCAGGAGCAGCTGAGACGCAGCGTCTCTCTCTCTGGCTCAGCCGGGGGGCGGGGCTTGGTCAGCGTCACGGTTACCCTGGCAACCGGGCCCGCCGGCCGAGCCAGAGAGAGACGCCGCGTCTCAGTTCCTGCTGCGCGCGCAATCGGCGGTCTTCACCTCGGGGGGCCCTCCCCTCCCCCCCTCCCTCTCTCTCCTCCTCCTCTCTCCCCCCTCCTCTCTCCCCCCTCCTTCCCCCCTCCTCTCTCCCTCCCTCCCCCCTCCTCTCTCACCCCCCTCCCTCCCTCCTCTCTCACCCCCCTCCCTCCCTCCTCTCTCCCCCCCTCCCTCCCCCCTCCTCTCTCCCCCCCTCCCTCCCCCCTCCTCCTCCCGCTCCCTCCCCCCCTCCCTCCCTCTCTCTCCCCCCCTCCCTCCCCCCTCTCTCTCTCCCCCCTCCCTCCCCCCTCTCTCTCTCCCCCCTCCCTCCCCCCTCTCTCTCTCCCCCCTCCCTCCCCCCTCTCTCTCCCCCCTCCCTCCCTCTCCCTCCCCCCCTCTCTCCCCGTCGCTCTCTCTCTTCCCCCCCGTCGCGCTCTCTCTTCCCCCCAGTCGCTCTCTCAATTCAATTCAATTCAATTCAATTCAAATGCTTTATTGGCATGAAAGTTTACAGGGAACCATATTGCCAAAGCTTACATAACAAAAAGTACAGTTTTCCAACATTCTGTAGGTGTCAAACAATACAATATTAGTTTAAACAATATTAATTTAAACAGTCGTTGAACATCGTTGGGTACATTCAGTATTAATTTTAAACAGTCCTCAGGTTGTGACATGTTGTTACATATTTGGCACCAAGGTATGGTCTGTCTCCTTCTCCCAGGACTAATCTTAATTTTGACAGGTCATCCAATTCTTTGAAATCTGGGGTTGTTTGGCTGAGCTTGTCAAATAATATGTTTCTTCTTGTGTTGAATTTTTCGCATTTTAGGAGGAAATGCATCTCTGTCTCAACCTCGTCGGCCAGACATTGATCACATATTCTATTCTCTCTAGGCTGCCAGGATTTCTTGTATCTTCCTTTTTCAATTGCCAGTTGGTGGTCGCTTAGTCTGTACCTGGTGAGGGTCTGTCTCTGTTTTGTGTCTCTGATGGTCGAGAGATAGTCTGCCAGTTTATATTCTCTTTTTAGGGCCCGGTAACATTCTAATCTGCTTTGGCTTTTGGTTACATTGTTCCAATGTTCCAGGTAGGTTTCTTTGCATTGTTTAATGATTTGGTTCACTCGGATTGGTGTTTGGACGGCAGTGTTGGTCTGGGACTGGTCAGGGTCCGGCTGAGTAGGAGTACTTAGTTTCAGTAGCAGCTGACTCAGGGGACTCTTTTCTGGGTTTAGCTCTTGGGTCTGGAAGGCTTTAAAATGAAGGGTGTCTGGGGAGCTAGATTTGAGGTAATTGAGGAAGTTTAGTGCTCGTTTGTGGATGTTTATTATCAGTGGGTATCTGCCTAGTTCGGCTCTGCATGCATTTGTTGGTGTTTTCCTTTGGGTACGAAGAATGCTTCGGCAAAATTCTGCATGTAGGGCTTCTATTGTGTGTTTTTCCCATTTAGTGTAGCTATGGTGATTGAGCGGGCCCCATACTTCACTACCGTACAGCGCAATGGGCAGGATTATGCTGTCAAATATTTTGAGCCAGATTTTGATTGGGATTTGGATGTTGTAGAATTTTCTTTTTATTGCATATAGGGCTCTTCGGGCTTTTTCTTTTAGTGCATTCACTGCTATGCTGAAGCTCCCTGATGCTGTAATGGTTAGACCAAGGTAAGTGTAGCTCATAGTGTGTCCTATGATGGTATCACTGAGAGTAAACAGGTATTTGTTTTCCTGACACCTGGGCCTTTTTTGAAAAATCATGATGTTGGTTTTCTTTAGATTTACTGTTAGGGCCCAATTTTGGCAGTATTTGTCGAGGTGGTCTAGTTGTTGCTGTAATCCCTGTTCTGTGGGAGACAGCAGAACCAGGTCGTCCGCATAGAACAGGGATTTCACTTCTCCATCCAGGAGACAGAGACCCGGTGACTCGCTTTTCTCCAGCATGTCTGCTAATTCATTTATGTATATGTTGAACAGGGTCGGGCTCAAATTGCAGCCCTGCCCGACGCCTCTTCTCTGGGTGAAGAAACCGGTGCGTTTGTCTCCAATTTTGACACCGCATTTATTTTTCAGATACATCGATTTAATAAGGTCATAGACTTTGCCCCCTATTCCACACTGAAGAAGTTTATAATAGAGCCCTTCGTGCCAGATAGGGTCAAAGGCTTTCTTGAAGTCAATGAAACAAGCGAATATTTTCCCATTTTTTGTTTGGTGTACGTTTTTCAATGAGAGTGTGAAGGGTATAGATATGGTCGGTGGTGCGGTGTTTTGGAAGAAAGCCTATTTGATTTTTTCTAAGGATATTATGTTTGTTAAGAAAATCCAGTAATCTACTATTTAGAATACTGCAGAATAACTTCCCTAGACAACTGTTGACACAGATGCCGCGGTAGTTATTTGGGTCTGATTTGTTTCCACTCTCTCTCTTCCAACAACAACATGCCCTCGAAAAAGCCTCGGCACCGCCGGGCACTTCAGCTAGTATATATATATAAAAAGGCTACTTCTGTCTGTCTGTCTTGAATTAACTCGAAAGTTATAGAGCGTACCTACACGTGCGTTACGTCGAAAGAAAGCGGACGATTCCAGAACCGTCCTAAGCGTATTTACGTTTCGGCCGGACAAAAGTTGTTCGCGAGTTATGCAAAAAACCTTCAAAATTAAACTCATCTGCTAAGTAGCATTGATTGACTGACGTCAAGGTCGACCAATCCTGTGCCGGCACGATTGACCAATCCTACAGTTCAGTCGCCTGATGGTTGGCCAATCGCTGCGTCTGTGGGCGGGACTAATCGTTTTCATCTCAGGGATCTGGCAGCCATTGCCTCAAGCTAAAAACCCCATTTACTTCCAGCTCAAAATCTGCTAATCCAGCTTCGAAAAAGTTAGTATCTCTTTTAAAAATAACATAAGATTTACCAAAAACGTTTTATAAGTACTTTCACTTTCATCTTTCAAGGTATTAAAAGGTAGAAATGTTGCCCGGCAGCAGATTCACAGAGGGACACAGAGATGCCCCAAAGCCTGGGACTCGATTTAAACCGCCCGGCCCAAAACAGCCCTGGCAAAGCCGGGCTCCCCCAGCTAGTGCTCTATAAATAAGTTCCATATATTTCTACTAAAGACATTTCATTATGTATGTGTAGTGTGAAAAAAGTGCACCGAGTGTGTTTAAACTGTACATTTGATTTCAACCAATACTTAGAACACAGTATAACATAGGAACAGGAGTAGCCCCTCGAGCCTGTTCCGCCATTCAATTAGATCATGGCTGATCTGTACCTCAGCTTCATTTTCCCGCCTTTGATGCATAATCACTTTATACCTTTATTGATGCATTTCTAGATTTCTCTATAAAATAGAGTTGTCAGACGTATTCCTGGAGCTTTCATTACACAACCTCCTGCCTCCAACTACTCAACCCAGTAAAAGAGACTTTTTTAAAAATCTTCAATCTTTCTATAATTAATCAACAGAGTGATCAAAGAAAATGAAAAATACACACAATTATTTTTTTTAATGGCCCTATGATGTTTCTGCCGGGTTTCTTGCAGCAGTGCCTAGATGATTAATCTCAATTCCTGGAGATTCAGGGCAATCCTGGAGGGCTGGCAACACTACTATAAAAGCATGGATAAATACTGCACCTATTACTATTGAAGTAAATAACATGCAGTTCACACTTTCAAGAGTCATACATAAATATTGAAGGGGCGTTTTATAAAAGGAACATTATTTTTATTGAGACAATCTAGTAAAATATGCATTATACTATGGATGAGACAATCTTATAAAATGGAGTCTTACTCTAAATACACAATACATCACAGTAAAGCAATCAGAAGTATTGAAGCAATTTCTCATTTATAGTTCTAAAATATCCTGCTGCAAATGTCTCAATCTGCTGTTATTTACATTAAATATTTATACTTATTCTTCTTGTTACAATGAAGTCATTTTTCCCATGCATGTGTTTTTAGTTAGCATGGAAAAAAGGGAAGGAAAGCAAATATTGAAATCCCTATGGAACAGAAGGCTTTCAACAGAAGCCAAGGATCATAAGTATTTTACTTCATCCCCTGGACAATTATCTATGTAGCATGATTTCAGGCACATACAGCACAACTATTAAAAGTCTAACATGGAAACTTTTACATTTTCTCTTCAAAGAACTGTGTCCACTTAAACTAAAATGCACCCCCCACCAAAATCAAGCAAACAATCAATCTGATGCATCGTGCTACCTCTCACAATTTAAAATCTATTCCATTTCACATTTGAACAAAATTAGACACTTCTTACTAGAATACATCTATTCAGCTGGGTTACATTTGAAGTTTAGTGTCCACAAACATTGTCACCTTTTTACAGAGCGTCAATAAGGCGAGGAAAAAGGCAGAAACCTTGGGTCAAATTTGCTGTATCACATACTCCAAATGCTAAAAGAAACAAGAGCAGATCCAGAGCCTGGCTCTCACTCACCAGGTTTGAATACCCTGAAAACACATTAACTTCCTCTCAGATTAAAGTATCTCTTAGTTCTCTCCTCACCCTACTAAAATGCTCCCACATCTTTGTTTTCACTTCTGATGAAAGAGTAATATCTGAAACATTAAACTCTCTTTATAGATTGGCCTACTATTTACAGAATTTTCTGAATTTGTTTCACATTTCCAACATTTGCAGATTTATTTTCTTTTTACTTGTGGTGGGTCATTTGTTGACTAAGGGCATTAGCACTTGTGTTGAGCTGAGACCATCACTTCATGATCAAAGCAATCTGTGCATTGCATTCGGATCAAGGCAAAAGTGGGTCCCGCCTTGCTTGTTACATATCAGACTATTTTTGTGTTGTCTGGATCTGTTCTTGCTTCTTTTAGCATTTGGAGTATGTGATACAGCAAATTTGACCACGGTTTCTGCTTTTTTCCTCATCTTATTGATACTCTGTAAAAAGGTGAAAATGTTTGTGGACGCTAATCTTCAAGAGGTGCACAGACTTGCCCTGCACCAGGTGCTGAAAATACTGTTAAGCTAAATATATTGTCTTCAGTTCAAAGCAGTTTATATTCCAGGAGGATTCCTGAGGCGTCCACTGGCTTTGAGCCCATTGATACAAGAGATAGGCACCCCAAGAGAAGTGCCTGATACAAGGGTCAACTGAGGAGGCAGAAACTGTAGAAAAACACCTTGTAACAGAAGACCACCTACAAAATTAATCTCCTGTGAGAACTCCAGGTGAACTTTTAGTAGTTGTCTCAGCGAGATTTCTTTTAGCTGATGAGAAATCCTGGAATGTTACAAATACTGGACAGCTATCTAAACAGACTCTCAACACAACACTGGGAGGCAAGTTATTCCTCTCGTTTACTGATGACTTTCAGTGGTAGTGGGGCAGGCAGCAGTGGAAAACTGGTGTGACCCGTTACTCTGGTTCACTGCCTATTTTTACCACTCTAATATTTTCCAGCAGAAGGAAAGCCGATGTCAGTTTAGCCTGAACAGCATCAGACGGATGTATTTAAATGAGGTAGTAATGATGCAGCAAGGTTGTACAGCTCATTTTCTGTCATTACCACCTAATTTCCAGAGGATTCAAATAATGGGGCAGATTTTGCTGGAGCGGGGCGCCGTTAGTCAGACTTATTCGTGCATGCTTAGGTTTTAAAATGTTACATTTTTGCCCGACAATTTGCTGGAAGTACGAGCTGATAACGGTGCAGCGAGGGCAACAGGGCATCTGGGACCTCAGTGAACAACGGGACAAACAGTGCATCTCCTTAACCAATGAACTAAAGGATTGAGAAATAAACAGCCTGAGAAGGAGGGTGAATTAAAGTGTGTGAATTCAATGTCAAATCAGATACAGAAAGCGAAAGAGGGAAAGTAAGATTGGATTAAGAGAAAGGCAGAGAGACCAAGGAAAAGGAAAAAAAGGAAAATTTTAAACTGAAATTTTAAAATCTCCAAAAGCAATTTACAACTGGCAAGAGAGGTTGATTGGCAGTCATTAACAAATTATCACTTTGTTAATACAGTACTTATTACAAGACTTACCTTTCTGCAACGAGTTTAATGGTCAATTAATGTGCAAATACAACAACTTCATGCAAATTACGGGGATCCCATTTTCACGAAGCTAACTGCTATTGAAAAAATAGTGGAATACAAATGACACATGCCGTTATTGATGTGTAAATCGGCCAGCAACTTGTGCAGATTCGCAACTGACAGGGTATCTCTTCCTCGCTGCAAGTGGCTAGCCGAGTTATGCATTAATAATATTAGCGTCGTTCGTATGCCATTATTTTTTCAGCAAAATCTGGCAAAATATTTAAAACAGACATCCAGCTGTACTAGACATTACTGACAAGGCAGAAGCACTTTTTAAAGATCACAGCAAGTAATTTTGAAAATCCTATTAAATAATTATTTTACAACCGTTTTGCCATTTTTGTTTTTTCCATTACTGTCCACTACTTCAATGATGACCTTACTGCCTTCTGATATGGGGCTTCCATTTCTGCCCCCTCACCCAGAGAGGGCATTATGCAATTTTCATTCAGAATACCTGTCTGTCTGTGCTTTTTGGATGAAGAGGAGGAACAAAAGATGAAATCCAGACTTATTCGGCATCACAGAAAGCATAACATGTCCTTACAGCAGTACCCGCACTCCAAAATATACAGACCAAAGAACACCTTCCTGGTACTGACCCTGCAGCAGTGCTTGCAGAGTTCTCTCTTCACAAAGCAAGTCATCAATGATTCATGTCTCAGCTACAGCAGCACAATGTACATGATATGTGAAGTATCTGACCAAAGACTATACCCCATCTCCCCACTTCAACATTTTTGAGAGACTTTCTAATGAAGAGTCCTATCCAATGAAGAATCCAAAGAAATTTCAGAAGCTTATGGGTTTACTTTTATGTTAAGCCAACAGGAGATGTTAAACTGCTTACTTTTCAAGTGCAGGAGTATTACTAAAATTTCATCTCTTTTTATTTTATTCATCATTTTGGTGTTATTTTCCCTGTTCTATAATTCTTCCATCTTAATTGCTTTGTTCGCTTTATTTTTCCTTCACTCTTATTCATTTAATTTCTAAAACAAATATTAATTTGCAGTTCACCTCTTGAATGCTCTGGCACTATTGATCTCCTCTAGTCGGCAACAGCAGTACAGTTTGCTACTAACCTGATCAATAGGTCATATTATGAGCCTACATCATGAAGCGGAGCCTGTCCAGAAATACAGACATCTATGAGAAGGTAAGGCAATGCAAGGAGAATTCTGGATTATACAATACAAGTTGTCTTTCAAATCTCAAAACACCAAAGTTACAAAACATCCACTAGATTTTCACTGGATGCTGGTCACAAAGTTTTTCCATATCTTCTAAAATATAAATTGCCACAAGACTTCCACAAATATAAATTTTACACAAAAAAATCCATGTGACGGTTAGTGTAAAGATTGCACATCAGCAAAGGTGCAAGAATCAGGCCATACTTACTATTTGCTGATATTTGAACATAGTAGATCCATTTTATGAAAGGCAAATATTGGCAGCCAAAAATTCTAGTGTAGTGAGGAAATTTCTTCAAAATAATTCAATTCCCTTTCATTGGATATTGTAGTTCATACTATAAAATGTCATCTCTACTACCATATATAGAGGGATATTATAATTTAGAATGGACTGTGGGAGAGGCAGAAATAACAGTTCAATTATGTCACTGGGGCCAGCTACAAGTGTGCACCTAAAGTTAAACTAAATTTTAACATATTTCCATGTAATTATTTATCAATTATCTACTCAAAGATGAATTATGGTATGACTCATACCTAATATGTGCAATTGCGATTGCTTCAAGCAATGATTAAATCCACCCAATTCTTCTTCTTCATTTATCCTGCATACATTATATAGGCTTGCAAATACTACTCTAGTTGAAAGATTTGACCATTTACACTGAATCATAGCATTTACTCTGTTCACAGCTGTGATCATTCTTGCCACTCCCCAAAAAAGGTGGGTATGTAGCCTGATGCCAGCCATCAAACAAAGGTAGTGAAGAGAGCAGTAACTCCACTTTTACTTCCTGCCCTTCTTGTGTAATTAATCACCTAACCATCAAAATCAGTATTACTTTGTGCTCAATTGTGGCAGAATCATGAATCCCAGCACTCAGTGACAAGACAATGTGTCGTATACCAGCCTGCTTCACCACCAGACCGCCGGGCTTCTTTCTATTTTCTTTATCCTTGATCCGTTTTTTTCAGTTTTCTCTGACTCTTTCTATCATTTGAATGTGTGTAAAATCATACGTTAAAATATGCATGTATGCAAGAACTCAATAATCACTGCTGATTAGCACTGGGCTCCTGCATCACAAGTTTAATTGACAAACAGGTTCAACAAGCTCAACTATTGCCAGACCACAGTGAGGTCTATATTACTGGATCATGGTATTACTTGATCGCTGCCCTACATACTTTGGTCACAGCTTGAGCATACCAATTGAATACAAGTCCACATATGCAGTCTACTTGCATAAACTCTGCCTGGTATGACTACAAGTGTTTTTCAAAAGTTTATTTCCTGATGTTAAGCATATCCTTAAATTTAAAAAATAAATTGAAAGGAGGTTTCACCCTTGCATGTAAGTATTTCAGCTGTTGAACTTAATTGTGCATACACTGGCACTGCAAACTGTATTTCAGGTTACACCAATCCAAGAATACTGCATAATTCTGTTTTTTGAAACAAAACAGAGCCAGTCTGCCTCAAGTCAAATATATCTTAAACATTAACAGACAATTTTTAGAGTAATGTCTTTAGAATAGAAAGGAGAAGGATCATACTTTTACAATGTAGAATATTCAAGGAAAACATGCTTTTCTCATACCAGAAAGGAACATTCCCAAAACCGACACCTCCAAAATTGTCAGATGCTCAACAGGTAGACTGAAAGTTAACAAACCAGACACACATTCCAAATATTAAGAAACACTGTCTAATTCCATGAAAGTGGCTCTTTAAAACTGTGGTAGTAGTTTCACCTCAAAGTCAAAAGTCTCACTCCAGGGACTTATGCACATAATCTAGGCTGATGCTTTAGCTTTAGTGCAGTATGGAAGTACGGCAGGAGTGCTACATGGTCAGAGGTGTCATACTTCAAATGAGATGTTAAACCAAGACGCCATATACTCATTCAGGTGAATGAATAAAATCCTTTACCACTTTTTGGAAGATAGTTTTCGCAGTAATCTGGCCAACATTCACCCCTCAACCAACACCACTAAAACATATTGCCCCAGATTTTGCAGTGGTAATGAAGGCAAAACTGTCAGCGTTCAGTGTCAATACACCTCTGAAAGTGACAGCATGTACATGCAAAGATAAACGCGTAAATCCAGAAGTTGTTGTATGTCATTCCCTGCTCATCCACAGGTTGCACTGAGGAATTCCCTGGAGCCAGCAATCAGTTGAAATTACAAACAAAACTTCCCCTATTCTGCTGAAATATCGCTGTTAAACTCCTCCACCCATCCGCCCCCCCCCCCAAAAAACTTACGCCTTGTTGAAAGATATGTAACTGGGTTTTTAACGGCATACTGACTGCTGAACCACCATTCTGGCCCTGAAAAACTAATTTTATATTTGTGGAGTCAAATTTTTCCATTAATATAATAACATGGTTTTTTAAATATATATTTTTTTAAGTTTGTTTATGATAGTTCAGCTTCTACCTTAATCCTATGTGTATGTCCCAATCTTTATTTTGCTCTCTGTAAAATTTATAAAGAGTAAATTATAATTTGTGCATTTTACTTCCTGGTTTGCCATCTGAGAATTTTTCAATGTGATTGGCTGCTTAGCCTGCTTGATGACGTTACTGTTGCTAAACACTGGAGATTCACTTAATTTGGCGCCAGATTCAAACTAACGTCGGGAGACCTGAAATTCACACCATTGATTGCTAGATCTTTGTGGGCAGCTATCTTCGAGGTCAGCGGTGAGTGCAGTCGCTTCACTACTGACCGCAAATTCCGGGCCAATAACTGGTCATTCATCTCGTTGCCATTGTTGTACCTTGCTGTATGCAAATTGGTTCCTGAATTTGCCTACAAAACAAGAGAGACTGCACTTGAAAATAAATAACCAGCTGTGAAATGCTCTGGGACATCCTGTGAATGGCACCGTATAAATTAAACTTCTTTCTTTTTGATCTATTCTACGTGCACCCTTGCAGTCTTACTTATTTGTGCTGACTATTCTGTGCATCTGACAAAATACTACTTTACTTCTGTATCCCACCTCATAGCACTTCTAATTCAAAATCTGGGACAAGCCAGGAATTAGGTCCTGATAATGCAATGAACTTGGTGATGGGATGGAGAAGATAGAGGAAGGAATCACTATAATACAGAGAAATGATATTGGGTCAAAGGAGCAGGATAGTGAAACAGTTTGGGTGGAGATAAGGGGAAAAAGCACTAGTGGGCGTAGTCTATAGGCATCCGAACAGTTGCAACTCTGTTGGACGGAGTATTAATCAGGAAATAGTTGAGGCTTGTAATGAGGGAACAGCTATAATTATGGGGGATTTTAACTATCATATTAACTGGACAAATCAAATTGGGCAGGGCAGCTTTGAGGATGAGTTCATTGAGTGTATTAGGGATGGGTTTCTTGAGCAGTATGTAACTAAACTGACCAGGGGGCAAGCAACCTTAGATTTGGTCCTGTGTAATGAGACAGGATTAATGAAAAATGTCCTAGTAAAGGAACCCCTTGGAATGAGTGACCATAACATGGTTGAATTCCATATTCAATTAGAGGGTGAGAAGATTGGATCTCAAACAAGCGTGCTGAGCTTGAATAAATGAGATTATGAAGGTATGAGAGCGGAATTGATTAGAGTGGACTGGGAAAATAGATTAAAGGGTAAGACGGTACATGAGATCAGTGGTGTACATTTAAGGAGTTATTTTACAACTTCCAAAAAATATATATTCCACTGAGGAAAAAAGGGTGTAAAACAAAAGATAGCCATCCGTGGCTAAGTAAAGTAATTAAGGATAGTAGCCAAATCTAGTGGGAGGATAGAAGATTGGGAAGTCTTTAAAAGACAGCAAAAAATAACTAAAAGATTAAGAAAGGGAAGATAGATTATGAAAGTAAATTAGCAAAAAATATAAAAACAGATAGCAAAAGTTTCTATAGTTATATAAAAAGAAAAAGGGTGGCTAAAGTAAATGTTGGTCCCTTAGAGGATGAGACCGGGAAATTAATGGTGGGAAACATGGAAATGGCAAAAACGCTGAACAAATATTTTGTATCAGTCTTTACGGTAGAGGACACTAAGAATATCCCAACACTGGACAAACAGGGGGCTCTAGGGGGGGGGGGGAGGAGTTAAATACGATTAAAATCGCTAAAGAAGTGGTACTTGGTAAAATAATGGAACTCAAAGGCGGATAAATCCCCTGGACCTGATGGCTTACATCCTAGGGTCTTGAGGGAAGTGACGGTAGGGATTGTGGATGCATTGGTAATAATTTTCCAAAACTCCCTGGACTCAGCAAAGGTCCCGGCAGATTGGAAAACTGCTAATGTAACACCCTTATTTAAAAAGGGTAGTAGGCAGAAGGCTGGAAACTATAGACCTGTTAGCCTAACATCTGTGGTTGGTAAAATGTTAGATTCCATTATTAAGGAGACAGTAATGGGACATTTGAATAAACATAATTTAATAGGACAAACTCAGCATGGTTTCATGAAGGGGAAGTCATGTTTGACAAATTTGCTTGAGTTCTTTGAGGAAGTAACATACAGGGTGGATAAAGGGGAACCAGTGGACGTAGTGTATTTGGACTTCCAAAAGGCATTTGACAAGGTGCCACACCAAAGATTATTGCTCAAGATAAAAAATCACGGGATTGGGGGTAATATTCTGGCGTGGGTGGAGGATTGGCTATCTAACAGAAAGCAGAGAGTTGGGATAAATGGTTCATTCTCAGACTGGCAATCAGTAACTAGTGGTGTTCCGCAGGGGTCAGTGCTGGGTCCCCAACTCTTTACAATCTATATTAACAATTTGGAGGAGGGGACCGAGTGTAACATATCAAAGTTTGCAGATGATACAAAGATGGGAGGGAAAGTAGTGAGTGAGGAGGACATAAAAAACCTTCAAAGTGACATAGACAGGCTAAGTAAGTGGGCAGAGATTTGGCAGATGGAATACAATACTGGAAAGCGTGAGGTGATGCACTTTGGCAGGAAAGATCATAGAACAAGTTATTATCTTAATGGCAAGAAACTGGAAAGTACTGAAGTACAAAGGGATCTGGGGGTCCTGGTGCACGAAACTCAAAGTTAGTATGCAGATGCAGCAAATGATCAAGAAGGCCAATGGAATGTTGGCTTTTATTGCTAGGGGGATAGAATATAAAAACAGGGAGGTATTGCTTCAGTTGTACAAGGTATTGGTGAGACCGCACCTGGAATACTGCATACAGTTTTGGTGTCCATACTTAAGAAAAGACATACTTGCTCTCGAGTCAGTACAAAGAAGGTTCACTCGGTTAATCCCGGGGATGAGGGGGTGGACATATGAGGAGAGGTTGAGTAGATTGGGACTCTACTCATTGGAGTTCAGAAGAATGAGAGGCGATCTTATTGAAACATATAAGATTGTGAAGGGGCTTGATCGGGTGGATGCGGTGAGGATGTTCCCAATGATGGGTGAAACTAGAACTAGGGGGCATAATCTTAAAATAAGGGGCTGCTCTTTCAAAACTGAGATGAGGAGAAACTTCTTCACTCAGAGGGTTGTAGGTTTGTGGAATTTGCTGCCCCAGAAAGCTGTGGAAGCTACAACATTAAATAAATTTAAAACAGAAATAGATAGTTTCCTAGAAGTAAAGGGAATTAAGGGTTACGGGGAGCGGGCAGGAAATTGGACATGAGTCTAGGTTCGGAATGGTCATGGTCCTGTGGGTAGCGGAGCGGGCCCAGGGGCCGTGTAGCCTGGTTCTGCTCCTACTTCTGGTGTTCTAATTCCGTGTTAGATTTCAGGAGATGGTTCTATTCCTGTTCCTGGCTGGGGTGGAGATCGCCTTTTACAGAAGGTAAGTACAGTAGAAAATATAGGGACAGAGTGATCTCCTGGACGAGTTTCGATCGCCTAGATGGGTCGGAGAGGAATTTCCCAGATTTTTTCTCCCAAATTGGCCATTGGGTTTTTTAGTCTGGTTTTTCGCCTCTCCCGGGAGATCACATGGGTTCGGGTGGGATGGAGCGTGATAGTAGATTTGAGGTTAAGATCAGATCAGCCATGATCTTATTGAATGGTGGAGCAGGCTCGAGGGGCCGATTGGCCTACTCCTGCTCCTATTTCTTATGTTCTTATGTTCTAAGATGGGAGAGAAACTTGTGACAGAAAGTTCAGGGCTTGGTAGAATGGGATGGGGGGCAGAGAAGGCTTACCTTGGTGGGCAAAGGAAAAGGGTGGAGGGAAAGCAGCAGAGGCAGCTGAAGGATGGTCCAGTCTTGGTGACAAAGAAATTCTTGAGCTTCTCTCATTTTCTAGACAGGAGGGTGAATGGGGCAGAGGATAGGGGTACAATAAGGCAGCTAGTAATGGAGAAAAGGTCATCTTTAGGATTATCCTGAAGAGCAAAGATAGAGCAGTAGTCCATTTGGCGTACTGAAGCTCATCTCTCTAGTATCCTCCCATATAAATACTCGCATGACAGAATCCAGCTGTATTTTGAACATCCCCGCTGGTTTTATCTTTGCTACTCTGCCTGCCAAATGATTCCAAGCATCTATCACCCTTTGGTTATTTGTTAATAATTTCATCACATTTTACCTGAACTTCCTTTATAAAATACTGTTTTTAATTAAATCTACTGATTATGGAACTAATATATAAAATGTGATTTGCAAAAAATTGCAATTACAAATAGGAGATAAATCTACCTTACACAAAAAGACGACAGGGAAGATGTACTTTGCTAGCTGCTTGAAGTGAAAGTGTAAATGTATTATTTGTACATGCTATTGGTAGTGAAATTATAAATGGTAGCTGAGGAAATTTTGCATATTTAGAGTTGTTCCTTTATATTTTAAGGAGCCATGTGTCTATTTATAGATACTTTATTTTCATGCTATTTTGACTTTTTTATTTTAAAGTATTTACACAACCTTTTTTTTCCCCCAACACCTTTTTGTAGAGAGTATTTTTGTAAGCTTGCATTTCTATTGGTAGTGACTAGAGTTAGGTCACTGGACCATTAGGGAGTGAAAACAGTTGCCGGATAAACGATTGATTCAAATTTGTGTTGAACTGTAGAAAATGTCACAAGTGCTTGGGAACTGGGCCACAAGAATCTTTAAAAAAAATTCCTGCCATTACGGCCTAAAACTATATTATTTGTGGCCCTTTAAGTCACCGCTACCTCTACAGTATGCCCTCACAAAAATCACTGATCATTCTGCAGGTATGCCCAGAACCTAAAGTATTCCAGGAGAAGGAACAGATGAGGCAGCACACCTTAAGTGTCAGCAAGGGGAAGTACAGTGGTAGGGACTGGAAATACTTTATTATGTAAATATCACCAAATAAATCTTGAGCACTTTATTGTTCCTTTGTGCGGGCAGATTTTGTTGGGAAAAAGCTCTGTAAAGTAACAACTGATGGCAAGGCAGTTTAAGATGGCTGCTTAGGTACAGTAGATGGAAATGGATTGTATCTGGGAACATATTTCAGTCATTCGCAATCCTTATGCAAGGGCAGGATCCAGAAATTAATGGAAACATATCTCAATGAGTGCACTAATCTTCTTGAAATCCACTTCCTCCACATCATCTGTCATTTGTTTGGTGCACCTTAATGTAGACCAATTGAGCAGTCAAATGTCACCTATTGTGGCTTGAAAGGATCTGGGAGTATAAAGCTTAATGTTGTGGTAGCCTTCACAGCTGCAGGAAGAGCTGCACTTGTGGCAGAAATTATCTTCAGGTCAACCTGGAGTATCTGGCATAGCTTAGTGACAGACTCACTACTGAAGTAAAGGTGACAAAGACAGGTCCCCGCTGAGATGTCCAAATGAGTCTATAAACCTGAGGTACCAATGGGTGCAGCCATTGTGCCTCAAGTGATGTTGCACCTGTTCTTGGGATCCCCTCATAAAACCGTCTTCCTCATCTAAATCATGAAATGTGATGTGAACCGCTAAAGGAAGTCTTGTTCTCAGGTGCAAATAGCCACATGGGAATATGATGTCGTGGCAATACCCAGTCCTGCCCTTTTCAAAAAAGGGCAGGACTGGGTATTAAATATTCCTCGATATAAGGTGTTCAGGAAAGATGGGGAAAGAAATATAGAAGGTGGTGTGGCAATATTGGTTAAAGAAAATGTTAGTGCTGGAGAGAGGATGTCCTGGAAGGGTCAAGGACAGAATCTATATGGCTAGAGTTAAGAAATGAAAGGAGGTGCCTTTACACTACTGGGTGTATTCTATAGATCACCAAATAGTGGGAAAGATATAGAGGAGCAAATTTGCAGAGAAATTAGAGAAATGCACAAACTATAGAGTAATAATAATGGGGGACTTCAACTATCCTAATATAGACTGGGATAGTAGTAGTGTAAAGGGTAGAAAGGGGGAAGAATTTCTGAAGTGTGTTCAGGAGAACTTTCTGGATCAGTAGGTTTCTGGCCTAACGAGGAAGGAGGTATTGCTGGATCTGGTTCTGGGGAATGTGTGGTATCCGTGTGTTAATAGAGACACTGAAGACAGGAGTTGGTTTCACAGGTGTTTACTGAACAAAGTCTGGAGGGGAACTAACTGATACAACACAATATACAGGCTTATATAGCCCGAGTGGCCATTACAGTACACAGGGGGCTCTTAAAGGCACATACACTACAATTCCTCCCCTTTTAGCCAACCAGTACATAATATTTTAAGTAATCATTAATTACATGTTACAAGAAAAATAATCTACACATTGCTGCAGTTAATCAATTATAAGTCAGTCTCTCTGGATGCTTCCTGACTCGGTCCGGATAACGCCTCGGTGGTGTAGTAGTTTCACAGAATCACAGAAACCCCACAGTGCAGATAGAGGCCATTTCTGCCCATCGAGCCTGCACCGACACATATCCCACCCGATCCCCGTAACCCCACGTTTTTAATCCCCCTAACACTAAGGGTCAATTTATCATAGCCAATCATCCTAACCCGCACATCTTTGGACTGTGGGAGGAAACCGGAGCACCCGGAGGAAACCCACGCAAACACGGGGAGAATGTGCAAACTCCACACAGTCGCCCGAGGCCGGATTCGAACCCGGGTCCCTGGCGCTGTGAGGCAACAGTGCTAACCACTATGCCACAGTTTCTGGTGGTGTAGTAGGTTCTTTTGGCAAGGCTGATTCGGCTTGAATGCCAGTGTCGGGTTCATCGGGTTCCAGTATCACCGGATCGGAGGTAGATACTATGGGTATCTCTACTTCATCATTAGGCGTATAGAGTTGTGGTGTAGGTTGTCCCTTTTCAGATGACTCTATGATTTGGTCAGCATGGCGCCTTATTATGCTTTCTCCGATGTCCACGGTATACATCAGCGGTCCTAGTCATGTGCAGATAGTTCCAGGCTGCCATTTCTCGGTACGGTAGTCCCGGGCCAAAACTTGTTGACCTATCTGGAAGGTTCTAGTTGGCCTTTCATTCATGCCTTGAAATTGCCGGTTCTCCACGTCCCTTCTGATGTTTGGCTTGATCAAATCCAGCCGGCATCTTAGGCTTCTATTGAAGAACATCATGGCAGGAGTTTGGTTTGTAACCATATGTGTTGCATTCCTGTATGCAAACAAGAAGTTATCCACCTTATGCTGAAGTTTTATGTCTTCATTACCCATGGCCTTTATGGCCTTCTTGAAGGTCTGGTCAAACCTTTCAGCCAATCCATTGGTGGCAGGATGGTATGGGGCGGACGTGCAGTGCTTAACCCCATTGTTTTTTAAGAACTTCCTGAATTCTTCGGACACAAATTGCGGTCCATTATCAGAACAGATCTGTTCAGGCAGCCCATTCCTGGCAAATATGGTCCTTAATACCGTGATGGTTTTTTCCGTGGTGGTGGAGGACATCTTTATTACCTCCGGCCACTTGGAGTGTGCATCAACCGCGATTAAGAACATTGAGTCCATAAATGGACCAGCAAAGTCGATGTGTACCCTTTGCCAGGGAGATGAGGGCCACTCCCATGGATGTAGAGGGGCTTGTGGTGGAGCGTTTTGGACCTTCTGGCATCCTAGGCAGCTCTTGGTCATTTCTTCGATGTCTCCATCGATACCTGGCCACCATACAAACGCCCTAGCTAGGTTCTTCATTTTCACTCCACCCAGATGCCGCTCGTGAAGCTCCTTTAGAACTTTATCCTGGAGTTTGGGTGGAATCACCACTCTAGATCCACACATCAAGGTTCCTCGGCACACTGACAGCTGTTCTCTTCTTTGCAAGAATGCTGGCAACAGTGGTTCGCCATGTGCTGGCCATCCCTTCACTGTTAAATCGTAGACTCATGAGAGAGTCGGGTCATTTCTAGTTTCCCTTTCAATGGCAGAATTTGTTACTGGTAGACATTCGACTATGGTAGAGTGGAAAATCTCCACTGGGTCTACGGTAGGTGCTTCTTCTACCGTTGGCAACGGTAGGCGCGATAAACCGTCAGAATACAAAGGATCAAAACAGCATGGGAATGCTATGTGATATTGGTGTGCCCCTAGAAAAAGGGACCACCTCTGTAGCCTTTGCGCTGTCATAATGGGAACACCCTTTTTAGGGTTGAATATGGAGATGAGGGGTTGATGGTCAGTCAACAAGGTAAATTTTTGTCCGTGTAGGTAATGGTTGAATTTCTTCACTCCCCATACCAGGCTGAGTGCTTCCCTGTCGATTTGGGCATAGTTACGCTCAGCTGAGTTCAATGAGCGTGACGCAAAAGCTATCGGCCGTTCCGAGCCATCAGGGAATTTATGCGATAATACTGCTCCTACGCCGTAAGGGGATGCATCGCATGCCAGTCTGATTGGCAGTGATGGGTTGTAATGAGCCAAAACTTCTTTGGACGTGATTAAGTCTTTGCATTTATGGAAGGCACGTTTACAGTTTTCGCTCCATTTCCAAATTACTCCTGTTTGTAGCAGTTCATTAAGAGGGTGCAGAAGAGTTGATAAGTTCGGTAAAAATTTATGATAGTAATTTATTAATCCCAGGAACGACCTTAATTGTGAAACATTTTCAGGTGCTGGGGCTTTTATGACTGCTTCAATTTTTTCAGGTGACTTATGCAACCCTTCCTTATTAATTATGTGGCCACAATATGATATTTGATTCTGGAAAAATTCGCACTTGGGGCGATTTGCTCGTAGGCCCCGTTCTCTCAGCCTAGTGAGCACCTGCTCCAAATTGGCAAGGTGCTCGTTGTCGTTTTCTCCTGTTACAAGGATGTCGTCTAGGTAGCATTGAGTCCCCGGAATCCCTTGGAGGACTTGCTCCATAGCTCTTTGCCAGATAGCTGGAGCTGATGCTACTCCGAAAACCAGTCGATTGTACTGGTACAGGCCTTTGTGTGTATTTATCGTGAGATACTTTTTAGAGGCCTCCTCAACCTCCATCTGTAGATATGCCTGTGCCAAGTCAATTTTGGTGAAACGTTTCCCTCCGGATAGTGAGGCGAAAATATCTTCTATCCTCGGAAGAGGATACTGTACCGTGTGAAGGACCGGGTTTACAGTCACCTTGAAGTCCCCACAGATGCAAATTTTTCTCTGTTCTTCAGATTTATCATTGTTCAACGTTTTCTTCATGACTGGGACTCGCTCCAATCTATTTTGGATAATACGCCTGCCTTTTCCAAATTCTCCAGCTCTGCCTCGACTGCTGGACGAATTGCGTATGGCACCGGTCTTGCCTTAAAAAACTTGGGAATTGCCGCATCTTCCACTTTTATTGAGGCGGTGATGCCTTTCAAGGTTCCTAGTTTCTCTTGAAACACTTCTTTGGCGTTGGCCAAGATGTCTTTTAATCGTTCAGGTATGACGTCATCATCATTTTTTTCCTTACTGGTCACCGTCAGTGCCTGAATGGAGTGCCAGTCTAAACGTATTTTCCTGATCCATTCACGTCCCAACAGCGGTGGACCACCATCTTGTAGAACGTGTAAATACAACTTCTGTATTTCCTTGCCGTTGTATACAACAGGCACCCTTATTTTTCCTTTGGGGTATACTTTCTGCCCCGTATATCTTTTCAAGATAATGGATGTGTCTTTTAAAGGTATATGCGGAAATAGCCGCTCGTAATCCCGTCGATTTATGACGGTCAGAGCTGATCCTGTATCTAGCTCCATTTTAACTGGGGACCCTGCTATCGTGAAGGTAACCCAAATTGTCTGGTAATCATCTTTGGCAAGTACATTATGTAATTTGAGACAGCTTAGTCTCTTGTTTTCGGAGTCGCTATCGCTCTTCTGGTCTTCGGAGCTACTGTCCGTCATCATTTGTACCTTTCTGTACTTTTCTTTATTGATTTTTTTTTTCCTATCCGTGGATTTTTTTTTCCCCAGATCGGCATACCCGTGCAATGTATCCAATCTTTCCGCATTTCCTGCATGCTTTGTCCTTGAACCAGCAGTCATAGAAACATAGAAGATAGGAGCAGGAGTAGGCCATTCGGCCCTTCGAGCCTGCTCCGCCATTCAACAAGATCATGGCTGATCATCCGAACCCTAGCACCCGGTCCCTACACCGACAGCCATCCCACACAAGCCCTATCCCCGTAACCCCGTAACCCCACGTATTTAATCCCCCCCTAACACTAAGGGCCAATTTTTGTCATGGCCAATCAACCTAACCCGCACATCTTTGGACTGTGGGAGGAAACCGGAGCACCCGGAGGAAACCCACGCAAACACGGGGAGAATGTGCAAACTCCACACAGACAGTCACCCGAGGCCGGATTTGAACCCGGGTCCCTGGCGCTGTGAGGCAACAGTGCTAACCACTATGCCACCGTGCTGGTCATGGGTGGATCTGCCGCAGTGATAACATCTCTCGAAACCCTGTGTCATTTCATGGGTGCCGAAGTCCTGTGTCTTTTGTTGTATCTCTGCAGCTCCTCTTGCGGCTGCTTTGTATGATACAGCCATACTGAAAGCCTTGTCCAGTGTTAAATCTTTCTCAGAAAGCAGCCTTTTCTGTGTTCCTTCACTTAGGAGACCGCAGACGAATTTGTCTCGAAGATAATCCGCTAGTCCTGCCCCGAATTGGCAGTGCTTTGATAGCTTTCTTAATTCGGTGAGGTAATCAGCGTTACTTTCATTCTTGTGTTGATTCCTCTTGAAGAATTTGAATCGTTCCGCTATCAGCAGCGGTGTTGGGTTTAAGTGCTCCTGTAGGGTATCAACAATTTCTTTAAAATTCTTGTCCTTTGGTTTGGCTGGAGTGATTAAGTTTCGTAACAGCCCGTATGTCTTTGCGCCCATTAGATTTAGAAGTACTGACGCTTTTTTTTCATTTTCTATTCCATTTGCGGTGCAATATACCTCCACTCTTTCCACATATGTGGTCCAATCCTCTATATCGTTATCAAAAGCATCAATATTGCCAGACTTAGGCATCCTGGAAAAAAAATGGCGCTTCCCGCGCTTTTCTTTCTTTTCTGCAGAAAAGATATGGCGCTTCGCGCGCTTCCCCGCTGCTGCTGCCGTTGACAACGCTGTTTTCCGCGGGTTTCCCTTTTTATTTATTTATTTACAGGTGGAGACTCGTTCCCGCCGGACTCTCTCTCTGCTAGGTCTGAACGCCAACCTGCTTGCAGCGCCGGCCGTCTCCAGAGTGCTCCCTCCCCGTCTGTTACTGCTTGCCTCCACCTTCGCTGCTTGGCCTAGCTGCAGAGCCAGCCGCTGGAGCCCCAGCCCGACGCCCAGGAAGGATTATTGCAGTACCTGCCACCAGCTCGGCTAGCTGGTGAAACCACAGCTTTTTCTTTTTCTTGCTTTTCTTCGACTTTGGACGCCAGAGGAATCGATGTCCTTGAGGTGCTGCCGAATTGCAGGTAAGTCCGTTTCCAATTCGTCGCCACTGTGGTATCCGTGTGTTAATAGAGACACTGAAGGCAGGAGTTGGTTTCACAGGTGTTTACTGAACAAAGTCTGGAGGGGAACTAACTGATACAACACAATATACAGGCTTATATAGCCCGAGTGGCCATTACCGGCATTACAGTACACAGGGGGCTCTTAAAGGCACATACACTACAGAATGAGGTAGGTCAAGTGGAGCAAGTGTCAGTAGGGAAACATTTAGGGAACAGTGATCATAGTATCATAGGTTTAGATTAGCTATGGAAAAGGACAGGGAGCAATCTAGAGTACGAAAGTTTAACTGGGGGAAGGCCAATTTCAGTGGGTTGAGAATGGATCTGGCCTGGGTAAATTAGAATCAAAGATTGGCAGACAAGACTGTAATGGAACAATGAGCTGCCTTTAAAGAGGAAATAGTTCAGTTACAGTCGCAGTACATTCCCACTAGGGGGAAAGGCAGGGCAACTAAAGTTAGTCAGAGCTCCCTGGATGACGAAAGAGATAGTGAGTAAGATGAAGCAGAAAAAGAGCGCGTATGACAGATGTCAGGTCAAGAATACATTGGAGAATCAGGCTAAATATAGAAAGTTCAGAGGAGAAGTGAAAAAGAAAATAAGAGGGGCAGAGAGGGTATGAGAATAGAATGGCAATTAACATAAAAAGTAATCCCAAAGTGTTCAATAGGCATATAAATAGTAAACGGGTAGTAAGAGGAGGGGTGGGGCTGATTAGGGACCAAAAAGGAGACCTACACATGGAGGCAGAGGGTATGCCTGAGGTACTAAATGAGTACTTTGTATCAGTCTTCAAAAAAAGGAAGAAGATGCTGCCATAGACATAGTGAAGGAGGAGGTAGAGGAGATACTAGATGGGATAAAAATTGATAGAGGAGGTACTAGAAAGGCTGACTGTATTTAAAGTAGATAAGTCTCTAGGACCAGATGGGATGCATCCTAGGACGCTGAGGAAATTGAAGGAAGAAATCGCGGAGGTACTTCCAATCCCCCTTAGAAACTTTGGGGGGGGGGGGGGGCGCAGAGGACTGGAGAATTGCAAATGTTATACCCTTGTTCGAAAAATGGTGTAAAGATAAACCCAGCAACTACAGACCAGTCAGTATAACCTCAATAGTGGGAAAGCTTTTAGAAACAATAATCAGTGACAAAATTAACAGTCACTTGGACAAGTGTGGATTAATTAAGGAAAGCCAGCATGGATTTGTTAAAGGCAAAGTGTGTTTAAACAACTTGATCGAGTTTTTTGATGAGGTAACAGAGAGTTTGATGAGGGCAATGCGGTTGATGTGGTGTACATCGATTTCGAAAAGGCATTCGACAAAGTGCCACATAATAGGCTTGGCAGCAAAGTTAAAGCCCATAGAATAAAAGGGATAGTGGCAGCATGGATATGAAATTAGCTAAGTGACAGGAAACAGAGAGTAGTGGTGAACGGTTGTTTTTCGGACTGGAGGAAGGTCTCTAGTTGTGTTCCCCAGGGGTCGGTTCTAGGACCACTGCTTTTCTTGATGTATATTAATGACTTGGATGTGGGTGTACAGGGCACAATTTCAAAACTTGCAGATAACACAAAACTTGGAAGTATAGTGAACAGTGAGGAGGATAGTGATAGACTTCACAAGGACACAGACAGGCTGGTGGAATGGGCGGACACGTGGCAGATGAAATTTAATGCAGAAAAGTGCAAAGTGATACATTTTAGTAGAAAGAATGATGAGAGGAAATATAAACTAAAGGGTACAATCCTAAAGGGGGCACATGAACAGAGAGACCATGGGGTATATGTGCACAAATCGTTGAAGGCAGCAGGGCAGGTTGAGAAAGCATTAAAAAAGCATACGGGATCCTGGGCTTCATGAATAGAGATATAGAGTACAAAAGCATGAAAATTATGATGAACCTGTATACAACACTGGTTCGGCCTCAACTGGAACAGTGTGTCCAATTCTGGGCACCGCACTTTAGAAAGCATGTGAAGGCCTTAGAGATGGTGCAGAAAAGATTTATGAGAATGATTCCAGGGATGAGGGACTTCAGTTACATGGATAGACTGGTGAAGCTGGGTTTGTTCTCCTTAGAGCAGAGAAGATTGAGAGGAGATTTGATAGAGGTGTTCAAAATCATGAGGGGTCTGGACAGGGCAGATAGAGGGGAACTGTTCCCATTGGCAGAAGGGTCGAGAACCAGAGGACACAGATTTAAGGTAATTGGCAAAAGAACCAAAGGCGACATAAGAAAAAACTTTTTTATGCAGCGAGTGGTTAGGATCTGGAATGCACTGCCTGAAAGGGTCATGGAGGCAGTCTCAATCACGGCTTTCAAAAGGGAGCTGGATAAGTACCTGAAGGAAAAGAAATTGCAGGGCTACGGGGAAAGGGTAGGGGAATGGGACTAGCTGAAATGCTCTTGCAGAGAGCCGGCACGGGCTCGACGGGCCGAATAGACTTCTTCCGTGCTGTAACTATTCTATGATTCTAACACCACTTTTTTTTTGCTGGAGGAGGGAAAGTATAGTTTTTAAAAAATCCTATGATGCAAAAAGCAATGCCCACCACAACAGAAACTGGCAGTGAGCAAAATACAACTAACCAGTAATGCTTCTTTATTAAAAAAAAGGAAAAACTGCAAATGCTGGAAATCTATTAAGAACAGAAAATGCTGGAAATACACAAGTCAGTCAACACCTGTGAAGAGGAGATAGGTTGCAAAAGTGGCACTCCCCTTCTAAGCCCTCAAATGATCTGACTTGCTCCTTCCCCTGTCACTATGCAGCCTCAAACTACTGCTGGATCTTTAACCTTCCTCCTTGATCTCTCTGCAGCATTGAACATATTAGACCAGGTTATCATGCTCCATTATCTCCCTCCTTGATTCACTCCAATCAGACTGCCCTTATGTAGTTCCATTCCTACCTGCCCCAACACAACCATCTCCAACAGTTGCTTTCCTTCCAGCCCCCTGAAGCATCACCTACAGAATTGCTCTTCCTCATCTATATGCTGCCTCTTAGTCACATTTCCCTACACAGTAGGCCAGTTTATGGAAGAGCCAGAATGTCTGCAGCAATTATTTTTGGCTCCGCCAAACAGTCCAAACCCTTACCACCCCCTCACTGGCTGATCAGTGAACCAGACTGCATGTAATTGTAACCTTCTGTTCAATGCAGAGCTGATCTTCAAACCCCATATCTTAGCTCTTGACCTTCAAACCATCCGAACTTTGTCACTCTCATCCGATCTTGCACTAAGCCAATTTGTACATCATCCCTATCCATGTCAACCTACCTTATTTGCTCTCCATCCCCTAATGGATCAAATATCAAATCCTAATTCTTTAGCTGTGATGACCCCACTATTTTTAACTCTTTCTATAAAGTTGTCCACCTCTCTATCTCTCAAAGCTTTCTCAATGCACATTGCTTCAACTAAACTCTCAGTCACCACCCTTAACCACCCACAATGGTTAGTGCTCATTCCTTGTCTCTGCCATTTTGGTCCCTTTACAATGCTATATAAATGCAAGTTGTTACAGCTGTGACAGGAGGTACAACAGTTTGTTATTTTGTATATTCCAAGAAAGAATAGTTAAGACACCCGAGAGATAAACAATAAATCTGCTGTTGGTCCATGCTACTCTTTATTTATGCATCCAGTGCCAACAAATCTCTGGTCATTTATAGCCTAAGGCTCAATCTGATAAGGGTGTAAATTTCACTACTTTCGAAGTCATCATACGAGGACACATGATAAATCCAGCAAGCAGAATTTAATGACGAGGGTTTCTGTATCACCCAAGTGCTCACTGCAATTACCAAAATATTGGGCAGGTAAAGCCACAGTCTGTTCATAAGAGATTGAGTGCTCACTTACAGGACTCGCTTTGGCACTTAGCATGAGGAAGCTACCCGAGAAAAGAGCCCCAAAATATTACAGTATAACTTGTCCCCCTTTGCAAGATACTTTTTAGTCAGGACAAATGGACTGTAAATTAAATTAAAATTTGAATTAGGTATTAAAACTCAAGTATTTACAAACCAATGCTAATTTAACCAAACTGATTATTTTCCACATTACAAAAAGCAGAATATATTGTGCTGTGTTCATAATATAATCGGCTGTACTTCTACATTTTATTCCAGAAACATTTTAACGAACCAACTTTAGATGCCTGACACAACGTATCATTTGTACACTTAAGACTATTTTAAAGATCACATGATACTGTACATTTTATTTACCAGCACATTTTTTAACGTCAATCGGCAAGAGAGAAGCAGTAAATATAAAATTATAGAACGTGCTGTTAAAAAATCATTTCGCCTTATATGAAATTAAAAGTAAAACAAAAAAGAAACCTTCAATAACACCATTAAAAAGAACAAGATGCAACTTTGGATGCTATTGAATCCTCACTGTGTTTAACAGGAATCACTTACACAAACATGATATGCAATTTGTCATACTTGATACAATGAAGAATGGGTGAAATAATAGAAAGCCAGATGAAATGGAAAGATAAACAAAGACTCAAACCAGAAGCATACCCTAAAGATACCAAACAAACAAACCCCAGGGCCTACCTCATTCTTCAGTTCTTAGACACACATAGTTCAATAAAAAAATGTCTGCATGCACCGTAAAAGGAGTTTTCTGAGTTGAGAAGTCAAAGTTAAGATGATTTTGTCAATAAGGGAAGTCCAGCAGACTCAACAGTGTTTAAACCAGGCCAATGAAAGGGTTACCAACATAAAGGCAAGTAAAAAGACAGGTCGAGGAACACAGAGCATGAAAACATGATTCAGAAACTTCGGTCAGACAGGCAGTGCAAGTCATTATGCACAAGGGCCTTGTGTGGACTTCTGAATGAATTAGGTAACTGTAGAATTTCATACTGTTGTGCACAGTAACAAATATTCACAATGACAGTTTGGCAAAACATCAGATCAGTCAACTGTCTTGGAACTTCATCACAACTAAAATTAAGACTTAAATTTGAGTGTATACTTCCATCACATTCTAAAAGGTATTCTAACAATAATATACCAAATAACCTTACAAAAGAAGTCATCGATATAAAATATCCAATAATTGTAGTGGAAGATGTATCTGAAGGATTAAATTGATCAAATAGATTTAATGGGGGCACAATGCCACAGCTCCTCCCATTCTTTCTTCAATAAAGTCCTCGATATGTATTTCTCCCAATTTTCCTTTGTTAGCTTCTTTTATCAATAATCTAATAGGGACATACATATAGTTGAAACAAATTTTTGCGGGGAAACTTTCCACTAAAAGTGCAGCGCACACAAGAAACAATAGAGGAGCTATTACGCTACTTGGTGTATTTTATAGGCCACCAAATAGTGGGTAGGAGATAGAGGAGCAGATTTGCAGGGAAATCACTGAGAGGTGCATGAACTATAGAGTAGTGATAATGAGTAACTTTAACTACCCCAATATTGAATGGGGCAGTGATTGTGTTAAGGGCAGAGAGGGGGAGGAATTTCTGGAAGTGTGTTCAGGAGAACTTTCTTGATCAGTAGGTTTCCTGCTCAACGAGGAAGGAGGCATTGCTGGATCTGGTCCTGGGGAATGAAATGAGTCAAGTGGAGAATGTCACAGTGGGGGAGCATCTCAGGAATAGTGATCGTAGTATCTGTCATAAGGATTAGATTCGTTATGGAGAAGGACAAGGTGCAATCTAGAAGAAAAATACTTAACTGAAGGAGGGCTAATTTCAACAAATTGAGGAGGGATCTGGCCCGGGTAAATTGAAGTCAAAGACTGGCAAGCAGAAATGTAATGGAGCGGAGCAATGGGTGGCCTTTGAGGAGCTGGTTCGGGTACAGTCTGGGTACATTCCCACAAAGGGAAAGGGAGGGTAGCCAAAGCCAGAGCTCTCTTGATGGTGAAGAAGTTAGAGAGTGGGATGAAGCAGAACAAGGGGGTGCATAATAGATGTCAGCTTGCTAATAGAAAGAGAATCAGGCTAAATATAATAAGCACAGAGAACAAGTGAAAAAGGGAATAAGAGGGGTAATAACAGTACGAGAATAGATTGGCAGCTAACATAAAAAGGGAATCCAAATGTCTTCTATAGGCATATCAGCAGTAAAACGGTTATCAGAGGAGTAGTGGGGCAGATTAGGGACCAAAATAGAGATCTATTGGTGGAGGCAGAAGGCATGGCTGAGCAACTAAATGAGTACTTTGCATCAGTGTTTACCAGAAAGAGGAATTTGCCAAAGCTAGGCTAAATGAGGACATTGTTGGGATACTTGATGAGATAAAGAGAGAGAGAAAGGAGGTACTAGAAAGGTTGGAGTACTTAAATTGGATAAGTCATCCGGTCCAGATGGGATGCATCCTAGGTTGCTGAGGGAAGTAAGGGTAGAAATTGTGGAGGTGCTGGCTGCAAACTTTCAATCCTCCTTAGTTCAAAACCCTTATTCAAAAATGGGGAGAAGGATAAACCTGGCAATTACAGGCTAGTCAGTTTAAAGTCGGTGGTGGGGAAGCTTTTAGAAACAATAATCCAGGAGAAAATTAACAGCCACTTAGACAAGCATGGACTAATAAAGGGGGGCCAGTACAGATTTGTTAAGAGCAAATTGTGTTTGACTAACTGAGTTTTTTGATGATGTAACAGAGAGGGTCAATGAGGGCAGTGCAGTTGATGTGTATATCGACTTTCAAAAGGCGTTTGATAAAGTGCCACATAATAGTCTTGTTAGCAAAATTAAAGCCCATGGGATAAAAGGGGCAGTACCAGCACGGATACAAAACTGGCTGAGGGATAGAAAACAGAGAGTTGTGATGAATGTCTGTTTTCGGACTGGAGGGGTGTATACAGTGGTGCTCCCCAGGGTTCAGTACTAGGACCACCACTGTTTTTAATGGGCCGTAATTTGCGGCACCTACGGGTGCGTATGAGGTGTATACGTGCCTGTCGGGGCCGTGCAAGTTCCAGGTTAGGCATGCGAAGCAATTCTCGAGAGATCAAACGCATCCCTGGGAAAAGGGCATCCGCGGGCGGAGAGTTGGGCTATTTGCCCAACTTCTGCCCAGTGAATGCCCGTGAAATTCTTACACCTGCTTGGACCAACGTAAGGGTTTTAAAAAACAGAAAACTAAAAATTAATAATTTATACACATAAAAACTCGTTAAATAAGACAAGTTTGTTTTTAGCCCCTTTAAAACATGTACATTTATTTTTCAAAAAAATTAAATTTGTTTTAAATATTTAATTAAATGCCATTTTAATTCATTTTAAATGTGTTTTTTTTTTTTTATTTGATGTCTACGTGTATTTTGGGCTGTATGTACTTGCACTTTAAATTCCTCGATCTTTTGTGCTGGTTTGGCCGACCAGCATAACCTAGCAAAAACTCTGACAATATAAATATATATAATTCTGACAATGAAAAAAATTACCAAATTTTAAAGAAAATTGTAAAATTTACCTTTGCAATACTTAAAATGTGTGTAACATCCTTTTATATTCAAGGTCTATATCTCTCTCAAAATCCTACGGCTTAAATTCATGAGATTTCTAGAGTCATCACTGACTGCTCAAGACACTCAACAATTCTCAGCATACATCTGTATCTACAGCTCCCGGAATTTTTGACAAAACTGGACATTTACAAGCTTGACAGGACTTGTAACTACACCCTCCTCCACTCGATGGAAAATTACTGAGGATCAAAATCCCCTGAAAAACAATTTTTAGGAGCAGTGAAAGTAACTGGAATATGCTTACCTTTTTATATGAATAACAAAATAAGATAAAGCATGAATACTTGGTTATGCTCTTCAAAAAGACTCACTTTGTTCAAGGAGTTATTTATCAAATACATCATATCTCACATTAAACTCTAGAATTTGTCATGATTTAATATTTGTAATGCATTCTAAAAATCTGGGCCAGCTGCATTTCTCTCATTTATGTCCACGTCAGAGAGCGCTCAAAACCAAACAATATAATAAAAGTAAATGGCAGAAATTCTGGAAGAACTGTACCATTACTCAAGTCTGTTACATGCAGAGATTTATTTATATTATTGTATTTATTTATCTATCTGCAGTGGGCAACACTATTTATTTTCATGAAATCAAAGAACACTTACTGCACTGTCTTTGAGAATGTCGCTTAAAGCCTCTTTCCAAATTCTCTCTCTGCCATTCCTAGCATCACTCCTTGCAACAGCTTAACCATTTTTTTAGCACGAGTCATGCCATGGGACATCTGATTTGATAGATTTGATAATGAATCACAGTTTATGTCCCTACTTATTGAGACATGTTTTTGTAGGCAAGAACTGAAGAATTGCCCCACTTGTTAATTATACACAGTTGGCCACTTAGAATCAAAGTCCCTAAAATTACACCATAGGGCACAAGTGGATCAACATTTAATGCACCCATCTGAAATTTCTCACTCCACAATTTTAGGGGAGGCATTAACACACTTATATTGACGTAACGCTTCTGCTAAAAAGGGAAAGGAATTTTAGCCAAACTAGTCATTTCAGGGTCTAAGTTAATAGAATTCGCTCAGATTTCAAGTAATTGTCATTTGTGGACTACATACAACATTGCATGCTGCCCATCATGTAAGCATTCTATTTAAAACCAATTGCATTAAACAGCAGCATGTTGCCTTGTTCACCCTTAATCGCACGGTTTTTAATCAAGCTCGTTCCTTCCAAGCCAAAACAAAAGCAGTAGCGTGTGAACAATTAAAAACTTCTATCTGAAATTTCTCTCTGCCCTATTTTGGCAAAGGTGTTTACATAAACGAAAGTATGAGAAGGGAGTTGGCTATGATAGATTGGGGAGCTTCATTGAAAGGCATGACGGTGGATAGGCAATGGCTAATATTTAAGGAACGAATGCATGAATTGCAACAGTTATACATTCCTTTCTGGCGCAAAAACACAAAAGGAAAAGTGGCCCAACCATGGCTAACAAAAGAAATTAAGGATAGTATTAGATCCAAAGAGGAGTCATATAAAGTTGCCAGAAAAAGTAGCAAGCCTGAGGATTGGGAGCAGTTTAGAGTTCAGCAAAAAAGGACCAAAAGACTGATTAAGAGGGGAAAAAAGAGAGAGTATGAGAGCATACTTGCAAGGAACATAAAAGCGGATTGTAAAAGCTTCTACAAGTATGTAAAAAGAAAAAGATTAGTGAAGACAAATGTAGGTCCCTTAGTCAGAAACGGGAGAACTTATATTGGGGAACAAAGAAATGGCAGAGCAATTAAACAAATACTTTGGTTCGGTCTTCACGGAAGAGGACACAAATAACTTCCCAGAAATGCTAAGTAACCAAGGGTCTAGTGAGAAGGAGGAATGAAAGGAAATTAGTATTAGTAAAAAGAGTGCTGGAGAAATTAATGGGACTGAAAGCCAATAAATTCCCAGGGCCTGATAATCAGCATCGCAGAGTACTAAAAGAGGTAGCCATGGAAATAGTGGATGCATTGGTTGTCATCTTCCAAAATTCTATAGATTATGGAACAGTTCCTGCAGATTGGAGGGTGGCAAATGTAATCCCACTATTTAAAAAAGGGAGAGTGAAAACAGGGAACTACAGACCGGTTAGCCTAACATCAGTAGTAGAGAAAATGCTAGAGTCTATTGTAAAGGGTGTGATAACAGGACACTCAGAAAATATCAACGGGATTAGACAAAGTCAACATGGATTTATGAAAGGGAAATCGTGTTTGACAAACCTGCTGGAGTTTTTTGAGAATGTAACTGGTAGAATAGATAAGGGAGAACCAGTGGATGTGGTGTATTTGGATTTTCAGAAGACCTTTAATAAAGTCCCACATAAGAGGTTAGTGTGCAAAATGAAAGCACATGGGGTTGGGGGTAATATACTGGCATGGATTGAAAATTGGTTAACAGACAGGAAACAGAGAGTAGGAATAAATGGGTCCTTTTCGGGGTGGCAGGCGGTGACTAGTGGTGTACCGCAGGGATCAGTGCTTGGGCCCCAGCTATTCACAATATATATCAATGATTTGGATGAGGGAACCAAATGTAATATTTCCAAGTTTGCTGACGACATGAAAATAGGTGGGATTGTGAGTTGTGAGGAGGATGCAAAGAGGCTTCAAGACAATCTAGACAAGTTGAGTGAGTGGGCAAACACATGGCAGATGCAGTATAACGTGGATAAATACGAAGTTATCCACTTCAGTAGGAAAAACAGAAAGGCAGAGTATTATTTAAATGGTGATAGATTGGAAAATGTTGATGTACAAAGGGACCTGGGTGTCCTTGCAACACCAGTCACTGAAAGCAAACATGCACGTGCAGCAAGCAGTTAGGAAGGCAAATGGTATGTTGGCCTTCATTGCAAGAGGATTTGAGTACTGGAGCAAGGATGTCTTACTACAGTTATACAGGGCCTTGGTGAGACCACACCTGGAGTAGTGTGTGCAGTTTTGGTCTCCTTACCTAAAAAAGGATATGCTTGCCATAGAGGGAGTGCAGCGAAGGTTCACCAGACTGATTCCTGGGATGGCAGGACTGTCATATCAGGAGAGATTGCGTCGACTAGGCCTGTATTCACTAGAGTTTAGAAGAATGAGAGGGGATCTCATTGAAACAGATAAAATTCTGACAGGGCTAGACAGACTGGATGCAGGGGGGATGTTTCCCCTGGCTGGGGGGCTCTAGAACGAGGGGTCACAGTCTCAGGATACAGGTTAGGACTGAGATGAGGAGAAATTTCTTCACCCAGAGAGTGGTGAATCTGTGGAATTCTCTACCACAGAAGGCTGTGGAGGCCAAGTCACTGAATATATTTAAGAAGGAGATAGATAGATTTCTAGATGCAAAAGGCATCAAGGGGTATGGGGAGAGCGGGAATATGGTATTGAGATAGAGGATCAGCCATGATCATATTGAACGGCGGAGCAGGCTCGAAGGGCCGAATGGCCTACTCCTGCGCCTATTTTTCTGTTTCTGTTTCTAAATGCCAATCTAGAAAAATGTCAAAACCAGGCCAGCAGCTTCACAAAGGTTGACAGACCAAATACAGTCCTTTAGTCTTTCTGACTGATGAAGATGAGGAGTTAGACTGAAAATCTAGTGGGACGTGGACTCATTAGAACTTAAGCTGCTGGTATACCCCAACTCTTATTACAGGAGAAGAACCTAATGCACATACAGGCACAGTTTCTAGCAGTGGTGTATTTTGAACTCACTGAAGGGAGATGAAAGGCAGGAGATTTATTTTATGCAGGACCTGGGAGGAGCCCCAGAAAATATTTATTTTGACACTTAATTTGGTGCATTGACATTACTACATTGCCTTTTAAGCCAAAATAATTTATCCTGGAAGGGCAACAGCTATTTTAAATATGAAAGTGAAAATAAAATATAATTTTAGAGTCTTCAACACAATATTATATGGTCCAGTAAATCTGACACCAGATACATCATGTTAATATTTTACAACACACACCTACAATAATCCCAAGCAGCAGTACTTCTATTTGCACAAAACAAAACTAGCTCACTACCTCATGTATCCCTACCCTCCAACTCCATGACAGCCCAGAGGCAGGCACAGGATTACATGCTGGGCATGCCAATGTAACTATTTTAAATAAATAGCTTTTATTTATAAGTAGTTTCAGGAAGAATAAAAGTGAATCATTGTCACTGAAACAAAATGGTAGAATGGAGCTGTGATGAAGGGTCCCATCCAAACATGGTTTTCACTTCTTAGATGCTCATCAACCTGCTGTGCATTTCAAATATTTTGTAATACAAGGCTAGAAAATCCTGTCGGTGATAATAGTATGCATGTACTGTCCACTATTTAACAGAGGTGCTAACCTATTTAAAATAAATGTGTTAATGTTCTCCATTAAAATAGTGGACACAAGAAAGTCCTTCAAACGAGTTAAGCATTTGTCTGCTACTAATATCAATAGTAATTTCTGGCCTTTTCTCACTGTTTAACTCTTTTTCCTGTGCTGGAAATAAAAACCATTGCACACTACAATCATTAAATAAAACCTAAAATGCAAGAAAGGAGGGGGCTGAATGTTGTGCTCTCAGGTGGACCTGACTAATTGCCTCCAGTCTGGGGGTTTCAATCTATTCTACTCTTACTGAGTAATGTCACCCTCACATTCCTCTGTGGACACAAACAACTCTTATACAGAAAGTGCTGGCTCTAGTTACTGCATGGTGACAAAGGGACCGCCACCACAAATGTGTAAACCAACTGAAATGGTAGTTGGTACCCTGCAATTGGTCTCAGCGTTCATGGGCCGGGAAGAGGGAAAAAGAATCAGCTAGGATTCCTACGCCAGTGACCCTTGTTGAAAATGCACCTGCGTGGATATCAGATGATGCCTCTCACAGTCAAAATAGCCCATCAATAGCCACCATCCAGGCTCAAATAAATAGGTGTCAACTGAGGTCGATGGAACCACAATCCCATCAAGAGATCAATGTCTTCATAAGACACGAGTACAGGAGGGGAGGACGGTGGCCGAGTAAATAAATTAAGAAAACTGATCTAGAGCAGGAATAAAAGTGGAAGATCAAGAAAATTAACAACTTCAACATGGACAAAGTTTCTCCAGGCGTCTCCTACTTCTAACTTTCCTAATATATGGAAATTAATATCCACTGACATATTTCACTTGTGTCCTTTCAATCCTGACCTAGCCCAATTCAGCTAATGAGTGATAATTCAGTCTTCACAGAAACTTCAAAAGCCAACCTTATTCTAAAATACAATGCCATATAAAATTATTCCATTATTAAAACATACAGAACGTCAGGTTACATAATTCATAGTAATATCTGCACTTTATCTAAATAAATCGGGTATATATTGTCATTCAGAGGTCTACTACAGTCTTCAAAGTGTCAACAATTGTCAGTGAACTTACTTTCCTTGGCATATATATTATACCATTCACTTTCAGAAAGCAAATTATACACTGTAGGATCAAGCTGTAGGATCCTTCTCACTATGGCCGTTGCAGAAATAAGGCACATTGTTTGAAATGAACAGCCCTTGCTGCTTTTTTAAAAAATGAGAGAGAATTCAAAGCCGAATATTTCCAGACTGCCACTTTAACAACCATATTCTTTCTCACACATTACTGGAATGTTTCAAAGTCTTGCATCAGTTCCCGACAATGTCCCGAGTGACGACATCTGCAGATGAACTTGCACTGCTCGACTACATAGAATCCCACAAAGGGATAGTACCTTTAAACTCACAAAATAGCAGGTGTAGGAAAATAAAGGTTCAGACACGCTTTTCCCTAGTTTCTTTTGTTTTTTGACATAGCATTTAATAAAATAAGAATGTTATGTCAGTTAAGTATTTGCTAATTATGACTGAACAGTGGCTTTACAAAGAGTAAAAATTTTGAAACAACGAAAACAAAAAGACATTAAAGTAGGGACTATATCAACGGTACATGCGTCAATCTTAATCTGAAAGATCTCCGATGACATGACTTCTGAAAGCAAGTGAAAAAGGCTTGGTTCTCTACGCCATCTCTTTTGAATCCCTGGATATCTCTCACCATTCAATAGACAAGATGTTCCACCAATGCCGCTTTGCATCCAGCCACTAAGGACTTTCCCAACAGCAGTCCAGAATGACTAACCTTTTAAAATTATCAACCCACCACCCCCGCTTGCTCGGGCTCCCTTCCTCTATCTGTGGAGACACTGAATCTCCACTGGGTAACTTTGCCTGGCGGTATGGACCAGATTAGGTGCAGGCCTACATCCTACAACTCTGGTATAGCACATGATCACACCAACACACCATAATACCCACTAAATTAAAATTACGAAAATTTCTAACTCCGTCAATGGCTTGGTGGATAAAGCCACCGTCCAGTGTAGCACTAAGTCAAACAAGCCAGAAGGTCACAGGTGTGATCCCTGTTCATTGCGGAGTTAGCGGCTATCAGCCTGGGTAGCATAAGGGCATAGTAAATGGTGTCGGGTTCTTGCTCGTGTTTAATATCTAGTGACACCTGTTGGAAAGACCAGAATCAGACTCAGCTGTGATGTCCTCACCTCTAAGTTCCACGGTTTGTTAGACTGCTGACATGCATTGTCTAGACTCACTTATGAAGAATCATCATTTGGGCATAATACTGGACACTGAGAAGGTTGATCAAGGGACACATAGGTGCTAGCAGGAGCCAACAAAGATGATTTCAGCTTTGCCAAGATTAAACTGGGGGATATTTTGGCTCATGTCTCAATGCCAGACAGGCAGTCATCAAACATAGCGACAGGCTTTGAACCGAATGGGAGGGTGGAGAGTTAGATTTGGATGTCATCAATGTATAATGCGTATTTCACCCTCACCCCACCCCCCACCACCAAGTCACACACCATCCCAGCTTGGTCATATATTACTGATCCTTCAGTCTCTTGGTCACAATCCTGGAATTCTCTACCTAACACCATCATGGGAGTAGCATCACCATAATGACTGCAGCAGTTCAAGGAGGCCCACCACCACTTTCGCAGGTCAACTGGGGATGAGCAATGCATCCTTGCCTATGTCACCCACATCTCAAGAGAAAAAGGTCAAGGAAAAAGACCAGTGATACACCAAGGAGAACCATGCAGGCTGAACAGGAGGCAATGTAATATCTTCAGTACAACAAGTACAAGTGGAATCAGGAGAGGGCAGTGCTACAGAGCTGAATTGCAGAGGACATTTGTTTTAGGAAGATCCAGTGATCAATGGTATCAAAAGCAGCAGAGAGATCAATGAAGATGAGGAGAGACAATAAACCACATTTTCAGTCACACAGGATGTAATTTCTGATCAGTGCAGTCTCAGTGTGGTAGAAACCAGAATGGAGGATTTCAAACAAGGGGATGGGAGTGTAATTGTATCACAAAAATATGGAAAGAAAGGAAATGTGGAGATAGGCTGGTAGTTGGAGATAATGGAGGGGTTGAGAATTTTGCTTTTTGAGAGGGGTGATAAAAGCAGTTTTGAATGTTGTAGGAAGTGTCCGACATTAGATATAAGTAGCTGTATCAACCAACATGGGCTGAGGATGGGGAGATAGTCATCAGAAGCTTCAATGGCATCAATTTTGGACAGAAAATGTGAGGAAATTTCAGACTACGATTGGGCCAGAAATTCGGGTCCCCACGGGCGAGTACGTGCTGGGTACTCACGCGTAGGCCCAACGAAAGTGCCGGTTTCGTGCATGCACTGCGCATGCGCGGGAAACCGGAACATCCGTTCCCTTAAAGGAAGGGGTTCACAGGTCGAACGCGTGCGCCGGAGAGGCAGCGTGTACGCCTGGAACTTCCGTTTGTTTTGCAGGTTTCTCCAGGAGGGTAAGTCTCCAGGAGCTACGCTTGTAAAAAGCAGTCGCAAAGCCTGCTTTTAACAAGGTAAGTGGTGAATTAAATAAAATTAAAACATTTTTTCTACAGGTTTATTATTTTTAAATACTTTAAAGAAAGATAAGTTTATTTTTAGCCCCGTTAGAAACTGTAATTCATTTTTTCAAAAATGCAAATTATTGTTCAATAGCTATTTTATGTAGTTTATAGTTATTTAAAAATGTGATTTTTTAAAATTTATTTGAAGTTTTAGTTATGTTTTGGGGCTGCATTGTATTCATAGATTTGACAGGTCTTCCTGTCAAATCTATGAATACAGATTCCCTGCTACCATTGGCTCTCCATGGCCCACGTGATCCCAGGGGACGCTTCGAACTAACTGCGCCCCTGGGATATGCAAGCATTGCGTGCCAGCAGTTGGAGCAGGCCCAGGATCGGAATCCCACGTGGGCCCACAGCACAACAGCCGGCGTGCTAGGTAACTGCAGGTCGGAGGCTTGCACCTGCGGGAAGTCTCCGATCCGAATTTCTGGGCCAATATATTTTTTTTACAAACATGCAGTAGCACAGATCATAAAACTGTCAGTCAGTATAGCATACAAAATAACAACAGAAAATGCTGGAAAAATTCAGCAGGTCAGGCAACATCCGTGGAGAGAAATTTGAGTTGACGTTTCGGGTCGAACCCTTCTTCAAAACAATTCAGGTTTCAGTAAAAAAGCAGGAAGTACCATATGCTATATAAACTCCTCCGAGGAATCCCAGATATTGGACCTTAGACCTCATTACAATGAAGACAGCACTGCAGGAGGAGGCAGCAAAAGGTAAGTGCTCCAAGTTTGGGACGCTGCTAATGCAGCAGCCCATGGGTAAGTGATCGTGGGTCTTTGTGCTTGGTATTGCAGGGGTCATGGAGGGACCGGGGGCCTTGGACTTGGGATCGAGGTGGTCATTGAGCAATCGTAGGCCTTGGGGGGGCCTGAAGGTTGGAGGTGGGGGATCTCAGGAGTGGTGGCGATCGAGATGGTGATTGTAGTAAGTACTTACCTTTTGTTATTTATGCGATGTTTAGAGTTGGTTTTCCTTGAGGTTGCCTCAAGGTAAACCAATGTTGGAGTCGGGGCCTGAAGCAGGCATTATTTGTGTTAGATCCGTGTATCTTGATGTTGTGTGTCCTTCAATAACTAGACAAGAGACTGCAGGGAACGATCAACAGGTGTTTACTGGATGAGGGTTACTCTAAAACTAAACTGTACAGATCCCTACTCAGGGTTTATATACAGGTGTGGTCACTGCCGGTACTACAGTATACAGGAACTGTAAAAAGTAGTTCTCCCCTTAAAAGGAATATACATTACAATTCCTCCCCTTTTAGATTAACAGTACCATAACATTCATTTAACAATTAAATATCAACGAATTACAATTAACACTTTTAACATGCAACATTAACTGAAAAGAGTCTATTTATAAATTCAGTCTTTGGGGTGGCTCCCTGATCCTTTCTGGATAGCGCCTTTCCTGAGTGTCTTGCTCTTGGTGCGGAGGCGATTCTGGCCCCCTGTCGTCGGTTGGTTCATCAGCTTCCGATGCTACTGTTTCTGGGGTAGATGCTACCTGTACGTCGGGTTCATCACCAGGTACGCGAGACATGGGGTTGACTCGTTCCTGTGACTCTAGGATCTGGTCAACATGGCGTCTCACAATGTTCTCCCCAACATCCACTGTGTACATTAGTGGCCCCTGCCGTGTGCATATCGTTCCTGGTTGCCATTTCTCTGTTCGGTAGTCGCGGGCCAAGACTGGTTGCCCTACATTGAAGCTCCTTGTCGGCTTCTCATTGATGTGCTGGAATTGCTTATTCTCAACATCTCTTCGTACATTTGGTCTGAGCAAATCCATACGAGATCTCAACCTTCGGTTAAAGAACATCATGGCCGGGGTCTGGTTGGTGACTGCATGTGTCGCATTTCTGTAGGCTAACAGGAAATTGTCCACCTTATGCTGCAGTGGAATGTCGTCATCGCACATGGCCCTTACTGCCTTTTTAAAGGTTTGTACGAACCTCTCAGCCAATCCATTTGTGGCTGGATGATACGGGGCGGATGTGTAATGCTTTACCCCATTCCTTTTCATAAATCTTAGAAACTCCTCGGACACAAACTGTGGTCCGTTATCAGAGCAAATCTGCTCTGGCAAGCCGTTCCTGGCATATATGGTCCGTAGGACTGCAATAGTTTTCTCCGTGGTGGTGGAGGACATTTTGATCACCTCAGGCCATTTCGAGTGCGCATCCACGGCTATTAAAAACATTGAGTCCATGAATGGACCAGCAAAATCAATATGCACCCATTGCCATGGAGATGAGGGCCACTCCCATGGGTGTAGAGGGGCATGTGGTGGTGCATTTTGGACCTTCTGGCATCCTGAGCAGCTCTTTGTCAGGTCCTCGATTTGCTGATCGTTCCCCGGCCACCACACATAAGCCCTAGCAAGGCTTTTCATTTTCACCCCTCCAACATGGCCTTCGTGAAGCTCATTGAGCACTCTCTCCCTTAACTTGGGTGGAATTACCACTCGGGATCCACACATCAAGGTCCCCTGGCATACTGACAGCTGTTCTCTTCTGGATGAGAATGCTGGCAACAGTGAGTCGCCATGTGTTGGCCATCCCTTCACCGTCAAGTCATATACCCGAGACAGTGTCGGGTCATTTTGGGTCTCCTTCTCTATATCCGCGTTAGTTACTGGCAAGCGTTCAATTATAGTCGAATAAAATATTTCAACAGGGTCCACTGCTGGTGCTTCCTCCGCAGTAGGCAGTGGCAGGCGTGATAGCCCATCAGCGTTTCCATGCTGTTTCGTGCCCTTATACTCGATTTCATATTGGTTCGCCCCTAGAAAAAGGGATCATCTTTGTAGCCGTTGCACAGTCATCACCGGAACGCCCTTCTTTGGATTAAAGATGGAGACAAGTGGTTGGTGGTCAGTCAGCAAGGTGAACTTCTGCCCGTGCAGATAGTGGTTGAACTTTTTCACTCCCCACACTAGGCTGAGGGCCTCCCTGTCAATCTGGGCGTAGTTACGCTCGGCTGAGGTTAGTGATCGTGACGCAAAGGCTATTGGCCTCTCTGGGCCATCCGAGAATTTGTGCGACAGCACCGCTCCAATGCCATAGGGTGATGCATCACACGCCAACTGAATTGGTAGTGCTGGGTTGAAATGAGCCAACACCTCTTTGGATGTGATCAATTCTTTGCTCTTCTGGAAAGCTCGTTTACATTCGTCATTCCACTTCCATGGTACCCCCGTTTGCAGTAGGGTGTTCAGTGGGTGTAGTACGGTGGACAAATTCGGCAAGAACTTATGGTAGTAGTTCACCAGCCCGAGGAACGACCTCAGTTGTGACACATTTTCCGGTGCTGGAGCCTTGACTACTGCCTCAATCTTTTGAGGGGACTTATGTAACCCCTCTTTATCAATAACGTGGCCACAATATGAGATCTGCTTCTGGAAAAACTCGCATTTGTGGCGATTAGCTCGAAGCCCATATTCCTTCAATCTAGTGAGCACCTGCTCCAGGTTGGCGAGGTGATCACTGTCATTTTCGCCCGTGACCAGGATGTCGTCCAAATAACACTGGGTCCCTGGAATCCCTTGCAGGACTTGATCCATTGCCCTTTGCCAAATAGCCGGAGCTGATGCTAACCCGAACACCAGCCGGTTGTATTGGTTGAGACCTTTATGAGTGTTGATCGTGAGGTACTGTTTCGAGGCTTCTTCTACCTCCATTTGCAGGTACGCCTGGGCCAGATCAATCTTAGTGAAGCGTTTCCCTCCAGATAGCGAGGCGAAAATATCTTCAATCCGCGGAAGCGGATATTGTACCGTGTGAAGGGCTGGGTTCACTGTCACCTTAAAGTCCCCACAGATGCGAACCTTCTTTGGTTCCCCAGGCGTATTACTCAACGACCTCTTCATTACAGGAACGATGGGTGTAGCCCACTCACTCCAGTCCACTTTGGACAGTACTCCTGAACGTTCCAAACCTTCCAGCTCTGCTTCGACGGCTGGGCGGATCGCATAAGGCACCGGTCTGGCCTTAAAAAACTTTGGGCTTGCATTTTCCTCTATTTTGATCGTCGCTGTTATGCCTTTTAGTGTTCCGAGTCCCTCCTGGAACACTTCTTGTGCGTCAGTTAGCATTTTTGACAGTCGTCCAGGTGTGACGTCATCATCCTTTTTGGCATCTGCAGTCAGTGCTTTTATGGAATGCCAATCTAGCTGTATCTTCCGGATCCATTCACGTCCTTGTAGTGGTGGTCCTCCCTCTGGCAATACATATAGGTCCATTTTTGGTGTTTCCTTGCCGTTATATATAACGTTCACCCTTATTTTTCCTTTGGGGTAGACTTTTTGCCCCGTGTACGTCTTCAAGACGATCTCTGTATCTCTCAAGGGTATATGTGAGAATAGCCACTTGTAGTCCCTTCGGTTTGTGACTGTTAGGGCTGATCCTGTGTCCAACTCCGTTTTCACTTGGACTCCGGCTATCTTGAGCATGACCCAGATAGTTTGGTGATCCTCCGTTTTGATCACATTATGTAGTTTCAGACCAGCCAGCTCCTTGCTTCCGGAGTCTGTATCACTTTTCTGTTCGTCTGAACTACTCTCCGTCACCTTATGTACCTTCTTGTACTTCTCCTGTGGAGATTTCTTGCTGCTGGTTTTCTTTTCCGACCTGCAGACTCTTGCTATGTGTCCTACTTTTCCACACTGTCTGCACACTTGGTCCTTGAACCAGCAATCCTTATGGTCGTGTGTTGTTCTGCCGCAGCGATAGCACTTCACTGTTCATAATCATAATCATCTTTATTGTCATTGTTAGTGCACAAGTGCAGTACAACAAAATGTAGGCTTGCGGCTCCCGAGAGTGTACATTTAGATTAAGACATTTGAACATTCAACATACATTTGGCTTGTAATACATTAACATAAACATAACCATAATAAAGTGCATTGGCAGATGTGCAGGCTTTAGAGTTTATTTGTGGAGTTCAGTAGGATGACAGCCCTGGGAAAGAAACTGTTTCTAAATCTGGTCGTACGGGTGCGAATGCATCTGTAGCGTCTCCCAGATGGCAGGAGGGCGAACAGACTGTGGCTGGGGTGGGTAGGGTCTTTGATGATGGTCCATGACCTCCGTAAACAGCGTTTCTGGTATATGTGCTCTATGGTCGGTAGCCGGGTGCCGGTAATGCGTTGGGCAGTTTTGACTACCCGCTGCAGGGCTTTCCGGTCATAGTAGCTACAGCTGCCATACCATACTGTGATACAGTTCGTCAGGATGCTCTCTATTGTGCAGCGGTAAAAGTTAGAGAGGATCAGGGGTGACAGGTTACATCCCTTCAGCCTCTTTAGGAAATATAGGCGCTGCTGGGCCTTCTTCACCAGAGAGGAGGTATTGAGGGACCAGGAGAGGTCTTCCGTGATGTGGACTCCGAGGAACTTAAAGCTGTCCACCCTTTCCACCACAGCCCCATGGATGTGGATGGGGGTGTGACTTCCGCCTTTAGACTTCCTGAAGTCCACAATGATTTCTTTGGTTTTCTTGATGTTAAGGGCCAGGTTGTTATCGGCGCACCACTTCACGAGATGCTGGACCTCCTCCCCGTAGGCTGACTCATCGTTGTTGGTGATCTGGCCTACTACCGTGGTATCATCCGCAAACTTGATGATGGTGTTGGAACCATGAACAGCCACACAGTCGTGGGTGAAGAGGGAGTAGAGGAGGGGGCTCAGCACACATCCTTGTGGGGCCCGTGTGTTCAGGGTCGGGGGGGGGTGGGGGGGGGGGGAGGTGTGGTTATCTAATTTGACAGACTGGGGTCTGTTTGTTAGGAAGTCCAGGGTCCAGTTGCAGAGGGAAGTGTTCAGGCCAAGAGTGTGGAGTTTGGTGGCCAGCTTGTTGGGGACGAGAGTGTTGAATGCTGAGCTGTAGTCTATGAACAGCATTCTGATGTAGGTCTCTTTACCATCTAAGTGATTCAGTGCAGAGTGTAGAGCAGTTGTGATTGCATCCTCCGTTGATCCGTTTGCACGATAGGCAAACTGGTGTTGGTCAAGAGAGGCGGGAACAGTGGCTTTGATGTGAGCCAGGACCAGTCTCTCAAAACACTTCATTATGATGGGTGAGTGCGACAGGTCGATAGTCGTTCAGGCACGTCACAGCCGTTTGCTTTGGCACAGGAATAATGGTAGCGGTCTTGAAGCATGTAGGGACTACTGCCTGGGCCAATGACAGATTGAAGATGGCGGTGAAGACATCAGCCAGCTGATCAGCACATTCCTTGAGTACCCGTCCAGGGATGCTATCCGGTCCAGCAGCCTTTCGTGTGTTCACTCCGCGTATAACACCCTTTACATCGGAAGTCGACAGTGAGCACCTGGTCTTCCGGGGGTGGCAAGGCTTTGGTAGCCGGCTCCCTGTTGTCCCTGTCGACGCGAGCGTAGAAGTTGTTACGCTCCTCCGGAAGGGAGGCATCGCTAACCGGGGGGGGCTGGTGTTTTTGCTCTTGTAGTCAGTGATGGACTGGATGCCTTGCCACATGCCCCGGGAGTCCGAGTTGTTGTGGAAATGATCCTCTATCCGCAGTGTCTGTTTCCTTTTGGCAGTCCTGATACCCTTTTTTAGGTTGGTCCTAGCTGCACTGTAAGCCGCCGCGTCGCCAGATTTAAATGCTGTGTCGCGTGCTTTCAACAGCGAGCGGACCTCTCCATTCATCCAGGGTTTCTGGTTGGGGTATGTCCTGATATTTTTATGGGTCGTGACGACCTCGACGCAACCGTTAATGTAGAATAGCACTGTGGATGCGTATTCCTCGATGTCATTATGGGCAAACATGCCCCAATCAGTGCGTTCGAAGCAATCCTGAAGCTTCGAGACTGCCCCCTCTGGCCATACTTTCACTGATCTCACTGATGTTCTCACTCTTTTGATGAGCGGTTTGTATGCCGGGGCTAGAAACAGGGAGAGGTGGTCAGACTTCCCAAGGTGGGGGCAGGGAATGGCCTTATAAGCGTCTACAATGCTCGTGTAGATTTGATCCAGTGTGTTCTCCCCTCTTGTGGGGCAGGAAACATTCTGGTGGAATTTCGGTAGTACAGGTTTTAGGTTTATGTGATTGAAGTCCCCCGCGACGATAAAAGCTCCGTCTGGGTGCGCAGTTTGTTGTTCGCTGATGGCCCTGTAGAGGTCCTTCAGTGCTAGTTTGGCATTAGCGTGTGGTGGGATGTAGACCGCAGTGATGATAACAGCCGTGAATTCCCGAGGCAGGTAGAAGGGTCTGCAGCTTACCATGAGGAATTCCAAATCAGCCGAACAGGATCTATCGATTATGTCCGTGTTAGTGCACCAGGCATTGTTAGTGTAAATACACAAACCGCCTCCCTTGCTCTTACCGGAGTCTGCAGTTCTGTCGGCGCGGAAGACCGTGCGTCCTTCTAGTTGGATGGTGAGGTCAGGGATGCCGTTGTTCAACCAGGTCTCTGTGAAGATCATGGCGCAGCATTCCTTTGTCCTTTTCTGTGAGGAGAGATCAAGTTTGATCTCATCCATTTTATTTTCTAGTGACCTGACGTTGGCCAGGAAAATACTTGGGAGGGAGGGTGTGTGTGGGGCCCTCTTCAGCCTATTTTGGATTCCGGCCCTCTTACCCCGCTTCTGCTTGCGTTCTCTGCGCGGTCTGCGCCGACTTCCGGCTGGGGAAGGACGCCACGCTGGTCCCGGGGGTCGGGCTATGTCGGGAGGCAGATCGACGGCGCCGAGTGTGAGCTGCACGCAGTCGACCCCGATGTCGAGGAGCGTCTGCCGGCTGTACAGTAGGTCTGCTCTCAATTCCCGTATCAGCAGAGTCCAGAAGAGACTCAGAAAGAGGGTGAAAACGCTCAGTCTCGGGAGAGACAAAGCCGCTGCGTCCATGCGTGCCGCCATTTAAAAAAAAAAAATTGGGGCATTTCATTTGTGCCATATTCTTGCGGTCTCCGTTGTATCTCTGCCACGCCCCATGCTGCTGCTTCGTGTGATACTGCCATGCTGAAAGCCTTGTCCAGCGTAAGATCCTTTTCTGATAGAAGCCGTTTCTGGATTCCTTCACTTTGAAGCCCACACACAAACTTGTCCCTTAAAGTATCTGCTAGTCCCGTTCCAAACTGGCAGTGTTTCGATAGCTTGCGCAGTTCCGTTAAAAACTCAGCATTACTTTCGTCTTTATGCTGGTTCCTTTTATGAAACTTAAATCTTTGTTATCAGCAGCGGTGTGGGGTTTAAGTGGTCCTGTAGGAATGACACTATGTTTTCAAAATCCTTTTCTACTGGCTTCTCTGGGGTTACTAGGTTTCGTAGTAAGCCATACGTTTTTGCACCCATTGAATTCAACAATACCAGCGCTTTCTTGTCATCTGGCACTTCATTTGCCTTGCAGTATACTTCTATGCGTTCGACATATGTCGTCCAATCTTCGACTTCATTGTCGAGCGCTGTGATACTGCCACTCTTCGGCATTTTTGGGTGTGGTTAGACTGGCTCAAAATGGCGTCTCTCGTGCTCTCCCTTCTCCGCTGCGGCTCAAAATGGCGTCTCCCGCGCTCTCCCTTCTCCGCTGTGGCTCAAAATGGCGTCTCCCGCGCTCTCCCTTCTTCTCCGCTGTGGCTCAAAATGGCGTCTCCTGCGCTCTCCCTTCTTCCCCGCTGATGCTGCTCGGCCCTTGAACACCGGCTGCGCTCTGCGCGTTTTCCTGCGCGCCTCTCCCTCTCATTGACGCTGCTCGGCCCTTGAACACCAGCTGCGCTCTGCTCTCTCTCGTTGACGCCGCTCGGTCCTGAACACCGGCTGCACCCTGTGCGCTCTACCCTCTCTCTTCTCCCGTCGACACCGCTCGGTCCTGAACACCGGCTGTGCCCTGTGCGCTCTACCCTCTCTCTTCTCCCGTCGACGCTGCTCGGCCTTTTTCTGTGCCGTCGGTCGGCTCTAGCCGCCGCTGTCCGGGGAGGGTCTGCGCCGTACCTGTTGCCAGCCCGTTTCGCTGGACCACCGTGACTGGAGAACCAAGCCCAGCTCTCAACAGGCTCCCCGGCAATGCTCAAGTCTCCGCTGGATGGTCAATGCCCGTGCTTCTGGATTCGGCCGCCTTCTTTCACTGTTCTCCAGGAGCGAATCCCTGGGAGGTGATGCAGAGTTGCAGGTAGGTTTGAATCTTCTCGTCGCCAATGTTAGATCCGTGTATCTTGATGTTGTGTGTCCTTCAATAACTAGACAAGAGACTGCAGGGAATGATCAACAGTTGTTTACTGGATGAGGGTTACTCTAAAACTAAACTGTACAGATCCCTACTCAGGGTTTATATACAGGTGTGGTCACTGCCGGTACTACAGTATACAGGAGCTGTAAAAAGTAGTTCTCCCCTTAAAGGTACACACACTACAATTTGCATATGCCTACACCTGCTTCAAGCGGGATAAAGAGCACCTCTTATTTGTCCTTACCCAATATGGCGCATGGTGCACTTCTGGCCTGCCATTTTGGGGCCTTAGGAGGCCAAGTTGCACCTGAAACACATGCTCTATGTGCCCATACTTAACCACCCCTCGCAGTGTTTTACAACTGCTCTGGTTATTTTCCATGCTTAATTCCAGCTGAAGTTTAGCGTTCCACTACAAACATTGAACAAAACATCCAAATCCTCAATTAGCATTTAATAGGGGCTTGAACCAATGCCAGTGAGGACTCTGAACTGCTTCCAACAGATACATCTCTCGTGGTGGGAAGAACAAAAAGCCCATATTTGCCTGTTGTGGTTTTGTACCAATTTACCAGCTCTTGGACAGGAACTGTCCCACAGTACAGGAGCATTTTCATTTTCAAAAAAAAAAGCAATCACTATTTTAAAAGATGAGCAGCTATCAAAATTGACCGCCTCATAACACAAATCATCCGATTTCTCACTGTTTAAGCGTGATCGTCATAAGCATCTCTTTTGTTCAAAATCAAAACTCAGGCACAAGAAATTACATTCACCAACTAAAAATCATTTCCAGTTCTGCATTTACCTTTAAAGAGATTTCATCAAAAACATAGAAGTAAATGGGTGGTAAAACAGCTGTGTGTAGTTATCCATAACCACCCCCTATTGCTAATGTACTATTAAACATTGGAATTCACAGTGAATCATACTGCACCAACAAGTTCACACACCATTAAAGGGCATCTTCTGTAGTCATTGCTTAAACAGATTATCCAAGACTCATGTAAAAAAATGTTTGGCTTCTTAATCTATCGCTTAACCCATTGCTTTACTGTTGTATTGTGACAGCTCGCACCAGCTTCCAGCATCTAGTTTTTCTCCTATAATAAAACCAGAAAATGCTGGAAATACTCAGCAGGTCAGGCAGCATCTGTGAAGAGTTAATGTTTCAGGTCGATGACCTTTCGTCAGAACTGGAAAAAGTTAGAGATGTAACAGATTTTAAGCAAGTGCAGGGGCAGGGAAAGGGGGGGGGGGAGGGGAGGAAAGAACAAAAGGGAAGGTCTGTGATTGGGTGGAAGGCAGGAGAGATTAAATGACAAAAGGGACGATAGTACAAAGCAAAAGGAGATGGTAATGGGACAAGTAGACAAACAAAAAATGGGTCTAGATGAGGTGTAAATGGGAATGGAAGAATCATCAACAGCTGCCATGTGAAAAAATAGGGGCAGAGGTTATGGTCTGAAATTGTTGAACTTGATGTTGAGTCCAGAAGGCTGTAAAGTGCCTAATCGAAAGATGAGGTGCTGTTCCTCAAGCTTACATTGAGCTTTGTTGGAATGGTGTATGAGGCTGAGGACAGAGAGGTCAGAGTGGGAGTGCAGTGGAGAATTATAGTGACAGGCAACCGGAAGCTTGGGGTCACCCTTACGGACTGAATGGAGGTGTTCCGCAAAGCAGTCACCCAATCTGCGTTTGGTCTCTCCAATGTAGAAGAGACCGCATCATGAGCAGCGAATACTAAATTGCCAGAAGTACAAGTAAGTCGCTGTTTCACCTGGAAGGAGTGTTTGGTACCCTGGACAGTGGGAAGGGAGGAGGTAAAAGGGCAGGTGTTGCATCTCCTGTGCTTGCACGGGAAGGTGCCGTGGGAAGGGGAGTGGGTGTTGAGGATGAGTGAGGAATGGACCAGGGTGTTGCGGAGGGAACAACCCCTTCGGAATGCTGAAAGGGGGGGGGGGGGGGGAAAGTTGTGTTTGGTGGTGGGATCATGCTGGAGGTTGTGGAAATGGCGGAGAATGATCCGCTGAATGTGGAGGCTGGTGGGATGAAAGGTGAGGACAAAGGGAACTTTATCATGGTTCTGGCAACGAGGGGAAGGGGTGAGAGCAGAAAAGCGGGAAATGGAACAGTCACGGTCAAGGGCCATGTCAACCACGGTAGAGGGGAATCCTCGGTTGAGGAAAAAGACATACGAGAAGCACAAGTGTGGATGGAGGGGGATGGAGGTGTAGAGGGATTGGACATCCACAGTGAAAAGGAGATGGTTGGGGCCAGGAAACTGGAATCTGTATAAGTGGCGGAGGGCGTAGGAAGAGTCGAGGATGTAGGTGGGAAGAGACGGTACAAAGGGAGAAAAAATAAAGTCGAGATAGGAAGAGATCAGTTTGGTGGGGCAAGAACAGGCTGAAACAAAGGGTCTACCAGGGCAGTCCCATTTGTGGATCTTGGGAAGTAGGTAGAAGCGGGCTGTGCGGGGTTGGGGAACTGAGGTTGGCGGCCGTGGAGGGAAGATTCCCAGAGGAGATGAGGTCACTGACAGTCTTAAAAACAATGGTTTGATGTTCAGTATTGGGGTCATAGTCCAGGGGGAGGTAGGAGGAGGTGTCAGAGTTGGCGTTCAGCCTCCGCGAAGTAGAGGTCAGTTCGCCAAACAACAACAGTGCCACCCTCGTCAGCTGGTTTAATGACAACGTTGGGGTTGGATCCGAGAGAATGGCGTGCTGCATGTTCAGAGGGAGGTAGGGTGGATTGAGTGAGGGGAGCAGAGAAATGGAGACGGCCGACGTCACGCCGGCAGTTCACAATGAAAAGATCTAGTGAGGGTAAGAGACCAGAGGGAGGGGTCCAGGTAGAACGAGAATTCTGAAAATGGGAGAAAGGATCAGCTCTGCAGGGGTTGGGGGGGGGGGGGGGGGGAGGGGGAAGAAAGACTCCTGGCCAAAGAGGTGGGCACAGAGACGAAGGTGACAGAAAAAGAGCTCAGCATCGTGCCGAGCTTGAAATTCATGGGGGTGTAAGGGGATAAAGCTCAGGCCTTTGCTGAGGACCGATTGTTTGGGATCAGAGAGGGGAAGGTCAGAGTGGATAGTGAAAACACAGCAGAGGGTGAGATTGGAAGGGAAGGGAAGAGGTCAGAGGAAAGTGAAAAGGAAGGTGGTTCCGGAGGGGCGTTGGTGTCCAAGAGTTGTTGAAGCTTGCGATCCTTGACACCTGAAAGGAAGAAAAAAAAAGTTTCTTGTTAAAGCGCCAGATGAGGCAAAGGATGAAATGGAACTACAGACCAGGACAGCTTTGAGATAGAGTCAGTGCTGCTGAAGAGAGAGGTTGAGAGTGTGCACGTGGCAGTGCATGGCGTTGAGCGTGAATCTCAGGATGCAGCGAGAGCAGTGGTTCGAGGAACGCGGAATAATCTTGGAGATATCTGTAATCCTGGGAGGTTATATGAAGTGTGAAATTTCAGTTGGTATCCACATGGAATAAGTCAGAGCCGGAATCAGTTGCTGAGGAAAGGTATGTGGCTGTGAAAGCAAGTTTTGGTAGATACCCGATACCTGGTAGATACCTGATCAAACACAAGAAGGGAAATAGAAAGCAATGAAGATGAACAAGGTAAAAAGAGTCAAACGGAAAGCCCAGAGAGAAGAGCAGAACTTCTTCAAGGTTGGCATTCCTAGAAGAGAAGTGGCAGTGAATTATTAAACAACAATATAAAAGCAAAATACTGCCGATGCTGGAAATCTGAAATAAAAACCAGAAAATGCTGGAAATACTCAGCAGATCAGGCAGCATTTGTGGAGAGAGAAACAGAGTTAACACTGTGAAACAGCGATTTACTTGTACTTCTTGCAATCTAGTGTACTGTATTTGCTGCTCGTGATGCGGTCTCCTCTACATTGGGGAGACCAAACGTAGATTGGGCGACCGCTTTGTGGAACATCTCCGTTCAGTCCGTAAGCGTGACCCTGGTTTTATTTCAGATTTCCAGCATCTGCAGGATTTCGCTTTTGTATTCGTTTTTCTCCTATATTGGGTATTTCTACCCTTTATAATATTGGGTATTTCTACCCTTTATAATATAAAGCAAAAGCCAAATGGTCAGTGTTTTCCTCTTGTGCACTTGCCAGCCCGTGACTCTCTTGGTCATTGAAATGAATGGGAGGAAAATTGCAGGCTGGCAAGTACACAAGCGCAACCATGGCCGCTATCTTCATTTGAAATTGTAAACGGAATATTTATGGGGCACATGTTCAATGAATCTGAACAAGGAGGTTTTAGTATATTTCAATTCAATGCATGACAAGAAGATTTTTTTTAAAGTGTCCAATTGACCATTTTACTTTTTTTGTTAGCTTTGTTCCTAGAAATTTTAACCATGTGAATTTTTCACACAAACAGCAGAGGAGAATGAGAACCAGAAATAGTACCTCATGATGCTAGTAAAAAGTCAGTGATGCAGCAGTTTAAAAAGATATTATTGGAAAAAGAATTACATTTATATAACACCTTATTAATTCTCAGACGCCTCAAAGAGCTTCACATACAATTAATGACTTATGTAGCCAAGTTCGCCACCAAATTCCACACAATCCTGACTTGGAAATACATTGTTATTCCTTCATCATTACTGGGTCAATATCTTGAAATTTCCTACTCAATCAACACCTTTGTGGAAACACCATCACAAGGACTACAACGGTTCAAGGAGAAGCCCATGCAATGCTGGGCAATAAATGTGGCTTTGCCACTATTACCCAAAGCCCTTAAACAATTTTTTTTTAAAGGCATGCATTTTGTACACAACAGGAGCCTACAAATAGGAATGAAATTAATGACCAGTTCATCTTTTTTGTGGGTTGGTTGACTAGGGAAACATGCTCTTCTTTTTATAGTGACATGGGATCTTTTAACATCCATCTGAATAGTTGGAGGGGACATTCACTGCTGACTAGAGGTTACAAGTTCAACTTAAAATATTTCTGCAATTCTATGGGAAAGTTTTTTTTTCCCATATTCAAAGGTTAATGACTTATGGTTGTATCACACTTTGTTCCGTTTTGTCAATTACAAGATTGTTGGGGGCCCCCTCTAGAAAGTTTCTGGGACAGTAATACCCCCAGGCCTTATAAACTTGCAAGGGAATAAATCTCAGAATTGATTGCATGACAATATGCCATGGAGAGGCACTTTCAAAATAGGAACCTGCATCAATAAATGAAGGTAGGGTTATCTGGAGCATCAGTATAAGGGGATTTTTCACTTGACTTGACCCCCAACTGAAAGGTAATGGAGATTTTTTTTTAAAATAAATGAGCTAGTTTAGCTCTTCAACTGCCATGTCTAATCCCAAGCATGTCATAAATTGACTTAAGAAAACAAAACTTTACAAGAGATGTTTGATCTGTGCAGCCCTCATTCTGGGTGCTCTCGAAATGAATTTTAAACAACAAACACAAGTTTGAGCAGACATTCAAAGGAATGCAGAACCTTTCTGCTCCTCTTCCATTGCACTCATTGCGGTTAGGGTTTTTTTCTCGCTGTTGTAAACATGGTTCAATAATCCCTGCCCTTTGGTTGTTATATTTTTCACCCTGTGTAAAGTTTCTTTTTGAAGGGAGTATGGGGAAAAGAGATAGAGGAATTTGTAAGGAAGACACAGTTTGAGAATTTGACCAACTACAACTATTACTAACTTTGAATTTATAAAGCACCTTTAATTTGAAGATCATCCAAAGCATTTAGCAGATAGGTGTAAGAAAAACAGATGCTGAGCCAGCAACAGATGAGGAGTGACCAAAGGTTTGGTCAAAGAGTTGGGATTTGAGAAGGATTTTTTTTTATATAAAAAGGAGGGGTATGGAAATGCAGAAGCAGGGAGGTTTAGAGAAAGAATTCTCAGAACCTCCCCACATAGCTTCTCCTTTCTTAATTTTAATCAATGTTAAGTTCACTTCTTCTGACCCATAGATAGCATTTATACAGTGTGTCAAAATAGAACAACATCCCAAGCTGCTTCACAAAGGCCTGAACAGACAAAAGTGGCACTGAGGCAAAAGGGGGACTTATTAGGAGGGACGTGGTCAAAGAGGTGGGTTTTAAGGAGGACAGGGAGCTGGAGAGTAGAAAGGGTTAAGAGATGGAATTTCAGTTTGTAGGACTTAGACAACAATGATGGAACAAAAGCAGGCGGGATACACAAGAAGCCAGAATGAGAGGAATGGAGAGTTCTGGGGAGGCTGCAAGGCTGGAGGAGGCTACAGAGATCTGTGCTCGAGACTTTGGGTGTAGAGAGGCCACATGAGATGCAACGGTTGAGGGGGTGGCTGTGAATATGGAGAGCAGGTGGCAGCACGGTGGCACGGTGGTTAGCACTGTTGCCTCACAGCGCCAGGGACCCGGGTTCAAATCTGGCCTCGGGTGACTGTGCAAACTCCACACACATTCTCCCCGTGTTTGCGTGGGTTTCCTCCGGGTGCTCCGGTTTCCTCCCACAGTCCAAAGATGTGCGGGTTAGGTTGATTGGCCATGATAAAAAATTGACCCTTAGTGTTAGGGGGGATTAAATACATGGGGTTACGGGGTTACGGCTTGGGTGGGATGGCTGTCGGTGTAGGGACCGGGTGCTAGGGTTTGGATGATCAGCCATGATCTCGTTGAATGGCGGAGCAGGCTCGAAGGGCCGAATGGCCTACTCCTGCTCCTATCTTCTATGTTTCAGAGTTTATATGGAGACACACGTTTAGGGAAAATAGGGGGACATTGAAATCAGAAAGCAGAGGACAAGGCGAGTTGTTACGGAGATTGAAATCCCCAAGAATGAGGAGCGACTCAGCGCAGAGGCTGGGAAGAACAGGGGGGAAATATCTTTGGGAGAAACTCAGAATGGGGCTGGGGTGGTGGTAGTAAAATGAGGATCTTAAAAGGGGAGGCAAAAGAGGTGGAACAAGGCGAGGTGCTTGAAGGAGGAAAATATACCAGTGAAATAGGGGGACAGACCAAATCTGATTTCAGAAGGTCCACACTGCCACTGTGACAGTTATTGCAAGGCAGTAATCAAAGGTAGAGAGAGGCGGGGAAGCCTCAGCAAGAGCAAGATGTCATGACCCCTGAGCCAAGTTGAGTCAAAGCCACCATCTACAATAAGGTTGTGCACGGCAAGGGCCTGGTTTCTGAACGTACAGCTATTCTGAAGAAAAATGCAGACAGGTACAGCGATTGCTGATCCGCTAGCAGAGTCTGAGGTGATAGTGATAGGAGGGGTGAGTGCAGATATTTAGGAGGTTGGCAACATTTAGCCCTCAGCTGGTGTGCTGGGTGGGAAATTTGGCAAGCGAGGAGCAGGGGGCATTTGGGGTTGCTGCTTGTAATGAGGCCTCGAAGTGCCCTTCAGAGAATGCTGAAAGAGGGACAGAGGGTAGGCTTATCGTAGGGGGATTCAAGCTTGGGAGAGCTGCAGGAAAATAGGTAGGCAGAGGAGTAGTGATGGGTTGAGGTAGCGATGGAAGAGAGCAAAGTACCCAAGTGGTCAGAAATTAAAGGTGGCATGACTGGGAAGAAACAGAAGATAAGAGCCTGAAAGGGGATGAGAGAGAAAAAAAATGGAGTAATGGGCTTGGGTCATACAATACCATAGAATGTTACAGCACAGAAACAGGTCACTTTTGCCACTCTAGGCCAGTGCTTTTACCCAACATGAGCAACATAATATTGCCATCTCCAACCTTTCTTGCCGCTCCAAAGTCCTTGAGCATGCTGTCGCCTCCCAAATCCGTATCCATTTTTCCCAGAACTTTATGTTTGAATCCCTCCGTTCAAGTTTCCACCCCAGCCACAGTACTGAAACGGCTCTTATCAAAGTCACAAATGACATCCTATGTAACTGTGAAAAAGGTAAGCTATCCCTCCCCATCCTTCTCGACCTGTTTGCCGCCTTTGACCATACCATACCATCGTCCAACGGCTCTCCACCGTCATCCAGCTGAGTGGGACTGCACGCGCCTGGTTCCATTCTTATCTAACCAGTCGTAGCCAGGGAATCACATGCGATGGTTTCTCTTCCCACTCTTGCACAGTCACCTCTGCTGTCCCCCAAGGATCTATCCTTGGCCCCCTCCTATTTCTCATCTACATGTTGCCCCTCGGCAACATCATCCAAAAACAGAACATTATTTTCCACATGTACGCTGATGACACCCAGCTCTACCTCACCACCACCTCTCTCAACACCCCACTGTCTCTAAATTGTCAGACTGCTTGTCCAACATCCAGTACTGGATGAGCAGGAATTTCAACCAACTAAATATTGGGAAGACCAAAGCCATTGTCTTCAGTCCCCACCACAAACTCTGTTCCCGAGCCACTGACCCCATCCCTCTCCCTGGCAACTGTCCGAGGCTAAACCAGACTGTTTGCAACATTGATGTCACAATTGACCACATATCCGCGCCATCACCAAGACCGCCTATTTCCACCTCCGTAACATCGTCCGACTCCGCCCCTGCCTCAGTTCATTTGCTGCTGAAACCCTCATCTATGCCTCGGTTACCTCTAAACTTGACTATTCCAATGCACTCCTGGCCAGCCTCCCATTTTCCACCCTCCGAAAACTTGAAGTCATCCAAAACTCAGCTGCACGTGTCCTAACTTGCACCAACTCCCATTCACCCATATGCTCGCTGACCTACATTGGCTCCCGGTTAAACGTTTCGATTTTAAAATTCTCATCCTTGTTTTCAAATCCCTCCATGGCTTCGCCCCTCCCGATCTCTGTCACACCCTTCAGCCCTACCACCCTCCGAGATAACTGCGCTCCTCCAAATCTTGCCTCTTGCGCATCCCCGATTGGCAGCTGTGCCTTCATCTGCAGAGGCCCTAAGCTCTGGAATTCCCTCCCTAAACCTCTCTATCCTCCTTTAAGATGTTTCTTAAAACCTACCTCTTTTGGTCATCTGCCCTAATATCTCCTTATGTGGCTTGGTGTCAAATTTTGTTTGATAACTCTCTTGTGAAGCGTCGTGGCGTCTTGGGATGTTAGGCACAATATAAATACAAGTTGTTGTTGTTGTAATATAATTCCACTCTCCTACATATACCCCATATCCTTAAAGACTCATATTTACAAGCAACTATCTAATTCCCTTTTAAAAGAAATGATGGGTTCTGCTTCAAAAATGGTTTTATGGATTCCACGTTCTGACCACCATCTGAGTAAAGAATTTTTTTCTCACCTCCCCTTTACTTCTTTTGGTGACTATCTTAAATTTGTGCCATCTTGTTATCACTGTGCCAACCAGTGAAAAAGTCTATTACATTTGCCTTATAATGTTTCATAATTCTGAAGACCTCGATCAGGTTACTCCTTAGCCTGTGGCATTTGAGTTGAGAGAGAGTGTGGTAAGTGGGAGAAAAGTCATTTAAGTGTATTTTGTGAATTTTAGTGTGTTAAAAAGTTAATTATTTGAAGTGAGTTTAATTTTTTAAAGTGTAAATTAAACTGCTGGGGAGTTTACACCAGAAGTAGAATCCGGGTATAAAAGGGGCGGGACTAGTGCTACTGCACAGAGTGCTGTGGCATTGAGTGTAAGCAGAGTTTGGTAAGTGGGAGAGTTCAGGCAAGTGGGAGGTGAGGGGATGTTTTTGCTCTGTTTTGTTCCCCACTCCCAGGCTTAGACAGCACTGCGGAAGCGGAGCAGCGAGACGAGTCAACCAAACAGGCCCCACAGACAGTATTTAAAGAGGAGGTTGGTGATCAGCTGGTTGGTAGGTTTTCTTCCTTCTCTTTTATACCTTTAAGTTGGTTAGTCCTATTGAATAGTGGTGTGATATCATCTATATCCGGGCAGGGTCTTCATAATTAATAAGAAGAAATTTAATTAATTATATAGAATGGAGCAGGTGATGTGTTACTGTTGCGAGATGTGGGAGCCGGTGGACCCCATTGAGGCTCACGGTGATTACATCTGCGACAAGTGTTTGCTGCTAGAGGAACTCCGGCTCCGTATTGAGGTGCTTGAGACCAAGCTTCAGACACTGCGACACATCAGGAAGGGGGAAAAGTTCCTGGACTCTATGTTTCAGGAGGTAGTCACACCTATGAAATTAAATAATTCAAATGTAGTCCGTGGTCAGGGACAGGACGGTGTGACTATGAGTGAGGCAGGTACAGGGATCCAGGAGGTAGTGTTGAAGGAGCCGCAGCCCTTGCTCTTGTCAAACAGTTGAGATTCTTTCCCCCTGTGAGGACGGTAGCGGGGACTGCAGGGAGGATGAGCAACCTGGCCACAGCACCGTGGAACAGGGGGCCATTCAAGTGGGGGGAGTAAAAAGGAATGTTGTAGTGGTAGGGGAATAGTATCATTAGGGGGATAGATAGGGTTCTCTGCAGTCGAGAGCGGGAGTCCCGAAGGCGGTGTTGTCTGCCCGGTGCCAGGGTTAAGGACATCTCTTCTGGGCTGGAAAGAAACTTGGAGCGGGAGGGGGAGGATCCAGTTGTCGTGGTCCATGTTGGTACAAATGACGTAGATAGGACAAGGAAGAAGGTTCGGTTAAAGGAGTATGAACAGCTAGGGGTCAAATTAAAAAACAGAACCTCAAGGGTAATAATCTCTGGATAATTACCTGATCCACGAATGAATTTGTCTAGGATAAATAAAATTAGTGAGTTAAATGCGTGGCTCCAAGACTGGTGTGGGAAAAATGGGTTTTGCTTCTTGGGACACTGGCACCAGTACTGGGACAAGAGGGAGCTGTTCCATTGGGACGGACTTCACTTGGCCAGTGCTGGGACTAGAATCCTGGCGAATCATATAACTAGGGCTGTAGAGAGGGCTTTAAACTAATTAGTGGGGGGATTATGGAGAAGGTCATAGACTTAGGTAGCAGTGGGGGAATTAAAAAAGAGCGTGTCAGGAAGGGACAGAAGGTATGGAGTAAAAGGTAAAGTAGTAAAAGGGGAAAAAGCAGGAACTAAGTGTCACAAAACATATTTGAAAGTTCTTTATCTGAATGCACGTAGCATTCGTAACAAAATGGACGAGTTAACAGCACAAATAACTACATATGGGTATGATCTTGTGGCCATTACAGAAACATGGCTGCAGGGTGACCATGACTGGGAATTAAATATACCAGGTTATTTAACAATCAGGAAGGACAGGCAGGAAGGAAGGGGAGGTGGGGTGGCTATGTTAATAAAGGAAGGAATCACTGTAATACAGAGAAATGATATTGGGTCAAAGGATCAGGATAGTGAAACAGTTTGGGTGGAGATACGGAATAATAAGGGGAAAAAAAAACACTAGTGGGCGTAGTCTATAGGCCTCCGAACAGTTGCAACTCTGTTGAACAGAGTATTAATCAGGAAATAGTTGAGGCTTGTAATAAGGGAACAGCTATAATTATGGGGGATTTTAACTATCATATTAACTGGACAAATCAAATTGGGCAGGACAGCCTTGAGGATGAGTTCATTGAGTGTATTAGGGATGGGTTTCTTGAGCAGTATGTAACTGAACCGACCAGGGGGCAAGCAACCTTAGATTTGGTCCTGTGTAATGAGACAGGATTAATTAAAAACGTCCTAGTAAAGGATCCCCTTGGAATGAGTGACCATAACATGGTTGAATTCCATATTCAATTAGAGGGTGAGAAGGTTGGATCTCAAACAAGCGTGCTGAGCTTGAATAAAGGAGGCTATGAAGGTATGAGAGCGGAATTGATTAGAGTGGACTGGGAAAATAGATTAAAGGGTAAGACGGTACATGATCAGTGGTGTACATTTAAGGAGTTATTTTACAACTTCCAAAAAATATATATTCCACTGAGGAAAAAAGGGTGTAAAAGTAAAAATAGCCATCCGTGGCTAAGTAAAGTAATTAAGGATAGTATCCAACTAAAATCAAGGGCATAAGAGGTAGCCAAATCTAGTGGGAGGATAGAAGATTGGGAAGTCTTTAAAAGACAGCAAAAAATAACTAAAAGATTGATTAAGAAAGGGAAGATAGATTATGAAAGTAAATTAGCAAAAAATATAAAAACAGATAGCAAAAGTTTCTATAGTTATATAAAAAGAAAAAGGGTGGCTAAAGTAAATGTTGGTCCCTTAGAGGATGAGACCGGGAAATTAATGGTGGGAAATATGGAGATGGCAAAAACGCTGAACAAATATTTTGTATCAGTCTTTACGGTAGAGGACACTAAGAATATCCCAACATTGGACAAACAGGCGGCTCTGGGGGGGGGGGGGGGGGCGGGAGGAGCTAAATACGATTAAAATCACTAAGTGGTACTTGGTAAAATAATGGTACTCGGTAAAATAATGGTACTCAAGCCAGATAAATCCCCTGGACCCGATGGCTTACATCCTAGGGTCTTGAGGGAAGTGGCGGTAGGGATTGTGGATGCATTGGTAATAATTTTCCAAAACTCACTGGACTCAGCAAAGGTCCTGGCAGGTTGGAAAACTGCTAATGTAACACCCTTATTTAAAATGGGTAGTAGGCAGAAGGCTGGAAACTATAGACCTGTGGTTGGTAAAATTTTAGAGTCCATTATTAAGGAGACAGTAACGGGACATTTGGATAAACATAATTTAATAGGACAAAGTCAGCATGGTTTTGCGAAGGGGAAGTCATGTTTGACAAATTTGCTGGAGTTCTTTGAGGAAGTAACATATAGGGTGGATAAAGGGGAACCAGTGGACATAGTGTATTTAGACTTCCAAAAGGCATTTGACAAGGTGCCACACAAAAGATTATTGCTCAAGTTAAAAAATCATGGGATTGGGGGTAATATTCTGGCATGGGTGGAGGATTGGCTATCTAACAGAAAGCAGAGAGTTGGGATAAATGGTTAGTTCTCAGACTGGCAATCAGTAACTAGTGGTGTTCCGCAGGGGTCAGTGCTGGGTCCCCAACTCTTTACAATCTATATTAATGATTTGGAGGAGGGGACCGAGTGTAACATATCAAAGTTTGCAGATGATACAAAGATGGGAAGGAAAGTAGTGAGTGAGGAGGACATAAAAAACCTGCAAAGGGACATAGACAGGCTAAGTGGGCAGAGATTTGGCAGATGGAATACAATACTGGAAAGTGTGAGGTGATGCACTTTGGCAGGAAAAATCATAGAGCAAGTTATTATCTTAATGGCAAGAAACTGGAAAGTACTGTAGTACAAAGGGATCTGGGGGTCCTGGTGCACGAAACTCAAAAAGTTAGTATGCAGGTGCAGCGCGTGATCAAGAAGGCTAATGGAATGTTGGCTTTTATTGCTAGGGGGATAGAATATAAGAACAGGGAGGTATTGTTGCAGTTGTACAAGGTATTGGTGAGACCAGACCTGGAATACTGCATACAGTTTTGGTGTCCATACTTAAGAAAAGACATACTTGCTCTCGAGTCAGTACAAAGAAGGTTCACTCGGTTAATCCCGGGGATGAGGGGGTGGACATATGAGGAGAGGTTGAGTAGATTGGGACTCTACTCATTGGAGTTCAGAAGAATGAGAGGCGATCTTATTGAAACATATAAGATTGTGAAGGGGCTTGATCGGGTGGATGTGGTGAGGATGTTCCCAATGATGGGTGAAACTAGAACTAGGGGGCATAATCTTAGAATAAGGGGCTGCTCTTCCAAAACTGAGATGAGGAGAAACTTCTTCACTCAGGAGGGTAGTAGGTCTGTGGAATTTGTTGCCCCAGAAAGCTGTGGAAGCTACATCATTAAATAAATTTAAAACAGAAATAGACAGTTTCTTAGAAGTAAAGGGAATTAGGGGTTACGGGGAGCAGGCAGGAAATTGGACATAAGTCTATGTTCGGAACGGTCATGGCCCTGTGGGTAATGGAGCAGGCCCAGGGGCCGTGTAGCCTGGTTCTGCTCCTACTTCTTGTGTTCTAATTATGTGTTAGATTTCAGGAGATGGTTCTATTCCTGTTCCTGGCTGGGGTGGAGATCACCTTTTACCGAAGGTAAGTACTGTAGAAAATATAGGGACAGTGATCTCCTGGACGAGTTTCGATCGCCTAGATGGGTCGGAGAGGAATTTCCCAGATTTTTTTCTCCCAAATTGGCCATTGGGTTTTTTTAATCTGGTTTTTCGCCTCTCCCAGGAGATCACATGGGTTCGGGAGGGATGTGGAGTGATAGTAGATTTGAGGTTAGGATCAGATCAGCCATGATCTTATTGAATGGTGGAGCAGGCTCGAGGGGCCGATTGGCCTACTCCTGCTCCTATTTCTTACGTTATGTTCTTAATTCGCGTTAAAAAAGCTCCAACTTCTCAAGCCTCTCTTTGTAACTGTGACCCTCTCATCCCTTCTGTTTAAATTTTCCCGTTGCAGATCTATAATGTGTGTCAATTTTTCTTCACATTCAAACTGGGCAAAATCCCTGTTTATCTCGCTATGATTGCCTTCTTTCTAGTCAAGTGCCTTTATCCTTAACTTTTCTTTTTTACTAGCAAAAAAATGGAAATCTGAAACAAAAAACAGAAAATGCTGGAAACACTTAGCAGGCAGTTCAATCAGCAACAGACAAGTTGACTGCAAGTCTGACGAAGCGTCTACATTTGAAACATTAACTTATCTGTTATCTCCACAGATGTTGACTGACCTGCTGAGTGTTTCCAAAATGCTGTGCTTTTTCTCCTCCCTTTTCAATTCTTATACTCAACCTAATTAAAGCCAAATATACCCACAGGTGGGTAAATGGAGTTGTGGTACAGATCAGCCATGATTGAAATAAATGGCAAAACAGATTTGAGAGGCTGAATAGCCTACTCCTGTTGCTATGTTTCTATATAATATGTACTGTGGCCACTGTTTACGAACTGTTCCCCTAGGTTCAGATCACCTACTTGCTTTGTTCCATTATCAAGAAACAATTCAAGTAGTGCTTCCTTCTTTGTGGGAGCAGCAATATATTCAGAGAAAGCAGTCCTGAACAAACTGCAAAAAAAAACTTTTTCAGAAGAGAAATAAAGAGAGACTTGTATTTATATAGCGCCTTTCACGACTACCGGACGTCTCAAAGCACTTTACAATGAAGTACTTTTGAAGTGTAGTCATTGTTGTAATATATGAAATATGGCAGCCAATTTGCACACAGCAAGCTCCCACAAACAGCAATGTGATAATGACCAGATAATCTGTCCTAGTGATATTGATTGAGAGCTGTGTAGTGTCAGCTGTGGCTCAGTGGATAGCACATTTGCCTTTGAGTCAGAAGGTTGTGGGTTCAAGTCCCACTCCAGGCACTTGAGCACATAAATCTAGGCTGACACTCCAGTGCAGTGCTGAGGGAGTGCTGCACTGTCTTTCGGATGATTCGTAAAAAATCCCCTGGCACTATTTCGAAGAAGAGCAGGGGACTTATCCCCGGTGTCCTGGCCAATATTTATCCCTCAATCAACATAACAAACAGATTATTTGGTCATTACCACATTGTTGTTTGTGGGTGCTTGCTGTGAGCAAATTGGCTGCCATGTTTCCCACAATACAACAGTGACTACACTCCAAAAGTAATTCATTGGCTGTAAAGAGCATTGAGACGTCCGGTGATCGTGAAAGGCGCTATATAAATGTAAGTCATTCTTTCTTTAAATATTGGCCAGGACGCCGGGGGAATAACTCCCCTGCTCTTCTTCGAAATAGTGCCTGGGGATCTTTTACGTCCACCCGAGAGCGCAGACGGGGGCCTCTGTTTAACGTCTTATCCGAAAGACAGCACCTCTGACAGTGTAGCACTCCACTGGAGTATTTTTTCCACCACAAACATTTTCACCAACAAATATATGGTAAGCTTCAGAAAATCAAAAATTATGTATAAATACTTAGATACCAAGATTCCATTTGATCGCCATTTCCTTTCATCCTGTTTATCAATTGGGAGGGGAAAGAGGAGTGGGAAATTGTGAAAGCATATGCATATTCAAACAATTATGCACAGGCACTATACCAATATATTATGGTAAAAGTCACTGCACTGCCCAGAGAGAGAGGGGCAGGACAGTGTACAGCAGTTAGTCTGACAGGATCAATTTGTTTCGGCTGTTGCCATCTTCACTTTCACCACTGTCCCAGTCAAAAGTCACATCTGGCACTTTGAGTTTTTGTTTTGGTCAGCTCCTTTAATTAGTCACACCGATAATGGTGAATGGGCACCAAATTAGCTCCCAATAAATGGATTAAACATTTAATAAACCAACTTGAAACATCAAATTACATTTCTAATCACTTTCTTGTCACGGTCATTACATACCCTTTCCATTCCCTTCCTCCAAAATCAGTAACTCTATCAAAACAATATCCCTGTGGCTTCGTTACATGTACAAGATTTAAAAAATCATCCCGTATCCATGTCCTGAGCAAGTAGTGGACACACAGCAGTCTTCAATAAAACAAGTTTTTAATAAAACATTTAAAGATGCAAGTGCAAAGCAAAGAGGTGAAACTGAGAACCAGTTACAAAAAACAAGCAATCACATTCCGCCCTGAACATTGCAATGCACCATGCCAGAGAGCAGATGAACACTGGCGCATCCCTGTGATTCACCAGATGATGAGTTCCTGTTCTCGGGCATGTAGTTGAGACAAGTGCAGAAGCCAGGAGAGGAGGGAAAATAATACTTTACATGTACTGCAGTAACATAATGCACTGGGATATCAATTTATCATGACAGTGGTGGGATTCCCCATTCACATGTGCGCCCAATCTCAGCCATACACGAATGAACAAGCATTTACCACAGAGGCAACAGAAGTCATTCTGCAGCTGCTCTTGGGCACCTCCTACCAGACAAAGGACACCTTGGCAAAGGCCTAGCTGCAGATTGCCTACAGAGAAACTGTACAGAATACACACACACACACACAGACACACACACACACACACACGTGTATGTATATAAATAAAAAGTTTAAAAATACCTAAGAATTAAAATAATTTATCTACTGTATTATTCCACTTGAACTGTGGTGGCCTCACCAATTTTTTCCATGTCAGTCATTACTTTAATCACTCATTTGCCCTCAGCATCATTTCTGTTGGCAAGTTATGCATCGTTTAAAAAATGGCACAATTCCCTTCAACCTACATTGTTTGTTCCATAATATTCAAAAAATTCTGCAAGTCCACCCAGGTTTTAAATTACAAGTTAAATGCATAACACAGGACTTTATTACTCAAATTATGTAACTAGCAAGATATTGCACAGCAACAATCCTCTTCAGTATTTAAGGGGATAACTTTAGAGTAGGCTTTCACATACTAACTACATACACTATATACCCTAGGTGTGTCCTTTTCAAATCACCTTCAAGGAATACCCATCTTCAGCAACATGGCACACATGCACTGCTAATCAAAATCTACGTACTAAGTTTCACACAGCAGCTGCGCAATGTAAATTTGTATTTGGTAAAGATTTTGTAAGTGAATTTGATGTGAGCAACTGCTTAGATAAAAGTCAAAATGCAATAATAACCTCTACAACCTATAGCTTTGTAAATGTTTAAAGCTGCAATAAAAGTTGGATTTTTTTTTTTTTTAAAGTCAAAATCTATAGACGAAAGAATCCCCACTTAAGCTGAAACAAATAGGAGCAACTGTACAACATAGTATACAACTTTATCAGGAATACATTTCAGTTTTAAGAAATCAAATAACATTTCAGAAAAGTTAATACTTAATTAAAAATATATTGTATTAAATTCTAAATGGAAGACTACTACATTAAATGTTTAATAATAAATATAAAGGAAACCATCATGGCCATCACTGGCAGGAAATCTCACTCCCACAGGGCCCTGAATCTCAGTGAAATGCTCACGTTGGCTAAAGTTTCCAACAGGAAAGGCAATCCCCATGTAGTGCAATGTTCTGGAGACAGAAAAATAAAAGTGTGGGTAATAACAATACCACAATCAACCCACATTACATGACAGTACTTCAAAAAGGCAACAAGTAAATTCCACTACTTTTCCACAAAAAATTGCAGAGACATCACCAGCACCAATTTTAAATCATCTCAAAATACAGCTTTACTTGTCAGGTCAATAAGCTGCTTGCACGGAGAAACAGAACAAAATGTTCAGACATCAAAACAATGAACACTTCAAAAACAGAAAAGCGAATAGGGGGACATTTTCAAAGATTTTGTGACATCATAAGCCTATAAGCTCATAATTTGACCCTGTAACAATGCTGTTCAGGCAATTTTTAATCTAAAGATTGATTTGAAAACTATTTTACCATGCTGCAATGGACTAGTAAAATTTTCTATTCAGGAGCTGAATGTAAAAGCTTCCCTTTTTTGAAGTCCCTTGTGATCTTTCAAAAAATCTGAAAAGTAAACACTTTACAATAGTTTGAAATGCTTTTAAGTGTTCCACCAGGTTTTAACTTTGTTAAGTATTCATTTCATGTGTATGTGTTGGCAGGAGCCCTTCCACAACCATTAATCCATACATGTTTTGCCGAGGTCTTGTCTTGGTGTCATTTTTTTACTTTATTACGCTCCTGTAAAGTTCCTTGGGATGTTTTCCTATTGTAAAGACGCTATATAAATGCAAATTATTGTTCTCGTCTGCCAGGTTTTTAAAACAAAAATGGAAGATACTTTCTGTTTTTATCTTTTCTTGGGGCTTCCTGTGCTGCGGTCAAGACACTTTTCTTGGGGCTTCCTGTGCTGCGGTCAAGACAGTGGGCCTGCAACCGATGTTACAAAACCAGCTAGGTGCAAGGTGGCAACTTGGCATGAAAATGCCTCAGATTTTCCCTCCATCCAGGGGAGAAAGAGCCTGGCCTCCACTTTGAACCTCCTACAGCAGGGCAGCCAACATCAAAAATGATGCTCATGTCGGAAACATTGCCATGCTACTCTGGAACTCCAATATGTTATGCCATGAAGCACTAAGTGACCCCACTAGATTGCAATTTCAGTGAGACACCTGAAATGTAACTGTTAAGCACTAAATAGATGCAACACTAGTTTAACAACTGGATTGTAAGTAAACTCTTAGCTCAGCACTCAAACTTATTATCTTTCCCCTTTCAGGATAACACCCTTACTTGCTTAGATTTGTTAATGGTCAACAGGATAATGAATGTACTCATCACCTTCAAAAAAAGTCAGGTTTATAAAAGGCTGCTCACAAAGCAAAAATCCCTCTCCATTGCATAACCTCTACAGCATAATCTCTACTGGACTAATGTAACTCTTTAATGTCCTCTTCATGCCATCTCTATGATCTGTCTGGTTGAATCTGCTGAGTGAGTGTTAATTTTGACCAAGTCCACATCATAAAACCACAAGTATGAACTAGAAAATATTAGCTGAAGTGTTATGATGTTTGAGTAAGCACTCCTCCATCATCATTCCTGGGTATGTCCTGTCCCACTGGCAGGATAGACCCACCAGAGGTGGCGGCACAGTGGCACAAAATCAGGAAGGAGTGGCCCAGGGAGTCCTCAACATTGACTCTGGACCCCATGAAGTCTCATGGATTCAGGTTAAGAATGGGCAAGGAAACCTCCTGCTGATTACTACCTATCCCTCTCCCTCAGCTGATGAATCAGTACTCCTCCATTTTGAACACCACTTGGAAGAAGGGCACAGAATGTACTCTGGGTGGGGGATTTCAATGTCCATCACCAAGAGTAACTCAGTCGCACCAATACTGACTGAACCCTGAAGGACATAGCTGCCAGACTGGGCCTGCAGCAGGTGGTGAGGGGGAAAAACCTACTTGACCTCGTCCTCGCCAATCTATCTGTCGCAGATACATCTGTCCAATGACAGTATTGGTAGGATTGACCACCACCACAGTCCTTGTGGAGACGAAGTCCCGTCTTCACACTGAGGGCACCCTCCATTGTGCTGTGTGGCACTACCATCGTGCTAAATGGGATAGATTCTGAACAGATCGAGCAGCTCAAAATTGGGCATCCATGTGGCACTGTGGGCCATCAACAACAGCAGAATTGTATACCACCACAATCCATAACCTCATGGCCCAGCATATCTCTCACTCTACATTATCAAGCTAGGGGACCAACACTGGTTTAATGAAGAGTGTAGAAGAGCATGGCAGGAGCAGCACCAGGCATACCTAAAAATGAGGTGCCAACCTGGTGAAGCTTCAACACAGGACAACAGCATCCTATTGATAGAGCTCAGCAAACCCACAACCAACGGTAAGATCAAAGCTCTGCAGTCCTGCCACATCCAGTCGTGAATGGTGGTGGATAATTAAAACTAATGGGAGGAGGAGGCTCCATAAACATCCCCATCCTCAATGATAACGAAACTCAGCACGTGAGTACAAAAGACAAGGCTGAAGTGTTTGCAACCATCTTCAGCCATAAGTGTTGAGTGGATGATCCATCTCGCCTCTTCTTGTGGTCCCAACCATCATGAAGCCGGTCTTCACCAATTCAATTCACTCCACACGATATCAAGAAACAACTGAGCGCACTGGATACAGCAAAGTCTATGGACCCTGACATCTAGGCTGTCGTACTGAAGACTTGTGCTCCAGAACTAGCCGCGTCTCTAGCCAAGCTGTTCCAGTACAGCTACAACACTGGCATCTACCCAACAAAGTGCAAAATTGCCCAGGTATGTCCTGCCAACAAAAAGCAGGACAAATCCAATCCGGCCAATTACCAGCTCGTCAGCCTGCTCTCAATCATCAGCAAAGTGATGGAAGGTGTCGTCGACAGTACGGCACTTACTCACTAATACCTTGCTCACCAATGCTCAGTTTGGGTTCCAACAAGACCACTTGGCTCCAGACCTCATTACAGCCTTGGTCCAAACATGGACAAAACAGTTGAATTCTAGAGGTGAGGTGAGATTGACTGCCCTTGACATCAAGGCAGCATTTGACCAAGTGTGGCATTAATAAAATTTAAGTCAATGGGAATCAAGGGGGAAACTCTCCACTGGCTGGAGCCATACCTAGCACAAAGGAAGATGGTGTGGTTGTTGGAGGCCAATCATCTCAGCCGCAGGACATCGCTGCAGGAGTTCCTCAGGGCAGTGTCCTCGGCCCAACCATCTTCAGCTGCTTCATCAATGACTTTCCCGCCATCATAAGGTCAGAAGTGGGGATGTTCGCTAATGAATGCAGTGTTCAGTTCCATTTGCAACTCCTCAGATAATGATGCATGTAGGCATGGACTGCTTCAAGACTTAGACAACGTTCAGGCTTGTGCTGATAAGTGGCAAGTAACATTCGCACCACACAAGTGCTAGCCAATGACTATCTCCAACAAGAGAGCGTCTAACCACCTCCCCTTGACATTCAACAGCATTACCATTGCCGAATCCCCCACTATCAACATCCTGGGGGTCACCATTGACCAGAAACTTAACTTGACCAGCCACAAAAATACTGTGGCTACAAGAGCAGGTCAGAGGCTGGGAATTCTGCAGCGAGTGTCTAACCTCCTGACTCCCCAAAGCCTTTCCACCATCTACAAGGCACAAGTCAGGAGTGTGATGGAATACTCTCCACTTGCCTGGATGAGTGCAGCTTCAATACTTGAAGCTCAACACCATCCAGGACAAAGCAGCCGTTTGATTGACACCCCATCCACTACCTTAAACATTCACTCCCTCCACCACTGCCATACCATGTCTGCAGTGTGTACGATCTACAAGATGCACTGCAGCAACTCGCCAAGGATTCTACTGCAGCAACTCCCAAAACTGAAACCTGTACCACCTAGAAGGACAAGGTCAGCAGGCACATGGAAACACCACCACCTCCAAGTTCCCCTCCAAGTCACACATCATCCTGACTTGGAAATATATCGTCGTTCCTTCACTGGGTCAAAATCCAGAGTGCAAAGATGACTACTCCACAACAGCACTGTGGGAGAACCTGCACCTCACAGACTGCAGTAGTTGAAGAACGTGCCTCACCACAAACTTTGCGAAGGCAATTAGGAATGCACAATAAATGCTGGCTTTGCCAGCGACGCCCACATTCCATGAATTAACAAAAAAACTGTTAGAGAGAGATGTTATCCTATCAATTTAGGCTGCATTTGAACCAAGGTTACAAGAAACAAGCAAACAGCAATATCATAATCCTTATCTAAGACAGCAATTAATCCAACCCACATAGGCGATCAACAGTCACCATACCTGAAGGTCACCTATACTCAGGAAGGGACTGCACCCCATTCAGCATCACTCCATCCAGGCCACCCAGCCAAGAGGAAGTCAGAGTGCAAAGCTGACAACTGGTATTCGAACACAGATCTCCGAGTGAGAATCAAATACTCTAGCATTGTAACTACTGCATTGCTGAATTTAATTTACGTATGTCAACACATTTTTCCCCACTATAATTTATGAGTAAACCCCTGCATGATTTCTTATGAAATAGGTACAATTGGGTTTGCATTATCACCTAATTTAATGGCTTTAATGCTTGGTTTTTAAAGCAACTTAAATTGTGTGATATTATGTCCGTGTATAATTGAGACACGGACGGCAGGAGTTGATTATAACAAGTCTTTACTGAATGGAGACAACCTGGAACTGAAACTACAGAAGGCTGCTAGTGCCTTTTATACAGGGGTGGTCACTGCCGGTACTGCAGCCTGAGACCAGTTATTCCCTTAAAAGGTACATACACAACAATTCCTCCCCTTTTAGATAAACAGTACATAACATTCATTTAACAACTAAAATGATAACTAATTACAATTACAATTACGGTTGCTAGATACATTGGTTGAGGTTAAGCAATTATAAGTTCAGTCTTTGAGGAGGCTTCCTGATTCTGTCTGGATAACACCTCTTTGGGGTATCAGGTTCTTCTGGTAAGGTTGAGTCGGGATCAATGTCGTAGTTTGGTTCGTCTGCTTCCAATATCACCGATTCTGCGGTAGATGCAATTGGTACTTCGGTTTCATCGCCAGGTGTATCAGATCGTGGTGTGGAGTTGACGTTTTCCAGTGACTCTAGAATCTGGTCAGCATGGCATCTTACAATGCTCTCTCCAACGTCCACGGTATACATTAGAGGTCCTTGCCGTGTACAGATCGTTCCTGGCTGCCATTTCTCTGTGCGGTAGTCCCGGGCCAAAACTGGTTGACCGATCTTAAAACTCCTGGTCGGCCTTTCATTCATATTCTGAAACTGCCTGTTCTCCACATCTCTTCTGATGTTCGGCTTAACCAAATCCAAGCGGCATCGTAGTCTTCGATTAAAGAACATCATGTCAGGAGTTTGGTTGGTAACCGCATGTGTCGCATTCCGGTAGGCAAACAAGAAGTTGTCCACCTTGTGTTGTAGGGGTATATCTTCATTACACATTGCCTTGATAGCCTTCTTGAATGTTTGAACAAACCTCTCGGCCAATCCATTAGTGGCTGGATTGATATGGGGCAGATGTGTAATGCTTAACACCATTGTTCTTTAAGAACCTCCGGAACTCTTCAGACACAAACTGTGGTCCATTGTCAGAGCAAATCTGTTCAGGCAGCCCATTCCTGGCGAATATGGTTCGTAAGACTGTGATAGTTTTTTCTGTGATGGTTGAGGACATTTTTATTACCTCTGGCCACTTTGAATGTGCATCCACCGCAATTAAAAACATCGAGTCCATAAAGGGACTAGCAAAATCAATGTGCACCCTTTGCCATGGAGATGAGGGCCACTCCCATGGATGCAGAGGAGCTTGTGGTGGGGCGTTTTGGACCTTCTGGCATCCTGTACAGCTCTTGGTCATCTCTTCGATTTCTCTATCGATTCCCGGCCACCACACAAACGCTCTGGCTAAGCTCTTCATTTTTACCCCTCCCAGATGACCCTCATGAAGCTCATTGAGCACTCTATCCTTCAATTTGGGTGGAATTACTACTCTGGATCCACACATCAAGGTTCCTCTGCACACTGACAGCTGTTCTCTTCTCGGCGAGAATGCTGGCAGCAGTGGTTCGCCATGTGCTGGCCATCCCTTCACCGTTAAATCATAGACCCAGGATAGTGTCGGGTCATTTCGTGTTTCCTTTTCTATGTTTGCATTCGTCACAGGGAGACATTCGACTATGGTCGAGTGGAATATCTCCACTGGATCCACTGCAAGTTCTTCTTCCACCGTCGGCAACGGTAGGCGCGACAATCCATCAGCATTCCCATGCTGTTTAGTTCCTTTGTACTCGATGTCATATTGGTGTGCCCCTAGGAAAAGGGACCACCTCTGTAGCCGTTGTGCTATCATTATCGGTACGCCCTTCTGAGGATTGAAAATGGAGACAAGAGTTTGATGATCAGTTAGTAGAGTAAATTTTTGACTGTGCAGGTAGTGATTGAACTTCTTCACCCCCCACACCAGGCTGAGGGCCTCTCTGTCAATCTGGGCGTAGTTACACTCGGCTGAAGTTAACGAGCGTGACGCAAAAGCTATCGGCCTCTCTGAACCATCAAGGAATTTATGTGACAGTACCGCCCCAATGCCGTAGGGAGACGCATCACACGCCAGTCTTATCGGTAGTGATGGGTTGTAGTGAGCCAATACTTCTCTTGAAGTGATTAGGTCTTTACTCTTCTGAAAGGCCCGCTTACATTCATCGCTCCATTTCCATGCTACTCCCGTTCGTAGTAGGGCGTTCAGTGGGTGCAGGATTGTGGACAAATTCGGTAAAAACTTGTTAGTAATTCACCAATCCGAGGAATGGCCTCAGTTGCGACACATTTTCAGGCGCTGGGGTCTTAACTACCGCTTCAATTTTGTCAGGGGATTTATGCAACCCCTCTTCATCAATCACGTGGCCACAATACGATATCGGTTTCTTTAAAAACTCACACGTGGGGCGATTGGCTCGTAGCCCATGTTCACGTAGTCTAGTGAGCACCTGTTCTAGGTTGTCAAGGTGTTCACTGTCATCTTCACCTGTCACTAGGATGTCGTCCAAGTAACACGGAGTCCCCGGAATCCCTTGCAGGACTTGTTCCATCGCTCTTTGCCATATCGCCGGAGCTGATGCTACTCCGAATAACAGTCGATGATACTGGTAAAGACCTTGGTGGGTGTTTATCGTGAGATACTTCCTAGAGGATTCTTCAACCTCCATCTGCAAATGTGCTTGTGCAAGGTCAATTTTTGTAAAACGCTTCCCTCCAGATAGTGAGGCGAAGATATCTTCTATCCTTGGAAGAGGATATTGTACTGTGTGAAGGACTGGGTTCACCGTCACCTTGAAGTCCCCACAGATGCGAACCTTCCTTGGCTCCTCAGACTTATTGTTTAACGTTTTCTTCATGACAGGAACGATGGGTGTCGCCCACTCGCTCCGGTCTACCTTAGATAACACACCTGCATTCTCCAGATTCTCCAGCTCTGCCTCGACGGCTGGGCGAATTGCATATGGTACCGGTCTGGCTTTGAAAAACTTGGGAATTGCATTCTCTTCTATTTTTATCGAGGCGGTTACAGCTTTAAGAGTGCCCAGTTCTTGTTGAAATACCTCTTTGGCGTTAGCTAAGATTGTTGACAATCGTCCAGGAGTGACATCGTCATCCTTTTTACCAGCCACCGTCATTGCCTGAATGGAGTGCCAGTCTAAGCTTATCTTTCTGATCCATTCACGTCCCAATAACGGTGGTCCACCATCTTGCAGTATGTAGAGATACAATTTCTGTATTTTCTTGCCGTTGTATTCGACAAGCACCCTTATTTTTCCTCTGGGGTATACTTTTTGCCCCGTATACGTCCTCAAGACGATGGATGTCTCTCTCAAGGGTATGTGTGAGAATAGCCGCTCATAGTCTCGTCGATTCATGACGGTTAGAGCCGATCCTGTATCCAATTCCATTTTGACTTGGGGCCCTGCTATCGTGAGGGTGACCCAAATGGTTCGGTGATCCTCTTTTGCGATTACATTGTGAAGTTTGAGACAGCTTAGTCTCTTGTTCCCGGATTCACTATCGCTCATCTGGTCTTCGGAAGTACTGTCCGTCATCTTTTGTACTTTCTTGTACGGTTCCTTAGTAGCCTTTTTGTTGTCGTTGGTCTTCTTCCCAGACCTGCAAACTCGTGCAATGTGTCCCATCTTTCCGCATTGCCTGCATATTTTGTCCTTGGACCAGCAGTCCTTCTGGTCATGGGTTGTTCTGCCGCAGCGATAACATTTTGCAAATCCCCGTGTCATTTCGTGGGTGCCGTATTCCTGTGGCTTTTGTTGTATTTCCGCAGCTCCCCTGGCTGCTGCTTCGTACGATACTGCCACGCTGAAAGCCTTATCTAGCGTCAGCTCTTTCTCTGAGAGTAACTTCTTCTGTGTTCCTTCACTCAGGAGTCCACGGACAAATTTGTCCCTTAGGGTATCTGCCAGTCCTGCTCCGAACTGGCAGTGCTTTGATAGCTTGCGTAGTTCCGTAAGGTAATCAGCATTGCTCTCATCTTTATGCCGAGTTCTCCTGTGGAATTTAAATCTTTCTGCTATCAGCAGCGGTGCAGGGTTTAGGTGTTCCTGTAGGATAGCAACAATTTCATTAAAACTCTTCACCTTCGGTTTGGCTGGAGTAATCAGGTCCCGCAATAGGCCGTACGTTCTTGCGCCCATTAAGTTTAGCAGTACCGATGCCTTTTTCTCATCGGCTATTTCGTTTGCCTCGCAATATACCTCAACTCTTTCCACATACGTGGTCCAGTCTTCTATTGCATTATCAGAGGCAGTGATATAGCCAGTCTTCGGCATCTTGGAAATCTAAAATGGCGCCTCCCGCGCTTTGCCTTCTTCCCCGCTGGATTAAGATGGCGCTTCCCGTGCTTTGCCTTCTTCCCCGCTGTTGCTAGCGCTGCTTTCCACGGTTTCCGTTGTAAACTGCAGCTCCTCGCGGCTTTCTGCGCGTTTAATTTTTTTATTTTATTATTTTCCCGTCGTCGGAACAACCCTGCGGGACTCTTGCCTCCCTCTTCTCGGGTCTGTACGCTGCCCAGCTTCGTAGCACCGACCGCGCCCTGTGTGCTCCACCCTCTCTCTCTCTCCTCTTCCCGACAATGCTGCTCGGCCCCGTTGCAAGCCACCCGCTCGAGTTCTAGACCGCCGCAGCCCAGGAAGGATCAGTGTACTACCTGCCACCAGCCCGATTAGCTGAAGCACCGTCGACAGGAACCAAGCCCCACTCTCGACAGCCTCTCCTGCAAATCTTCAACTCCGCTGACTCAGAGGCGGATGCCCACGGTCGACGCCCGTTTCTACTGTTTCTTTCTTCTTTCTGGCCTCGACCTCTGCTCACTTCGCTTCAGGGATGGATCCCATGAGGTGGTGCAGACTGTAGGTAAGTTCGTATCTGCTCGTCGCCAATATTATGTCCGTGTATAATTGAGACACGGACTGCAGGAGTTGATTATAACAAGTCTTTACTGAATGGAGACAACCTGGGACTGAAACTACAGAAGGCTGCTAGTGCCTTTTATACAGGGGTGGTCACTGCCAGTACTGCAGCCTGAGACCAGTTATTCCCTTAAAGGTACATACACAACATGTGACGTGGTTTTTCTCAACTATCGAGTGTTCACCAAAACTTAAGGTTGAATTTTAGGTAGTGGGGTAGAACCACAAACTTTGGAGTTATAATTGGGTGGTGTAATGGGGATGGGGAGCGAAATGAAGGAAGCAGAGGAATGCAGGTTTTTCTAGACAACCCATTTCCCCTGTGCTGACTGACCTCTACATTGGCACCCGGTTGAGCAATGCCTCGTTTTTAAAATGTTCATCCTTGTTTTCAAATCATTCCATGGCTTCACCCCCTCCCTATATCTGTAACCTCCTCCAGCCCTACAACCCACCAAGATATCTGCGCTCCTCCAATTCTGGCCTTTTGCACATCCCCAATTTTAATTGCTCCACCACTGGTGACCGTGCCGTCATCTGCCGAAGCCCTAAGCTCTGGAATTCCCTCCATAAACTTCTCCGCCTCTCCACCTCTCTTTTCTCCTTTAGGACGCTCCTTAAAACCTACCTTCATCTGCCCCAATATCTCCTTATGTGGCTCCTGTGAAGCACCTGGGGACATTTAGCTACATTAAAAGGGGCTATATACAGTAAATGCAAGTTGGTGTTTTTGATCAAAGGCTGAGGAGCCAATAAAAAAAAGTATCCAATAAAATGATATTGCCGTAGGCTTCACAGTGGCCCTCACCAATGATGCAAGGATCATGTGTTTGCCCATCCTGTAACAGGGTTCCATGGGGTCAGATGGCTTGGGAGCCGCCCTCAGACTAGTTTGAAGTCTTTTCTCTGCTATTTACAAGAAACCACTCCCCCTAAACAACACCTGTGGCTGCCCAATCAGTGACATATCACAGTAGTGCTGGTTCAACAAATCAGAGGGGAAACCACATTACAGCAATTTGACTTCAATGGAAATAGCCACACTTCAGAGACAAAAGAATCACATGTAATTCACAAGTCCCAGGTTGACCACTCCATTCTAGTTGGATGAGCCAAGATAAACTGAATGGCTTTCGTCATCCGCATTGGTCTCTTGATCAGGCTAAATATTAATCTACTAAGGAGTTAAAATAAATTTACTAAAAAAATGTTTTTTGATATTTAACATATATGTGACACAAAATGTAGTAATATGAACTAAATTTGATGAAACAAAGCATTATGTAACTATTTATACTCAACTTGTTATAAACAGAAAATCCACTGGATAGGGTATTTGTCCAACAGGAATATCATAGAATTGCATAGAATTACATCGAACATACAGCACAGAAACAGGCCATTCGGCCCAACCAGTCCATGCTGACATTTATGCTCCACTCGAGCCTCCTCCCATCCTTCCTCATCTAACTCGATCAGCATAACCCTCTATTCCCTTCTCCCATACATGCTTATCTAGCCTCCCCTTAAATACATCTGTACTATTCACCTCAACCACTGCATATTCTCACCACTCTCTGGGTAAATAAGTTTCTTCTGAATTCCCTATTTGATTTCTTGGTGACTATCTTATATTGATGGCCTCTAGTTTTGCTCTTCCCCACAAGTGGAAACACTAGCTCTGTGTCCACTCTATCAAAACCTTCTATAATTTTAAAGACCTCTATTAGGTCACCCCTCAGCCTTCTCATTTCAAGAGAAGAGACCCAGCCTGGTCATTCTTTCCTGATGGGTTTAACCTCACATTTCTGGTATTATTCTTATAAATCTTTTATGTGCCAACTCCAGTGCCTCTGTATCCTTTTTATAATATGGCAACCAGAATTGTACACAGTACTCCCAGTGTGGTCTAACCAAGGTTCGATACAAGTTTAGCATAACTTCTCTACTTTTCAATTCTATTCCTCCAGAAATAAACCCTAGTGCTTGGTTTGTCTTTTTTTTTATAAAACGGCCTTATTAACCTCCATCACTACTTTGTGATTTGTGTATTTGTAGTCCCACAGTGCCCTTTGCTCCTCTACCCCATTTAGATTCTTACTTTCCAAGTAATATGTGACCTCCCTATTTTTCTTACCAAAATGTAATACCTCACACTTATCTATGTTGAAATTCATTTGCCAATTATATGCCCATTCTGCAAGTTTATTAATGTCTTAGAGTTATAACGGCACAGAAGGAGGCCATTCAGCCCATCAAGTCAGCACCAACTCACTGCAGAACAATCCAGTCAGTCCCACTCCGCCCCTCTATCCCCGTAGCCCTGCAGGTTTATTTCCCTCAAGTGCCTATCCAGTCTCCCCTTGAAAACATTGATTGTCTCCGCTTCCACCACTTCCGTCGGCAGCGAGTTCCAGGTCATCACCACTCGCTGCGTAAAAAAGTTTTTCCTCACATCCCCCCTGTATCTCTTGCCCAAAACCTTAAATCTGTGTCCCCTAGTCCTTGTACCATCAACTAGTGGGAACAACCTTTCCCCGTCTAGCCTATCCAAACCCGTCATAATCTTGTACACCTCTATCAAAATCACCCCTCAACCTCCTTTGCTCCAATGAAAACAAATCCAGCTTCTCCAACCTGTCCTTGTAGCGAAGATCTCCCATCCCTGGAACCATTCTGGTAAACCTCCTCTGCACCCTCTCAAGTGCCTTCACATCCTTCCTAAAGTGTGGTGACCAGAACTGGACACAATACTCCAGTTGTGGCCTAACCAGCGCTTTATAAAGGTTTAGCATAACTTCCCTGCTTTTGTACTCAATACCTCTATTTATGAAGCCCAAGATCCCATATGTTTTGCTAACCACTCTCTCAATATGTCCCGCCACCTTCAGGGACCTATGCACATTAACTCCCAGGTCCCTCTGTCCCTGCACACTCTTTAAAACTGTGCCATTAAGTGTATATTGCCTCTCTCTGTTCCTTCTGCCAAAATGCATCACCTCACACTTCTCTATTAAATTCCATCTGCCACTTGTCTGCCCATTCTGCTAGCCTTTCTGTCTTGTTGCAGTCGATTGGTATCATCCTCACTGTTTGCCACACCCCCAAGTTTGGTGTCATCGGCAAATTTAGAAATTCTACTCTGTATTCAAATATCCAAGTCATTTATATAAATCAAAAAACACAGTGGCCCCAGCACTGACCCTTGGGGAACACCACCGTCTACCATCCTCCAGTCTGAAAAACAGCCATTTACCACAACTCGCTGTTTTCTGTCCTTAAGCCAATTCCTTATCCAAGCTGCCACTGACCCAACTATTCCATGAGCCTCAATTTTGTTAACCAGCCTTCTATGTGGTACTTTGTCAAACGCCTTCCAAAAATCCATGTACACAACATCCATTGCATTCCCTTCATCGATCCTCCCTGTTACTTCATCAAAAAATTCAATTAGATTAGTCAAACATGATCTGCCTTTTACAAATCCATGTTGACTCTCCTTAATTAGCTTAAACCTCTCCAAGTGCCCGTTAATTTTATCCTTGATTATTGTTTCTAAAGCTTTACCCACCACTGATGTTAAACTGACTGGCCTGTAGTTACTAGGATTGTCTTTACACCCTTTCTTGAACAACAGTGTCACATTTGCCACTTTCCAATCCTCGGGCACCTCCCCCACATCTAGGGAAGACTGGAAAATGTGTAATTTGTTGCAGTCCTACCTAGTATTGACTATCTCCCACAATTTGGTGTCATCCGCAAATTTAGAAATTGTTTTTAATTCCAAAGTCTAAATCATTAATATAAATTGTGAACAACTGTGGTCCCAGCACTGATCCTTGTTGGGACCTCACTTTCCACCTCTCTGCTTTCTCTCTTGCAGCCAGATAGCTATCCATTCTGCTTCTTGTCCTCTGACTCTGCATGCTCAGACCTTATTCATTAGTCTATTATGGGCACCTTATCAAAGGATTTTTGGAAATCTAGATAAATTACATCTACTGGATTACCCTTCTCTACTCTCTCTCTGTTACCTCTTCAAAGAATTCAATGAGATTGGTCAAGTAAGACTTTCCCTTTTGAAATCCATCCTGACTATTCATTATTACATTTTTGTTTTCTAAATGTTTTTCTATTTTCTTCTTTAGTAGGGATTCCATTATTTTTCCTACCACCAATGTTAAGCTGACTGGTCTATAGTTCCCGGGACAGTAGGAACAGACTGGATGTTACGCAGTTCTTCTTTTCCCAGCGAGTAGTGAGCCTCTGGAATATATTGCCGGCTGGTGTGTGGGTGCTGACTCTCTGTATGCGTTCAAGTGGGAGCTGGACTGGGGCCGAGATCACATCATATAGAAGGTGAATGTCGTTGCAGATAATACTTGGTCCATGTGATCTCTTGGACTGGTTTTGATTGTAAAATTACTCTGCAACCCCCTCAGGCAGAGTATATTTTCCCTTATACAAAAGCAAAATACTTCAGATGCTGGAAATCTGAAATAAAAACTGAAAATGCTGGAAAAACTCTGCAGGTCAGGCAGCATCTGTGGAGAGAGAAACACAGTTAACATTTCAGGCTGATGACCTTTCTGGAAAACTGGAAAAAGTTAGAGATGTAACAGGTTTTAAGCAAGTACAGAGGCAGGGAAAAGGGAGGGGGGAGGAAAGAAAAAAAGGAAGGTCTGTGATAGGGTGGAAGGCAGGAGAGATTAAATGACAAAAGGGATGATGGTGCAAGGCAAAAGAACATGGTAATGGAACAAGTAATGTAACAAAAGATGGGTGTAGAAGAAGTGTAAATGGGAATAGCAGAATCAGCTGCAACAACTGCCGTCCAAAAATATGGGGGCAGTGGTTATGAGCTGAAATTGTTGAACTCAATGTTGAGTCCGGAAGGCTGTAAAGTGCCTAATCGAAAGAGGAGGAGCTGTTCCTAGAGTTTACATTGAGCTTCATTGGAACAGTGGAGGCTGAGGACAGAGAGGTCAGAGTGGAAGTGGAGCGGAGAATTAAAGTGACAGACGACAGGAAGCTCGGGGTCACCCTTACGGACTGAATGGAGGTCACCCAATCTGCGTTTGATCTCTGCATTATAGAGGAGATCACATCTTGAGCAGCGAATACAGTATACTAATTTTAAAGTACAAGTAAATTGCTGCTTCACCGGAAAGGAGTGTTTGGAGCCCTGGACGGTGGGGAGGGAGGAGGTAAAATAGCAGGTATTGCATCTCTTGCGCTTGCACGGGAAAGTGCCGGGCGAAGGGGAAGGGGTATTGGGGGATTTAGGAGTGGACCACGGTGTCGCAGAGGGAACTGCCCCTTTGGAATGCTGAAAGGGGAGGTGAGGGGAGATTTGTTTTGTGGTGGCATCACGCTGGAGGTGGTGGAAATGGCAGAGGATGGTGGGGTGGAAGGCGAGGACAAGAGGAACCCTAACGTGGTTCTGGGAGGTAGGGAGGGAAAGGGGCGAGAGCAGAAGTGCGGGAAATAGAACAGACATGGTCAAGGGCCCGGTCAACCACAGTGGATGAGAATCCTCAGTTGAGGAAAAAGGAAGACATATCGTAAGCACTGGTATGGATGGTGGCATCATCAGAACAGGTGCGACGGAGTCGGAGAAACTGGGAGAATGGAATAGAGTTTTTACATGAAGCTAGGTGGGAGGAAGTGTAGTCAAGGTAGCTGTGGAAGTCTTATGGTAGATACTGGTCGATAGCCTATCCCCAGAAATGGGGACAGAGAAATTGAGGAAGGGAAGGGAAAAGTCGGAGGTGAACCATGTGAAGGTGAGGGAGGGGTGGAAATTGGAAGTAAAGTTGATGAAATTTTCCAGTTCAAGGTGAGAGCAAGAAACATCACCAATACAGTCATCAATGTACCAGGAAAAAGAGGTGAGGGGAATGGAGTTGGACTGGAACAAAGCATGTTCCACATATCCTTTCAGACAGCTGCTGTTGATGATTCTGCTATTCCCATTTACACCTCTTCCAGACCCATCTTTTGTTTCTTTACTTGTCCCATTACCATCTCCTTTTGACTTCCACCTTCATCCCTTTTGTCATTTAGGCCTAGAAATTCAGTTGGTAGCGCCAGCCGCTAGCGCCTTAAGAGGGCGGTAAGTGGGGCGCGAAGCAGCTAGCGCCCGGGCGCAGCGCGATCTGCGCCTCTCGCGAACTTGAGTGAACATTTAGCGGCGGCGCAAAACCGCAACGCCCGCTCAGCTGCGCGCGCAGATCCGGACGTCATTTCATGGTGCAACGCCCTTGGTGCGCCCTGAACCGGAACTTCAGTGGCGCCCCCCTTCTTTCCGCCTGGCGCTCCCAGCGACTGGTTGAGTGGAACGGTTCCCAGTCGCTGTGGGGCTGGGGGGGCGCTATTTAAAGGGGGCTCTTCCTGCATTCTTTGTGGTAGCCATTTTGGACCACTCCTTCTGTGTGAGAGAGAGAAAGATTTGCAGAGAGACAAAAGGGAGAGAGCTTTCTGCTTTGACTCAGCGCTTGCACAGGTACTTCTGGCTTTAGCCCAGAGCTTTGCAATTGGATTGATTTTTCAGTGCCATAGCCTTGAGTGGCCACATATAATGGAGGCTGCAATGGGTGGAAACGTTGGGTTTCTCCATTGCATTGAGAGGGCTCAGAGACGGAGAGAGAGAGTGCCAATCATGGCCAGATGGAGGAGGGCCAACAGGCGTCGGCACAGGAGGCCTTACCCTCCCAGGGTATACCGCCAGCACTTCTCCTACCTCAACATGTCTGAGGAGCAGTGCATTCAGAGGCTTCGATTCAGAAGGGAGGTGGTCATTGAGATCTGCCATCTGCTTCAGAGAGATCTGCAGCCTCAGCTGAGGAGCAGGACGTCTCTGTCGGTGGCAGTGAAGGTGACAGTGGCTCTCAACTTCTATGCCACCGGCTCCTTCCAATCCGCTACTGGGGACATTGCCAATGTCTCCCAGTTCACGGTGCATTGCTGCATCCGCCAGGTCACGAATGCCCTCTTCAAAAGGAGAAGTCAGTACATTTCCTACCCCATGAACCTGGACAAGCAGCAGGAGCGCGCAATGGGATTTGCAAGAATAGCGGGCTTCCCCATGGTCCAGGGCGCCATTGACTGCATGCATGTGGCTTTGCAGGCGCCTCTAGAGAATGCCGAGGATTACCGCAACCGGAAGGGGTTCCATTCATTGAACGTGCAGTTGGTGTGTGACCACAGGCAGCTGATACTAGCTGTCAATGCCAGCTTTCCAGGCAGCAGCCACGACGCCTTCATCCTGCGCCAGACATTTTCGAAGCCCCGGCTCACCCAGGAGGCTGGCTTCTCGGGGACAAGGGCTATCCTTTGTGCACCTGGCTGATGACCCCGCTCCATGCGCCCAGCACCCCTGCTGAAGAGCGATACAATGGCAGCCATCAAGAGACCAGGAACATCATTGAGCACACAATTGGCGTGCTAAAGCAATGGTTCCGCTGTCTGGACCATTCCGGGGGAGCCCTTCAGTACTCGCCTGAGCGAGTCTCCCATTTCGTTGTAGTGTGCTGCATGCTGCACAACCTGGCTATCCTCAGGACTCAGCCACTGCCAGCAGACATTGGAGGACCACCAGAGGAGGAGGAGGAGGAGGAGCACCAAGACGGGAGGGAGGCACAAGTGCAAGGGCCGTCCGTCAGTGGCTTATTGCAAGTCGGTTCTAGGCCCCCTCTCAGGGAATGGCTTGTGTCATTGAAAGAACATGAATGGACCTGCTCCGCAAACCCTGAGCCGGTCAAGGCAACAAATAGTTCAGTGCAAACATGCACAATCTGAATAAAGACAATTATTTATTTAACAAACTCTGTGCCCTTCCCGCATGACAAACAAATACAGAGAAACCCCCCCAAAAAAGTCAGACACATAACTGGCTCTCACAACCTGGAGACAATGAACAAAAGAGTTAAACAAAAATGACCATGACCCTCAGCCTTCACAAAAAAAACAGCATCTTGCCACACCACCTACTTTTTGGCCTGCGAGGGTGATCTGCCTCGCTTGCGAGATTGGCCCCTTCCCGCCCTGCAGCTCCTCCGCAATGGGACCCCAGTGGCTGCACCAAGGCTGGGGGAAATCTGCTGAGGGTCAGATACTGAGTCGGCAGATGCCCTTGGGGGACGGCCTGGACCAGCTCTGGGCCTGGAGGGCCCGGCTGCTGACTGCTCCAACTCTGCTTGGGCAGCAGCAGTCTGTCCTACGGGTGGTGGCAGCTGCAGAGGAGTGACAGTGTTGGCAGCAGGAATGCTGCCAACCTGACAGAGCACAGGCACTCCCTGGTCGGACGAGACACTGGCACTCACACGGGGCAGCACTGAAGCATGCGCAGCAATCTGCTGAAGCACAGACTGCTGGCCTGCTGCGGCGCGGCGGATCCTGCCCGATCTAGCGAGGGTGGCAGCAGTTAGTGCTCGTGTGGCCCTGATCTGTGTCTGCATCAGACCAGCCAGTGACTGCATGGCACGACTAAGCACTTGGCTGGAAGCCGCATGTGCTGCACCGAAGTCCTGCAGACTCATTGCCTGTGCTGCACCAATGTCCTGCAGACTCCTTGCCTGTGCTGCACCGATGTCCTGCTGACTCCTTGCCTGTGCTGCCGCGAATTCCTGTACACTCCTCGCCAGTGGCTCTATGGAGTCAGGTATCCTTGCCACTGCAGCCATGAGCTCAGTGTGCCTGTGCTCCGCCTGGGCGCCCATTTCAGCAAGGAGCCGCACCTCCTCTGCGCTCACTGTAGCAGGGCTGGAGGCCACACTCTCCCTCCGGGGAGAAAGCCGCCGAGCTTCCCTACCCACCCCCCGTGTTGCTGCAGCCCGCTGGGCCCCGGAGCTTCACCCTCCTCAGACCCTTCCCCCCTGCTCCCCTCCAGGGAAGACGTGTCCCCATCATGGCCACGGGCTGCCTCAGCTGAGGGTGGCACAGATGTTCCGGCTTCCTCTTCCTCGCCTTCAGAATCACTCACAGTGGCAGCTTGAGGGCCCGCCTCCTCACCTGGCGAGTCAGCATCTGAAAGCAGGGAGGTACAAGAGTTGCTTTAGCGTGAGGACAGGGCGGCAGCGAGGGAGGCATGAGTGCTGCAATGCACTGCATTGGTTCGATAGTGGCAAAGGATGCTGGTGTGAGGCACAAGTGGAAAGAGAGAGGTCAAAAAGGTGATGACCTTACCATTGCTGTCCAGAACGGGGTCGGCATCTCCAGTGGCGACTGGGCCAATCAGCCGGCCTGCCATAATCCGTTCCACTCGCTGCTCCAGATCGCCGAGGTCTTTAAGTTCAGGACGGCCTCCCTCGGTCCATTGCTGCTGCCTCCTATTGTGGACCAGCTTGCCCTGCAAGAGAAAGGACGGGCTCTGAGTACAGTGTGAAGCCCTGATCTTGGCTGCACTGCCTCCCATGGTTGAATAGCCCTGACCGTGTCAAGCCCTGATCTTGGCTGCACTGCCTCCCATGGTCGATTAGCCCTTACAGTGTGTAAAGTGGTGAATGTGCATGTGAGTTTCATGAGAGGCCCATAGGTGTTGGATGAGGGCTGGGCATTGGGGCTTTCAGGACCCTTTGGCCATAAAGTGAGGTGCACATGCAGGGATGAAGAGGATACTGGAAAGGGTACTCACCCCGACAACCCGAGTGAGGTCGTTGAACTTCTTCCTGCATTGCGTTGGGGTCCTGGGTACCACGCTGCTGGAGGTCACTCTGTGTGCCACCTCCCTCCAAGCTTTTCTATATTCGTTGGGCAGTGGCCTCATGCCACTGTCAGGAAAGAGGATAGGTCGTCTGCACTCCACTGCGCCAACCAGAACCTTCAGGGCCCCCTCACTGAAGCGCTGCGCTCGCTCCCTGGCCCTCTCCATGGTCGTAGGCGTAATGATGTTGCAGCAGGTCTGTCCAGGCCTAGAATCAGGGCTCCAATGTGCAGGGCCTGGCTGCAAGCCAAATCGACCCTCCCCCTTTAAGAGGTGACCGGCGCCAGCGTGACTGCCTGCAATCGCTAACTGGCTGCACCTGCGCTGCGCCCGCCCTCGGTGGTAGCGCCTCGGCTCGCCGGCTTAGCACCTTAGGATAGTCGTGCACCGCCTGCTTTAGCGCAGCAACAACCTCTTCGGGCGATGCAACTCAATTTCGCTGAAGGTGGCGCTAAGTTGCGCCAGGCGCTAAATTTAGCACACGCTCGACTGTAGCGCCCCAAACGTGGCGATACTGAATTTCTAGGCCTTAATCCCTCCTGTCTTCCACCCGGTCACAGAGCTTTCCTTTTGTTCTTTACTCCGGTCTCCTCTTTCCCTGCCTAATTATTTGCTTAAAATTGGTTACATCTCTAACTTTTTCCAGTTCTTACGAGAGCGGAAATGTTAACTCTCCTGTTTCTCTCTCCACAGATGCTGCCTGACCTGCCGAGTATTTCCAGCATTTTCTGTAGTTTTTCCCCTTATTGGCTTTGGGTTTTTTCTCTCTTTTTGCCTCTCCCAGTAGATTATATGGCTGCCAGGAGGGGAGGAGGAAGAAGTGTTTAGCCATGATGCTCCGGCCTTCATGGCGTGGGGCAAGCTTGATGGACTGGCTGGTCGTCCTGCCTGTCATTTTCATATGTTCATATAACAGAATCTGGAGAAATGGTAGGAATTGGGTTTTAAAAGATAAAAGAGCTGCCTTGGTTAACAAAACGGCAGAGCAGATGATGCTGAACGGCCTGTTCCTGTGTTCGTATTGACGTAAATAGCAGGGTCTTGCAGTAAGAGAGGCTGGTTGACCTCCACCATAAAGATGTCAAACCAATTAAATATTATAATAGTGATTGAGATTTGGTTTTATAGCTCTGCAGAATGAAATGTATATTCCTTTCACAAGTAGTGTGACTTATACCGTGTTTAACTGAAATTATGAATGCAAATTGCTTATAGATTGTTTAGGAAACTATTACTGTACCTATAATTAATCAGAAAGTTGCATAACACATTATTTGTTTTGGTAATCCAGGAAGGACAACAATTTTTTTTTTGCCTCTCCCAGGAGATTACATGGCTGAGGGGGTGGGTGAGAGGTGGGGGAAGGGAAGAAGTGTTTAGTCATGATGCTCCGCACATCATGTTGTGGGGCAGGCTTGATGGACCAGTTGGTCTTTTCCTGCCCATCAATTTCTTATGTTCATATTGAGATTGCTCAGAAGTGATGACCTTGACACCTTCGGCATTAAAAAGCAGGATTGTAAAACAGTGCTGAAGTTCTTCAGAATAATTGTTGGGATCATTCAAGGGCTCAGAAGAAGACCCTTTCTGGGAATAAATGAGGATAAAAATAGGCTGAGTTTGCCAATCAGAAGTAAAACTTTGTCCAACATTTATTAAAGATTTCCATTCACAGTTATTCTTATCAAGGATAATTTACCAATTTTGAACTTTAATCTATTTTTGGAAATATCGCTCTTTCATTATTTGCCAATTCTGAGGCTATTTAATAATTGTAAATAAAAAGTTCATATAGTTCTTAAAATCTGGTCTGTGTTTAATACAGTAAATGCCATCTTAGAGGTTTTGGTAGTGCACCATGAGACGATGCTAAATTCAAAAGCTGGAAATTAGCATCAGTGAGGAGAGAGGGCGTATGCGTGATCTCCTCACTCCATGAGCTGCCACAGCAACGGGCTCCTCATATGCAGCTTTCAAGGGATCTTGATTGGAATTATAAGGGGCTCAGGTGACTAGGTGAAAGCAGCTTTAGACACTTTTACACTGACATTTGTTGCGTCCAGATCATGGTACACTGGCACCCATGCACCAGCTCCTCGCTGTTAAATCAGCTCTCCTTTTCCACCAGCTGTCATAGACCCACTTTTTGATTTAGCAGTCTAAACATGGGAAGCTGGTAGACAGACACCCATCTCCTGCAATCCAAACTAAAGATGCACTGATGTAAAAATTGTTGCAGTCTATTTGGAGTTCACACTGGCATTTGCCAGCAGACATGTAGCCCCAAGGATCCAAACCAACCATTAGATGAAGCCCCAGCGCCACAGACCAAAGTTACATAAGAGATAGCTATGACTATTCCAAAACGTGGGAAGCTTAAAAAAAATTAAGTTAATTTTTCATCTCAACATCTGCCAGTTCACAAAGGAAGACTCACAAATATAATTAGAGCACCTTCTCCAAAACTGAAATATTCCATCAAATTTAATCTCCATTAGACACTTCTAGGGTGAAGGGAGAAGCAAGGCATAAAGCTATTGGGAAATATCAAAAGACCAAACAAATTATAATAAAACTACTATTTCCAAACTAAATTAACTTCTGATATAAACCAAATAGGCCAAGGGCAGCAGTGAGATCGGATTGTCTACACTTAAGAGTTACACAAGAGCTTTACTGTTACCCAACCCAACAAATCAAGATCAGTGTAGGACTGACTATTCCTCTGCTCTGGTCAAGGGATAAGTCAACCATAGATACAGGTCTGTAACACAGAATCAATAAAAAGCTCATGTACCCATGACAACTTCTGTCTCCACCTATTATTTTTATCATGTTAAATAAAACGCAACTAATTTAGGTAACATTTTTCAAAACATTTACGATAATTGTACAGCCAATCTTTTGCAATGAACAGTTTTCAACGAGAAAGCGATCATCCAGTAAAAAGACAGCCACAGCCGTTCATCGGCTTGTTAGTATAGTTGTTAGCAATCTATGTGGATTACTGCTTTTCAGCAATCTTTTCTCTAATCTACTGTATTTCTATGATTTCTAAAATTGTCAAAGATTATTTGCCCAATAAAATTATTACAAACTGGATGGCCACCAAAGTGCATCTTCCATTCAAAAAAGGACACGTCAGAAAATGGTTTGAAAATAAATTTCTGTTTTAGTTTTATATTCACAACTACATCAACAGTCTTCACCAGTGTAGCGTTTATATGACCCCGTAGTGCATCAGGTCACTAGCAGATCTAATGACAAATCAATTCATCAATTATTTCATTTCCTGTTTTTATTGAGTTAGCCATTGATTAATTCAATGACACAGCCCAAGTGAAGAACTGACCTTTGAGACTGATGCCAGAGATGTCTCATGCCTACTTATCAGCAATTTTAATCTAACCTAAAATACTTGAGAGAGAGAGAGAGAGAGAGAATTACTGTGAATGCTGCTACATAAGAAAATAAGAAAGATCATGCACCTTAATGAAGTGCAATGAAAGCCTAGTCATTTTACCAGCTTTTACTCTGTATTGGACTCGATGAACATTTTTATTTGGATCCAGAAATGCAAGCCATCATATAATATTATGTCCAAACAACGTATTTCCACTGCAGCAGAGGATCTGCTTTATCAAGTGAAGAAAACAAATCTAGACATGGGGTGGGATGGTCTTAGAATCACATAGAATACAGGCTTGTCCAATCACTCTCTGAACTAACCTTAAGGCTTCCCATGAGAAGAATCTTTAAAGTGAGGAAGAGGGCCAACTATTGGGCCAGAAATTCCAGGCCAGAAGCGTGAGTACGGTCGGCTTACTCACGCTTCTGGCCGTTGGAAATGCCGGCGTTCAGCATGAACAGCGCATGCAGGGAACGCCGGCATTTCCAGACCTCGAGCGCGTGCGACTGCACAGGCAGCGCTTGCGCAGTGAACTTCGTGGATTTCATTCATGAAATCCGTGAGGGTAAGTCCTTAGAAGTTACACTTGGAAAAAGCAAGTGTAAAGTTGTTCATTGGCTGCGGAGGAAGATATATTTTATCGTGGAGCTTTTGAAATGCAATATTTTTGTTTGGGAAAGGGAGGGAAGTTATTTTAAGAAATTTTAAGTAAGTTTTAAAGTTTAATTTTTTTTTTTTTTTTTAAAAAGGGTTTTCAGAACGGTAGGTAGAAGGAGCAATTGTGGCTGTGTGAATGGAATGTGAGAATGAGTTATGTATGTATGTCCACATATATTCCTTTACGTATATGTATGTATGCTTTATATTCCTTTACTAATGTGTATGAATGTATGTTTTTAATTATGATTTTCCAATAAGTTACTTTCTCTGAAAGTCATAATTAAATAATACATTCATACACATAAATAAAGGAATATATACATAACACGCAAAGGAATATATACAGACATACATACTTTCAGAAGCTCCACGATAAGAAATATCTTCCTCCGCAGCCTGTGGAGCAACTGTACCCATGCTTTTTTCATGTGTAAGTTGTAATGACTGGACCTCACTGAAAGCATTAATGAAAGCGGCGAATTATACTGTGCACGCGCTGCCTGTGCAGTCGCACGCGTTCTGCCTCTGAACCCCTTCGTTCAGAGGACAGGAAATGCCGGTTTTCCCCACATGCACTGTGAATGCTGAAAACCGGCATTTCATCCGGCCAGATGCGTAAGTACCCCGACCGTACTAGCGCATTTGGAAGGGAATTACTGGGCCAACATTTTACATGTCAATAAAATAAAAAATTTAACAATTGCACGACTTGCCCCCTCGCATCTGCGACTGAGGGCCCAAGGAGGTGCATTGCGCAAGAGGTCATCATCGTACGTATCCTCACACTGTTCCCTTTGGGAAACTGTATGAAGTGGTGGAAGGATTTATGGCCGTGATTAACGCTCATTCCGTGACCGTAACCATCTTTGAACCAGCCATTAGGGTGGTTAGTCCTATGGCGGGAGGGTTTTACGGGCTCCCACAACCCATCTGAGGGGGGGGGGGGGGGCCACCAACACCCACGGACGCAAGTATCCCGCTGGATGTCCACCCAGAATTTAAAGTTGGAGCTCCGACTCCACTTGCCGGGACTGTCTGGAGTGGGGTTCAAAACCCTACTCCTTCTGGCCCAGCGGCGGGGATGCTTACTGCTACGCAAAAGGCCCACTCCGCACAAAAGGTGACACCCATACGTTTCCTGCGCCTTTTCCCTCCCCGTGACTGGAGCCCTATGCTGCCATTTCACGTTGCTAATTGGATTGGGCCTTTGTCATAGCGGTAGGATCCCCGCCGCTGGGCCAGATCAGGGTAGGGTTTCGAACCCCGCTCCAGACAGTCCCGGCAAGTGGAGTCGGAGCTCCGGCTCTAAATTCTGGGTTGACATCCAGTGGGATATTTGTGTCCGTGGGTGTGGGTGGCCCCCCCTCCTTGTATAGCTTGTGGGAGCCCGTAAAACCCTCCCGCCATAGGACTAACCGCCCTAATGGCTGGTTCAAAGATGGTTACGGTCACGGAATGCGCGTTAATCATGGCCATAAATCCTTCCACCGCTTCATACAGTTCCCCAAAGGGAACAGTGTGAAGACACGTATGACGACGACATTGCTAAATAAATAAATGGAATTTAAAAAATTCTTTTAGGGCTTTTAAAAGTCTTTAAATTGCTTTAATTCTCTTTAAAACTACTTCAGATTACTCAAAATAATGTAAACATTTTAAAAAGTTTATAAAAGTTACCAAAATCTTCAAAAAACTTCCAAAAACCTATTTAAACTGCTGCTTTGCATGTAAAAATCCTTAGCAGCTTGACAGAAACATTGGGGGCGTGTCCAGTGAAACTGAGACCTCAAGGGGCGTGTCTCACTCACACTGCACGCTCCTGGCTTCGCGCTGGCTGCACTCCTGGGCGGCGTGACGTCATACGCTGCCCGGGAATGTGCTTTCTATTTCTGCAAGTTCAGGCGTCCCAGAAGCTGATCGGCACGAGCGCGGGGTAAGTGCAAATACGGGGCTTGCACGCGCTGCAAGCCCCGTTCTGGAATTTCTGGGCCATTAAGTCTTCCTCACAAATGGACTAAATTCTGTAATCAAGTTCTTCAAAAGGTTATCTGACAATTTATGGAATTAAACACTAAAAATGATCTCTATCATGTAAATGATGAATGTGATAGAATTTTAATTGTGCATCCTGTGCATTCATACATTATTAAAATAAGCTTTCTAGTGGTTAAAATTAAGAGTTCATAAGGCTTTTCGTTCATATTTTTACCAATTTAATCAGTATTGTGTTCAACAGCATGACCAACTTCACAGAATATCTATCATGCATTTCCATGTACCAATCTAGTCATTTCATGGAAGTAAAGAACCCTCAGGCATGTACAAAATTCATATATTGCTTTGATTCCAAGTATGTCCAATTTGTACACCTCGTGATACTGGCAGCTCTCAATATGCCCACCTGCAGGAATTGATATAGTGAATATAGTTACAGAATTCCAGCAGAATATTTATTATCCTGCATAAAAGTAGCAGAAAGCTGAAAGTTACTATTGTTCATTTCTTTTAGTTTGATAGTGAAGTAGACAAGAGATCTGGGACTGTACAAATACAGAAAACATTCTAATTAAAAAGCAGCTAGAATGATTTTGGGGCCCACATAGCATTCATTCCAAACTTAGTATGGAGTTTTACATCCTGCAATGTGTATTATTAATTGTCATCATAACCAGGATATAATAGCGCCTGATGTGTAATGTAGGTTAGACAACTACAATATTACCCATGTGACAACAGGTGGGGATCAGAAGTTTGGATTCAGATCATCTGCATTTGCTACATTGCAGCTAATGTGAACAAGTATAAAAAGATCTACAGAGAAAAATAAATCTGCATTCAGAAAAACAAGAGAAAGTAGATATCAAAATATAGCTGTTGCTCAAATTCGAAAGTACCTTCAGCACACATATCCCGAACCCCAAAGCGCATGCTGCAAGAAATGAGGGGCAGAAACTATAAACAGCAGAGCAGACAGGTTCCCTGCAGCAGACCACATTTACTGTGTATTCATTTTTCTGCAAAAGAGGAAATATAGTTACCATATGTGGAATTATTTTTCACTTGGACAGTATTCCATCCTGCAATCGTCTTCAGTCAGAAGTAGTACAAACAAAATAAACCGGTAAAAAAAAAGTTTCTTCCAAAAACATTTTTCATTACTCTTTCCCATCTGTTCCCAGCATTACTAAGTAGATTAACACTCAATAAATTCTCAGTAGGCTACCCGTGCTGCAGACTGAAAAACATTTTGATTTCCTCATTTTCCAAGATGTACTTAAAGTACTTTTATGGGCAAGTATCACCTTTTCTATGAAAATTTGCAAACTAGTAACCATTTTGTAATTCAGAAAATTGTCAGTTTCTATCCCCCCAATTATGGCTGACATTTTATTAAATTTCTGTATTGTAAATCTTACATTTTACTTTATAGAACAAAGCAATTTCCCTTCCTTTTCGCCTAATCAATATGAGAGGCTTAAGACTCAAGGCTCTAGAATATCAAGCCTTTGTTTTTATATTCATCTCCTGGCCACTCAAACATTGATCATGGACATCCATTCACTAAATGCATAGCGATTTTTTTTTAAAGCCTGAATTTCACATACTATACTGGGGGCATTGGCATTTTGACAGAAGGAAGCCTACTCGGTGTGGTACTGGGCCTTACAGTTCGGAAAGGTTCCAGGTTCAGTCACTGATCTGTGCAAAGTTAACTGATGTCAGTCAAAGTGGTAGCATGAGTACCATAATTACTATTTGAGCTGCTGGCAGGAAAATAGAAATTAACCAGCAATCCTGCTCTCTATCTAGCAATCCTTGCTGGAAACTGGAATGTGTGAATAGCCTGCCAATATTGACTAGGCTCTTGATACTTGGACAAAGTACCAGATAAAACCAAAATATACCCCAGCTTCAGTCATCACTTTCAAGGAGAGAAGCTGTGATATTGGATGAAAGAGAGACCAAGAATGACTGGGGAAAAACTGGGATATTTCCACACAATGAGAAGAACGGAAAAGTTAGATAATATACCATAGGCACCATTCAACAACTTTCTAGCTCCTGGATTAATAACAATACCTGAGACAAGGGCTAAACAGCCAGTTTTATGGATTTATCAAGGAACAAAATTTAAGGTGGTTGTGGAGAAGACTGTAGCTCAAAACTATCCTGCATTACTAGTTTGACTGGTCAGCTACTGGGGGACAGCAAAGGATATATGTATGTATGTAAAATCAGATGAATTGATACTAACTGTAATCCATTAGAAGCCACCCAGTAGATAATTGTTAAGCATATGCATGCCACATTTGTTACATGCACAAATGTGGGAAATCTTATTTTGTTTTTGTTTTTTTACCCAGTTTTGTGTGTGTTGGAACTGTGTGGATGTTTACGTCAACTAATTAATTCAACTGGATAGGGTAGGGAGGACCAGGGTCACACTTAAAAGTAATGTAAGAGCATAACTAGGTTTGATGTTAGCTAGTTCTTCTTTCCCCAGAGAATAGTGGATCTGTGGAACAGGTTGCTGGCTAGTGTAGTGAACGCTGATTTGACATATTTCTTCAAGAGAGCAGGATCTGTTTCTGGCTGGGGTGCAAATCACCTCTTACAAGAAGTAGATACTCTATAATATAAATCAGGGTAAATGTGGTTTTCTATACTAGTTTTGATTGCCTAAAGGGGTTGGAGAGGAATTTTCCAGATTATTTTCATCCTTAATTAGCCTGGTTTTTAAATCTGTTTTTTTTTGCCTCTCCCAGGAGATTACATGGCTCTGAGTGAGTCGGGAGTGTCCGTATCGCAATGCATAAGACATCACAACTATAAGGGACAGGCTAGATGGACTAGTTCCTCTTTTCCGGTCCATCATTTTCGTATGTTTCTTTCCTCATGGAGAATTCCACTGTAGTGGGCATGGCACTTAGCAATCCAAAACAAATCATAAATGCTCATTAATCTTCAAAATATTTTCCGCATTCTCTACACCAAGCATCATAGCATAGTCCCTGTACTTGAGGACAGGCACCTTGGCTCTGGGCAATGCCACTCAGCAATTGGCTACTGAGTGTTTGAGCACATCTCAACATGACTCATCTACATTCCCTCCTTATGGGCTACCATCAAATACCTCCAATGATGGGAGTGTAAATCTGCATCGTACCATTCAATTCAATTCAATTTTATTTGCCATATGTACTAGTACAATGGAATGCTTACTCCCCGTAGGGACCACTCCAAGTTCGAGTGGACACCATTCACACTTTACATATCCACCAACTGACTTCACTTTACTAGATGGTTCCTCATTATGAATGCAAGAAGCCATTACAAATAAATTTCTTTACAGACAATGACCTAAAATACCTACAAGCACAACTCTAAACCAGCTCAAAAGCCCACTCCAAAACCATGCTTGCCAGCTTCCTGAGCTTCTATGTAAATTTCCAAAACTCCATGTACATATCAAGTTCTGCTTGCCCATTATCCCATCCTTGCCAACTTCAAATGGCTCTTCATCCTCCAACTCATTGAATTCCAAATCCTTGCTCTTGTTCGCAAATCTCTCCACAGCCTTAACCCACTTACCTCTGCAAACTCCTCCAACTCTATGCCCCAGTACACGTCCTTTTGTATTCCAACTCAGGCCATCAGTCCATCTCTCCTCCCTCCATTCCACCATCAGTGGCATGGTCTTCAGCTAGGTCAACCTACTCTCTGGTACTCGCTTGCTAAAACCTCCACTTGTTACCCTTCTCCCCACCTTCGAGAGGCTCTTGAAAAGTTATCAATTAACCATTCCCCTAATTCTTCTCCTACTGCTCAGTGTGCTGTTATTTGTTCTTGACTAGAAATTGCAACTGGATTTCTCTGGAATTATGGAGACATGAGAGAAACAGAGATGCATTTAAAAATAACTTTTCCCGGAGACTGAATACCAAATCATTCTTCAAATTTAGACATTTGACAAACAACAAAGCTGGAACCAACAGTAGAATATTTTAAAGACAGGAACTGGACTTTTGACCATGGCCTCTGGATAATGTAACACACTTTTATTTCCCCCAAGTTTCAAGAGCTAACCTGATCAGAACTTCACAATGGAATAATCACTACCACACAAGTCAACCCTTTCCTTTCCACATAAATTTTTTTTAAAGTCCAATAATTAATAGCGAATCATTCTACAGCATAACATTCAAACCCACTGTCCACACTACTCAAACAAATCATCTTACAGGACCTTGCAACAACTTTGCTCACTGCACCATGCTATTGCACAATAGCATAACTAACGGGCAACATAACCACCGAGTGAATTCCACAATACAACTCTAGTGTCTAGATCGTACTCCATCGTGCTCTGGAGATCAACATACCTTAAAGCAGTGGTTCTCAAACTTTTTTTGGTTGAAGGACCACTTTTCAAATGACCCCCCCCCCATATCTAAATTCTAATACTGTAAACTCCTTGCACTTTTACATTTCTGAATGCAAAGTTCATCAGTGTCCTGTTAAAGGGACTTGCATTAAATTATGCCAGGGCTGCCCAATATAGTGAATATTGATGTGATTGGTGATGTGAAAACTTTTATCTTCCCTTCCCTTCAGCTGAAAGGTAACCCTACATGTTCAGCAATATGCTTGTTGAATACTTCACGACACAACACCTCCCTGCTCTTCCCAGAGTGGGATTAGGCTTCTGTTGGGAACACTGGCACCATTTCAGGTGTAACCCTCCACCGCCCACCTACTCATTGCATGACTGCGGAGTGTTTCAGGGTTCCACCCCCTTCCCCCCACCCTGCTGTTTACCGGCCTGTCCGCGTGGACCCCAGTTTGAGAACCACTGGATTATTCTTCCATTATCCAAATACATGGGAGGCTGCTGTCAAATCCAATTAGAAAATTACAACAAGTGTTCTGACTGACCTTAGGCAATGCTACATTACCGGATATTGGCATATAAAGTCACGTCAGTTAACTGGGCGTGTGGGCTTACCTGCAGAAATGATTTTTGACACTGGACTCAAGAAAACCATCTGGTGCAGCCAAAAAACTTGAACACCCTCCTTATCGCCATCCTCTTTCTTGTCCCTCCCATCCATCGATCAGTCTCCTTCCTTCTCCCCCCTCCCCCCTTTGTCTCTCTCCCTTTTTCTTTTTCCCTCTTGCCTCTGGTCTCGCTCCCCAACCCCTCTGGTTTCTCGCTCCTGCCCCCTCCTTCCATTCTCTCTCCCTCACCTTTCTCTGTAACTTCATCTCTCTCTCTCTCTCTCACTCTTCCCCATCTTCCTGTACCTCCATCTCTCTCTCTCCATATCTCACCTATTCCTCTCTGTACCTCCATCTCTCACCCAGTCACTCTTCTGTACTCCCATTCCTCTCTTTGTACCCCATCATCTCTCTCCCTATTCCTCTTTGCACACCTGCTGTCTCCCTGCCACTCTTCCCTATTGCTCTCTCCTCTCTCTGTATCTCCATCTCTCTGATTATCTCTCTCTCTCGCTCGCTCTGTGCCTTCATCTCTTTCTCCCCGTCACTCTTCCCCCAAACTAACTCACTCTCTCTCTGCCCCCGTCTTTCTCCCATTCCTCTCTGTACCCCATCTCCTGGTCACTCTCCACCATCTCCCCATCTCCCACCAAAGTCTTGCCTTCAGCTTCACCAGATTGCACTCGCTGACTCTGTCGAACTGCTCTAACAAAAGTTGGACCTCGTCCCACCACATCTCTGGCGGCAGCTTGCCCATGAAGAGGTTTACCATCCTCGCAGTGCGGGCGGGTAATCAGTACAGTCACAACGCAGCTCGGTCCAGGAAAGGGAGAAACTCAGAGCTGCGGCCCAACTCCAACTGCCCCCGATTCATAGAATAGTGGCCACCGCACCGCCTTCCTTGCTCTTCCTGCCGCTGTTACCCATCACTTCGCTTTGTGATTGGTTCCCTATGCTGTCAATTAACTGCTAGACCTGTGAACAGCTGATGGACAGCCAATCAAAGAATCTGACAGCTGATTGACAACCTATCAAGCATCTGCTGGCCCGCAGTCTTTCTCCCTCTCCTCCTCTTCCTACAGTGCACAGTTGCCACCGCCGCCACCATGGTAACCATTCACCACCCCGTTCAGCAGCGCCCGGCCGCTCCGCACCAGCTCACCCTCCATCACCGATTGGGGTCTTTTCGCGGACCCCTGCAAAGTCTTTACGGGCCACCACGGGTCCGCGGACCCGTTTGAGAACCACTGCCTTAACAGACAGAACTTAACTAAAATGAGTTGTGTTGCTCAACAATTCAGCAGATCCAGGCCAAATATGCTTTACATAAAATTGTTAAAGCACATTTAAAAACACAACAACAGAAAACGCTGGAAAAACTCAGCAGACCAGGCAACATCCGTGGAGAGAGAAACAGAGTCAATGTTTCGGGTCGAAACCCTTCTTCAGAACTGAGAAAAAAGCAGGAAATGCTTTTTAAAAAACACAAGCCTGAAGTCTTTTTTTGGAAAAGTAATTTCAACCATGTTGTAATACTGCAAAGGTCGTAGTGCAAGTCCATATCCAATGAGTGCGCCAGACATAAAATATACTCCCTCACAACATAAGTATGATCAATTAACAGGGTTATGATGATGTCATTTTAGCTGGACACTACAATGCAAGTGATACCAAGCAGTCTGAAACAAGGAATAGGTTAAACAATTCTAAAATGATATCCATTTAGGTACTATAGGATAGACTTTTTTTGCAAGTTACATTAACATCTGTCTCAGACCAAGAGCTTCCCATGAGCTAATCATGTAAAGATTATTTCTGAATTGTAATAGACATGTTTGTACCAATACCAGAAGCAGTCTTAGCTTACATGGCACTTTCCCACAACCTTTAGATCAACATACAACTGTGGCATCTGGTTTCTTTCAAATTCCAAAGCTTGGTGCAACAGCTGCACTGGCATTGTGTACTGCTCTGCATAGGCATGTTTCACCAAGCTGCTGAAAATAAATCTCAAATCATTGGTGGAGCTAACTCTCATTCATATAATATGCTCCATAAGCATTTTACAAGGAGCTATCGCAATACCAATGTGTAGCTGGAGCTGGGGACAAATGTATGATACTTTAACCCTTTTCAATAAACTGCATCAAGTAATAAATATCTTGAACATTCCAATACTCCCCCACCACTTTTTGCTTCTTCTCTTAACCCTTCTTTCCTGTGTTTATATATAATCCAAGTGAAGCAGACAAAGAGTTAAAGCCAGATGCTCTGCAATCCTGCTAGCCCCAGGGAACACAATCTAAATTCAATATACAACTCAATGGCCCAGAAATTCTGTTCGCAGGCCTCCCGCGGAGGGCTGCGATCTGGAAAAATCTGCGCCTGGACTGGAGGGCTCCCGGGAAGCGCAGAGTTCCGGTGCTGGGCCTCTCCAAACTGCCGGTGCTCAGGGCCCACGTATCCCAGAGGCGCAGGCGGTTCACAGCGTCCCTGGGATCACGTGGGCCATGGGGAGCCAATCAGAGAAGGGAATCTCCCTTCATACATTTGACAGGAAGACCTATCAAATATATGAATGGAGATCACCTCCAGAACATAGTAAAACTTTAAATACATTTTCTTTTTAAATCACATTTTTAAAATGACTTTAAATTACATAAATTAAGTACTTCAAACAAAAATTTTATTTTTTGATAAAAAAAATTAAGTTTTTAATGGGGCTAAAAATAAACTTACCTTTCTTAAGTATTTTAAAATGATAAATCAGTGGAATTTTTTTTTTTTTACTTTTTTCGACTCTTATCCTGGTAAAAGCAGGCCTTACACCTGCTTTTACCAGGCGCAAGAATTGTAAGGGTTTTCTGCAGGCGGAAGGTCACCAAAAAGCGGAACTATCCCCCCGCAAAGGCCCTTCTCCAGGGCAGCCGGAGGATCTGTCAAGAGCTTTCCTGACAGATCGGAAATGCCAGTTTCCAGCGCAAGCGCAGTGCATGCCTAAAAACGGCATTTCTGTTGGCCCTACGGGTGAGTATACAGCGCGTACCCACCCGTAGGGAACGGAATTTTTGCCCCACTAGCTTGGTTAGCTCAGGAACCTTTAAGTATCAAATAAGAATTACACGTTGGTATCAATTTAATTCAGAAAAGGGAACACGAAAGCTCACTATGCAATATTTTAATACTAAATTATTGGCAGCATTTATAAATTATGCTGTGTTATATTGTAAAAGTATTTTTAAAACCACCTTGGAGGATGATAATTTTATATATCTTCTATATATTAAACCCAGAACGTGGGGCACACATTCCATTGGAAACTCCTGAGTATCTGCAATACCTTTTACTCCTGTAGGTGACAATAATAGGTTTTTTCAATCTTAAAAGGTGTCATGCTATGTGACGCACAATAGCTGTTACTGTACTTCATTCGGAAACTATGTCATCCTGTGATTGCACGATGCGACCACCAGGTTCCTAATTTGCTCAAAAGGCTTCCTAGAAAACACATTTTTCACCCAGCATATTTTTTTTCTCCAACTGAAGTTTCTAAAGCCCAAAATAAGGGTTTAAATTTAAAAAAAGAATTTCATAATAACATGATTACATTTATCCATTGAATGTATTTGAGGACTTCACAGTCACCCAAAAGTCTGGGCTTGGATTTCATACTTTTGCCTCGAGCTCAGTGCTGAATTTGGGTTGTGCAGTCTGAGCATGTGCTTTATACCTAATATAATATATGCCAGGATGCAGTCACCTAAAATGATGGAATATTTTTCTTTAGCTTCAAGCACTTTCTACTCAGTAACTTTTCAATTGGTTTGAAAAACAAAGGAAAGATTTCATAGAATGGTACAGCACAGAAGGAGGCCATTCGGCCCATCGTGCCTGTGCCGGCTCTTTGAAAGTGCTCTCCCATTAGTCCCACTGTCCCTGCTCTTTCCCCAGAACCCTGCAAATTTTCCAAAATTTCAAAAGTTTACCGAGATTAAATTTATATTGTAGCTGTGCATGAGAAAGAGAAAAAAAATACTCTAATTATACACCAGTTGGCACTTTTGCTGTGTGTTCTATAAGCCTTAAAAAGTGCATCAAGCTAAGTGAGTCAGAAGGGGAGAGTTAAAGAGAGAGGAGTGAGGAAACCATGTCAGGGGGTCATCATCGTTGGGGGAAGCAAGAAGTAAAGGGGAGGGGAGAAAGATGGATGGAGAATTAAGGGCAAGGTGAAGATACAGGGGTTGCATAGATTGTTCAAAAATGAAGATGCAGTAGTAGGAAGTGAATAGGTAATGGGAAGGTGTAGGCCTGAAAAAAAAGAATTTGTATTTTTAAAATATCTTTTATGTCTTCAGGATGTCCCAAAGTGCTTCACAGTCAATGAAACAAGAGGATGAGAATTTTTAAAGCGAGTCGATGGTTGGTGGATCGGGAGCCAATATAAGTCAACAAGCACAGGGATGATGGATGAACGGGTCTTGGTACGAGTTAGGATACGGGCAGCAGTGTTTTGGCTGAGCCCACATTTATGTAGGGTGGAAGTTGGGAGGCCTGCCAGGAGAACATTGCAATAGTCCAGTTATGGAGGTAATAGAAGCATGGATGAGGGTTTCAGCAGCTGATGGGCTAAAGCAGGGGCAGAGACGGGCGATATTACAGAGGTGGAAGTAGGCGATCTTTGTGATGGACGGGATAGAGCATCTACTGTTCCCAACACTCCCAGAATGACCGGGAGTTGCCCGGAATCTGGGATTCCTCCCCCGAGCGCAGCCTCCAACAGCCCAGGAGAGCAACGATTTAAATTTCTCGCCGCAGTGCGTTGCCCACCCCCGCCTCCGTGTCATCACCAAGTGCTGTTAGAGGAGCCTCCAGCTCGGTCATGTCACCCACAGAAAGGCGCAACCGTGTGGCAGGCAGTCGAGAATCGGGGGTCTCTCAGCAATTGGGGGGGGGGGGGGCAAAGAGAGGGAGACTGGGGGCTCAGGAAGCGAGGGAGACTGGGGATGGTGGATCATGGAATAGGGGTCAGGGGATTTGGGCTTAAGCAAGCAGGGGAGAATGGGGTGCAGGTGCCAGCATTTCCTGCAGATCTGGAAGCAGCAGCAGCAACAGCAACATGGTGAGTGAGAGCAGCACTAAAAGACGAGCAGCCAGCAAAGGGGTAAGTGAAACCTGGGGACTTTACTGTAGGTAAAGTGAAAGATTATTTCCACTGTTGGGTGAATGAGGATCAAGGGAACGGAGACCATGGATTCTCACTGGAAGATCCAAGAGGGAAGGGAGGAGGAAGGTTCTTGAACTGAGGGCTACTAGACCGTGGATACTTCACCACATGTGGCTATTGAGGTATAGACTAAAACATAATTTCAAAGGGAATGGCTTGAAACCACGAGCAAAGATACTCAACTACAGGGTATCCAACCTTTATAAAGATAAATGCTATAACCTTTGTAGAAGTCATGTGATCCGATGTCACGCGATCAAACAGGAATGCTTCCAACCAGAGTTCGCAACCCTAATGGAGACAGAACTCAAATCGGGGTCAAATAGGAATCAGAGGTTACGAACAGTCTGGTTCAGCCTGAAACAGTGGCCAGGGAGTGGGATGGAATCGATGACAACGGAACTGAGTTTGTGGTGGGGGCTGAAGACAATGGCTTTGGTCTTCCCAATGTTGGAGGAAATTGCAGCTCCTCCAGGACTGGATTACAGACAACACAGAGGCAATGGTGATGACTCTAAACACAGGTTGGATGAACAAAAGAATTACCTAACCCAAAGTGCAATTTTATTCACATTTATCAATGGCGCAGAAACTCTCACCCCTTCTTACCCCGTTCCCCCCCAGCCAGAATTGTGGCCAAATTGCACTCATCCAATTTGTGCAACTTCTGGGCTAGTGCCTTTTAAATTATAAAATGATGTACCATTTTGTCTGGCAGGGTTAGCAAACTTGCTTGCCAGCTGGCAGAATTAATCTCTTGATTTTTTAATTCACTCTCATGATTATGCTAGTTTAATCAAATTTCAAAACATTGAAGAAACCTGGATTTTGACTGCTGATGGTTAAGTCTAAAGTCGTGGGGAGGTTAACAGAGCATGAAAGAAAAATAAATAGGCTGCAAGGCAGAAATCCTGAAGTTTCTGATTGCATCAAGGGCCTGGTGTTTTATCCTCTTTATCCTGTTGCATTGCCACAAAGTACTGCCTGAAAAAAGTGTAAAGTAATCTGAATAAGTGAATCTGGTGAGCGAATTATCCAGTTCGATCAGGATATCAATACACACACACACACATCACAAAGAATCCAAGACTGGTCCCACTTGTAGTAACAAAGAATCAGCACTGACTGACAAACATTTGACTTCTCAACCGCCAAAGTTTGAATATTGGGCAAAATGTACAAACAGCCTCCACTAGACCATCAGGGAAAAGATGACAAAAATCAAAACAAACAAAACACTAAAACCATAAAAGAAAAATGTAAACACAATCAAGCTACCACAAGCCACTGTAGCAATTAGAAATTTAAAAAAAGGAAATGAATAGACACATCTGACCCTTGCAGAGCAGCCACAATACAGGCCAGAATTTTTTTTGGTGTTACTGGAAATCACACCTCACATGTACATTTGGAAGTGCCAATTCCCCAACTTTTCTGAAATTTGGATTCTTTTGAAGAAACAAAAATTGGCTCAAGTCTGATCAATTCATGCAGATTAGCTTGCCAGTACATTACCAAAATGAACCAGTATATATTCTATAAAATAAAATAAAAAGATGCTCAACAGCAGTCAAGAAAACATAAAACTGAGAAAGGTCATTTTTTTTCTTTATTTGTTCATGGGATGTGGGCGGCGCTGGCAAGGCCAGCATTTATTGCCCATCCCTAGTTGCCCTAGAGAAGGTGGTGGTGAGCCACCTTCTTGAGCCGCGGCAGTCAGTGTGGTGAAGGCACTCCCACAGTGCTGTTAGGGAGGAAGTTCCAGGATTTTGACCTAGCAATGATGAAGGAATGGCGATATACTTCCAAGTCAGGATAGTGTGTGACTTGGAGGGGAACTTGGAGGTGGTGGTGTTCCCATGTGCCTGCTGCCCTTGTCCTTCTAGGTGGTAGAGGTCGCGGGTTTGGGAGGTGCTGCTGAAGAAGCCTTAGTGAGTTGCTGCAGTGCATCTTGTAGATGATACACACTGTAGCCACGGTACGCCGGTGGTGGAGGGAGTGAATGTTTAAGGTGGTGGATGGGGTGCCAATCAAGCGGGCTGCTTTGTCTTGGATGGTGTTGAGCTTCTTCAGTGCTGTTAGAGCTGCACTCATCCAGGCAAGTGGAGAGTATTCCATCACACTATTGACTTGTGCCTTGTAGATGATGGAAAGGCTTTGGGGAGTCAGGAGATGAGACACTCGCTGCAGAATACCTAGCCTCTGACCTGCTCTTGTAGCCACAGTATGTGTGTGGCTGGTCCAGTTAAGTTTCTGGTCAATGGTGACCCCCAGGATATTGATGGTGGGGAATTCAGCGATGGAAATGCCATTGAATGTGAAAGGTCAGTGGTTAGATGCTCGTTTGTTGAAGAGAGTCATTGCCTGGCACTTGTGTGGCGCGAATGTTACCTGCCACTTATCAGCTCAAGCCTGAATGTCGTCCAGGTCTTGCTGCATGCAGGCATTGACTGCTTCATTATCTGAGGAGTTGCGAAAGGCACTGAACACTGCAATCATCAGCAAACATCCCCACTTCTGACCTTATGATGGAGAGAAGGTCATTGATTAAGCAGCTGAAGTTGGTTGGGCCAGCACAACTATTCTTCCCACAAACCATGTACAATCCACACCATCATTTAGAACGCAAGAACATAAGAAATAAGAGCAGGAGTAGGCCATACGGCCCCTCAAGCCTGCTCCGCCATTCAATAAGATCATGGCTGATCATCGACCTCAACTCCACTTTCCCACCCAATCTCCATATCCCTTGATTCCCCTAGAGTCCAAAAATCTATCTATCTCAGCCTTGAATACACTCAGACTCAGCATTCACAGCCCTCTGGGGCAGAGAATTCCAAAGATTCACAACACTCTGAATGAAGAAATTCCTCCTCATCTCAGTCTTAAATGGCCTACCCCTTATCCTGAGACTATGCTCCCAAGTTCCAGACACTCCAGGCAGGGGAAACAACCTCTCAGCATCTACCCTGTCAAACCCCTTCAGAATCTTGTATGTTTCAATGAGATCACCTCTCATTCTTCTAAACTCCAGAGAGCATAGGCCCATTCTACACAATCTCTCATCATAGGACAGCCCTCTCATCCCAGGAATCAATCTAGTGAACCTTTGTTGCACCGCCTCCAAGGCAAGTATATCCTTCCTTAGATAAGGAGACCAAAACTGTGCTCAGTACTTCATGTGTGGCCTCACCAAGGCCCTGTACAATTGTAGCAAAACTTCCTTACTCTTATACTCCAACCCCCTTGCAATAAAAGGCCAACATGCCATTTGCCTTCCTTATTGCTTGCTGTACCTGCATGCTAGCTTTCTGTGTTTCTTGCACAAGGACACCCAAATCTCTCTGAACACCAACATTTGAAAGTTTCTCACCATTTAAAAAATATTCTGTTTTTCTATTCTTCCTACCAAAGTGAATACCCTCACATTTCCCTACATTATACTGCATCTGCCACCTTACTGCCCACTCACTTAGTCCTATATCCCTTTGCAGACTCTGTTCTCCTCACAGCTTACTGTCCCACCTAGCTTTGTATCAGCAGGAAACTTGGATACATTACACTTGGTTCCTTCATCTAGGTCATTAATATAGATTGTAAATAGCTGAGGCCCCAACACTGATCCTTGCTGTTTTCTGTCCGTTAACCAATCCTCTATCCATGCTACTATATTACCCTGTATTTAGTAATCTCCGAAAAACAGTTTTGAAAAGTTTCTCCCAGCCTTTCAAAAGCAAATCAGGAAAAACGCCAGAATATCCACCCAGTTCTTCATTACCAATTAGCTATGTTAGCTGGGAATCTCTATGTCTTACATCCACTATGCAGGGAAAAGTGCCTTCTAATCTCAGGTCCATCTTGTTTGGTTACAGGATAGAAGCTATTCGTGACTTCTGAAGATATGAGCTGTAACAGCAAATTTATCTGAACCTCCAATTGTGCCTATAGCTTCCTCCCTGCTGTCTTTGTGACCTCGAGGAAGACTGTGTCCACAGAAGTCGCCATGCAAAATACAAAATACCACACTGGTGTAGTAAGATGCTCTTTGGAGGCTGGAACTAAGACACATTATTGTGGCAGAGCAGAGGGAACTTTGGATTGACGTTGGCTGTGCTATACCAGTCCTACAATCCTCCATAAACTCTGGCCTCCTATGTATGCCCCACTCCCTTTGCCCCTCAATTGACAGCTGTGCCGTTAGTCCTTAAGACTCACCTCCTTAAACAAGGTTTCAGTCACCCCTCCTAATATCACCTTGGTTGGCTCAGTGTTAATTTGTGTCTGATTACAATTCTGTGAATCACCTTGGGACGTTTTTCTACAGTAAAGGCGTCATTGTCGACCTGGGAGTGCTTGATGGTGACACAGCCAGATTCTTCCGTGAAAACCCAGTATCGTGTTTAAGAATGTCCAATGAAAATATTGAAAAGGGCACGGTGCCATAGTGGTTATGTTACTGGACTAGTAATCCAGAAGCCTAGACTATTAATCTGGAGACATGAGTTCAAATCCCATCATGGCAGCTGGGGAATTTAAATTCAGTTAATTAAATAAATCTGCAATGAAAAGCTGGTATCAGTAATTGTGACCATGAAACTGTCGTAAAAACCCATCTGGTTCACTAATGTCCTTTAGGGAAGGAAATCGGCAAAGTCCTCCTCACTATCATCTGGGAACTTTTGCCAAAATTGGGAGAGCTTTCCCACAGTCTAGTCAAGCTATTAGATCAGATCAAAGCTCTGCCATCCTGCCACATCCAGTCGTGAATTGTGGTGGACAATTTAACAACTAACGGCAGGTGGCAGCTTCATGAACATCCCTGTCCTCAATGGTGGCGGAGCCCAGCCCGTGAGTGCAAAACACAAGGCTGAAGCGTTTGCAACCATCTTCAGCCAGAAGTGCTGAGTGGATGATCCATCTTGGCCTCCTCCTGAGGTTCCCACCTTCACAGAAGCCGGTCTTCAGCCAATTCGAATCACTCCATGTGATGTCAAGATACAACCGAGGGCACTGGATGCAGCAAAGGTGATAGGCCCCAATAACATCCCGGCTGTCGTGCTGAAGACCTGTGCTTCAGAACTAGCCGTGCTTCTAGCCAAGATGTTCCAGTACAGCTACAACACTGGCATCTACCCAACAAAGTGGAAAATTGCCCAGATATGCCCTGTCCATAAAGAGCAGGAATAATCAACATCAGTAAAAAAAAGTTATCTGGACATTATTCCATTGCTGTTTGTGGGAGCTTTCTGTGCGCAAATTGGCTACTGCATTTCCTACATTACAACAGTGACTACACTTCAAAAAGTACTTCGGCTGTAAAGTGCTTTGGGATGTCCAGTGGTTGTGAATGGCGCTAAAGAATGCAAGTCTGTCTGTCTTTCTTTTCTTTCAAATCCAATCTAGCCAATTACCACCTTATCAGTCTACTCAATCATCAGCGAAGTGATGGAAGGTGTCATCAACAATGCTATATAGCAGCACTTACTCACCAATAACCTGCTCATTGATGCTCAGTTTGGGTTCAGCCAGGACCACGCGGCTCCACACTTCATTCCAGCCTAGGTCCAAACATGGACAAAAGAGCCGAGTTCTAAAGATGAGGGGAGAGTGACTGCCCTAGACATCAAGGCAGCATTTGACCAAGTGTGCCATCAAGGAGCCCTAGTAAAAATGAAGTCAATGGGAATCAGGGGGCAAAACTTTCCACTGGCTGGAGTCATACATAGCACAAGGAAGATGGTTGTGGCTGTTGGAGGCCAATCATCTCAGCCCCAGGACATCGCTGTAGAAGTTCCTTAGGGCAGTGTCCTAGGCACAACCATTTTCAGCTGCTTCATCAATGACCTTCCCTCCATCATAAGGCCAGAAGTGGGGATGTTCGCTGATGATTGCACAGTCTTCAGTTCCATTCGCAACTGCTCAGATAATATGCAGCCCATACCCAAATGAGACAAGACCTGGACAACATTCAAGATTGGGCTGATAAGTGACAAGTAACATTCGCGCCACACAAGTGCCAGGTAATGACCATCACCAACAAGAGAAAGTCTAACCACCGCTCCTTGACATTCAACAGCATTACCATCGCTGAATCCCCAACCATCAACTTCCTTGGGGGGGGTCACCATTGACCAGAAACTTAACTGGACCAGCCACATCAATACTGTGGATACAAGAGCAGGTCAAAGGCTGGGTATTGTGCAGCGAGTGTCTCACCTCCTGACTCCCCAAATCCTTTCCATCATCTACAAGGCACAAGTAAGGAGTGTGATGGAATACTCTCCACTTGCCTGGATGAGTGCAGCTCCAAAAACACTCAAGAAGCTCGACACCATCTAGGACAAAGCAGCCTGCTTGATTGGCACCCCGTCTATCCCCTTAAACATTCACTCCCTCCACCACCGGCATACCATGGCTGCAGTGTGTACCATCTACAAGATGCACTGCAGCAACTTGCCAAGGCTTCCTCGACAGCACCTACCAAACCTGCAAACTCTACTGCCTAGAAGGACGTCGGCAGCAGGCGCATGGGAACAGCACCACCTCCAAGTTCCCCTCCAATTCACACATCATCCTGACTTCGAAATATATTACCGTTCCTTCATCGTCACTGCGTCAAAGTCCTGGAACTCCCTACCTGACAGCACTGTGCTAGTACCTTCACCACACAGGCTGCAGCGGTTCAAGAAGGTGGCTCACCACCACCTTCTCAAGGGCAATTAGGGATGGGCAATAAAGGCTGGATAAAACAAAATACAACTAGAGCTTCCGTTTGTCTCATATGGAGTACACACACTCCCGTTGCTATATCTGTGCTACTTTTCAGAAAACCAAGAGTAGGTTAATGAGAGTCGAGGCTTTGGAATCCTCCAAATGTGCATAAGAGCGCTGATGGTGTTAACCAGCTAAAACTAGAGATTACCAATACAGAATACTTGTAACCTTCCCGCTGTTTTTCCAGATAACACCAATCGGCCCATTAGAGCTTTAGCTTTCAAAGGGACATAAAGCAGACTGGGAGAATTGCAGCCCTCAGTGACATGTCTACTCTTCCAGGACCTATCATTAGGGCAAGTGACTTAATGTGGCTCAACACCCCATGATAAATCCTGCAATTTTCTACACTTCATTCAAGTAGCAAAATCTCACACAAAAGAGATCTCACACAGAGACAGTGAAAATATCAGTTTCTGAGCAGATCTGAATAATAACAAATCAATCACTCACTGCAAAAAAAACACTTGCCCTATACATCACTGAGCTATGCTAGCTAATCAATCATCAACTGAGTCCCAAAGCACTGCAGGCCTGCCTACAGCAGATATCAGATTGCCATGTGCGCCACGGAAAATCAACTCAGTTCCAATCTCACATCACCAGACAGGTCATCATGGAATCAACTAAATCCCAAAGAGAACCCAGTTACTGACACTGGGTGCTTGAGTAAGAAATTGTTTTCCAAAATCTTACTAAAATGATGACAATCATTATAAACCCTACCTGTTAGCTGGAGATTTAATAAAAATGCATTTGTAGCTTAACTGCACTATTTCAAACAAACATACATCATACTGTGTGAAAATATCAAAGACCAGTAACTGCTAAAAGATTTAAGGGAGTGATGCTTTGGAACTACTAGCCAGTTATTATACTTCAAAAACCTCAAACCCTAAACTGGTTTGAAACAGTTCACTTCAAAAGAAAACAAAACCGAAGGCAGATTAATACAACTGTAGGTGATACAGTGCACAGAAACAGCTGATTGCACCCAAAAAACATTTGATTTAAATGATTTATACTGGTTATAAATCATCATTGTAACATTGGAGTTGATTTACCTCTCTGCCCTTCAATCCATTCATTAGAAGAAATGTTACAAAATATCTGTACCTACCTAGAGCTTTCATGACGTCAGAAACTGCATTTTTTCTGAGCATGTATCTGCTTGACAATGTAACTTTGAGAAGATTGCAGGGCTGTTAAGCAGATGCTGGTTATAAAACCTCCACCAACACAACTGCAAATAAATACTAAATTCCAAGGCAATATCAACTTCCATACACATGATTTCAAGTGAAGCCAATATACCAAACCTATTATTCTGTAAGTCTACATGTATTTCTGAGTAGAGATCCTTCCAGGTGTGCTGGAAGGCAAATTCTTAGCTTCTGTACAGGAAAGTGGATTAAAGGGATATGGGAACAGAGCGGGCAAATGGGATTAGGACTACAGCTCGCGCAGGATAAACACCAACATGGACTGGTTGGGCCCAACAGCCAGTTTTCATATTGTAACTTCTGTGTAATCCTATGTAACTAATTAATACTTAAAACCATCAAAAAGAGTGTTGCAATAGAATAGCATGCCTTCCGATCATCTCTGGAACTTAGGATGGAATTATCCTCTCCTTATCTGCAGGCATAACAGCCCCAGTGAAATGAACTTGGGCAATTTGAACCCAAGTTCCTGGAGTGTATGGATCCACACCATAAAACTGCCCACAAGTGGGAACTAATTGGTAATTACACTCAAAAATGCTAAAAGAGGTTAGGTTTCATTGACAACCGTTTCTGGAAATGGAAAATTCACCCTGGTGCAGTAGGGAGTCCTCTGCTGAGATTGGGAATATTCCATGTTAAAGCTTAGATTTGGAATATTCTTCATAAAACAATGGCCCATAATAAAGATTAAAAACAGACTCTAAAATTTTGAACTAGTACCCTGTAATATGTGTGTGCCTACCTTTAGAACACTTTATAAGATGAAAAAGGTGGAAACTGCGCACAAGTGAAATAATCTAAGCGGGGGAGGGTGAAAGACCAATAGGCACAATAATTATAAGAAATCACTGCTATCAATGGTCAACCTTCCATTCAGCAGTGTAGTTTCTCTGATTCCACTGAGCCAGGGATAAGTAAAACAAACATTTTAGCAACTGGAAAGATGTTTCCAGCCTTTTCAACGAAGTACCTTTTGGCCTAAGCTAGACAGCTTTCAAACCTGCATTTCTATTTTTAAAATCAATACAAATCACAAAAATTAAACTGCAGCACAATCTATTTAGATCTAACTTTTGAATTTTGTTGTCAATGTTGGTCAGCCTAGATTTCATTTCATGTGCACAAAAAAGATTCCATCAAAATAACCAGTAAATTCACAGGACCATAGCCGGCATGGAACTTCATAATTTCCACAATACAATGCATGTAAAACTTATTTTTCTCAATGTACCTTTTATTTTTTTTAAAATTTTTTTTTAATTAAGTATTCCAGGATGAGGCTTTCTTCAACTACTCATTTGAAAAATACACATGTACCCAATTTGTAAAACACAAACATATGACTGGCCTACTCATCAAATATTGCCAATTTACTATAGTTCCAAAAATAGACACTGAAATGCAATTTTTCTCATTTAGCTTTCACTCTCCGTATACTCATACCACTCCAGGAGCAGCTGAAGAGAGGAGTTTCTAAAAGCCAAAGATAACAGAATAAATTTCAGTACCTAACTTCAGAAATGCAACAATGATGGCAGCCCCAATAAGGAGGTCAACCTCTTGAATATTTAACAAAAAATGAGTAGGTGGTGTGTTTTCCAGAAATGCAAATCAAAATTCTTCAAGCACTTAAATTATATAAAAATACAGAGATTCTTCAATGGATGGGTCTCTTTTTTGCAATTACACTATCTCAGACAAATGGTGTACTGCTTTTATGGTGTTGCATAATAAATATTAAACCTTGGTACTACAAAAGACAAAAATAGAGGCCCCACGGCAGGATCCAATGGGGTACTGTATTTATACTGAACCAGGCCAAACAACCCACGAGTGACAAAAATCACAACTGGTTCAGGAAATCAGGATCAAGAGGTGAAATAGAAATAGAACTCTTGTTGCTGTGTCTCATTCAGTACGTTTTAGTTTGTTAATGTTCCCATGTCCAGAAATTTGTACCAATTGCTTTTTTTGGAAGTTTGCCATCACTGAATTTCCAGACTGAGCATTGACATGCTGAGCGACTCATCGGATTTTTGTTTGTATTTATTTTGGCACTTTGCACCATTCTTTCCAAGACTTGTTTTCCAGTTTTGTTTATTCCCATGGCTTGTGCTCTATACCATTACTGCCTTTTTAGTAGTAGCTTGCTTGTGTTTAATCCTAAATAGAACAGAAAGCCTGTATTAAATATTTCAGGCAATCTGCATTATCTTGGTTTACAACTTTCACCATGGCCTGTCTTGCATGACCATCCTGACATCTCTGGAGACTACATCCCAGTAACTATCTTTTGTCATCATGTTGCTGATAGTAGGCAGTTAACATTCCTTCTCTTCTTTACCCTCACTCGCTTTGTGTTGTACCACTTGTTAGCCCCTTCATTTCGAAGTGCAATTTAGGGATGAGCCAAATTCAGTGAAGTGAATTGAATTGATCATGGATGAAGCCATACGAATCCAATTGTACTTCACAAATTTTTCAATAATGGCGCGCAATGGTTCATTAGCTCTTCACCATTTTCCCCAAAAGTTCTCTCTGTTAATGAAAGTAATGCCTTCCCCTCTCCAAAATATTTTGTCTTTTACTGCCATAAATAAATGCTGCTATAAATGCATTGCCGCATCATTTCTTGGGGGAAAAATAATAGAGAATGTTTAAGCCAGCAAAGCTGCTTATATATTGTGGGCTCAATCAAATAAATTTTGACATTGGATTTTTGTTGGGAAAACATGTTAGGATGCAGTCTAGCTATGTAGATGGGGAGACTGAATGCTGACTTGCCATCCGGTATTGTATTGATGGTCAGATTAAATTTTTGTTTAGCCGCTTGGAAGAAGTTATGGAGTAGTCCTTCAGTTTTTGGTTTACAATCCTTGTCCATACACAGTTAGAACTTCTTAGATGTGTCCAAATGGTCCTGGTCATTGTAATCTTAGTAATGTGTTTTGCTTGCCAAGATTTGTATTTGATGTTTTTTGTTGGGGCAGGGTTACCTCCATTTTAGATCAGTTAATTTGGTGATTGTGGTAGACACTTTCAAAGTCTCGATATTTTGTCTCTGGTGAACTGTAATTCTCTATTTCTAGTGTCAATATTACCTGCAGTGGTTTCTCAGCAGAACAATCCCCCTGTGCTGCCTCTCCCTCTAACTTAACCTCACTGTATGTATTTAACTTACTTATATATGTATAACCTGCCTGTTGGGGCCGTTGCCCCTTTAACTTACCTTTTAGGGCCATTGCCCCTTTAAGACGCGCCTTAGCGTGCTGACGTCACATCACGTACGATGTAGCGTGCTGACGTCACGGCACGTACGACGTGACGTGCGTGAGGCGGCCGCCGGCCCGACTCGGCCTTCCAGAAAGGCCGCCGGCACAACCCGGCCTAGCGTCTTCGGCCGCATCTACCAGCCGCCGGGAGCGACGCGATCTTCCGCTCCCGCGGCAAGCACCGGCTCAGCCTGGCCTCCAGCTCCCGCTCCCGACTTCGGCCTCAACGGCCAGAAACGCGACCACGCGCATCACGTGACGCCCCAAGCGTGGACAACGCGACCGAGCGTGATGAGGTCATCACGCTCCCCACAGGACTGCTACGTAGTCCTCGTGGAGTCCTCGCTGGGACACAGACCTACACCACGGTGCTCCTACAGCAGCACAGGCTCCGGGCAGTTGTATTGTCCCCATGCTTGAGTCTTGGAAATTGTTTGTCTGTAAGTATTTTAGAATGCTATAGATGATTAGTGTACACTGTATGTTGTAGAAAATGTTTAGTTGTAACTTTTCTCTGTCTAGCTGATTAACTAGTATTTGTATTTTGATACACTATGTACAGGGCTAATTTAAAGAGAATGCCTCCCAGTTTACTAAATGTACTGTGTTGCTCAGGCGTACCTAAATTTGTGTATACATATCAGTTATGCGCTTGTATACTAATGTGTGCTTCCATTTCTGTGTTGTATTTCAGTTTTACAATAATAAGAATCTTTCAGTAAAGTTTTACAAGAAAAGTCAAGCCTTGTGATTTTTATGGGAAGATATCAAGTTGTTCGCTATCTGTCTAGCTCTGCATAGCCACGCGTTGCGAGGGCAGAATACCCCCACTGTATACTATTCACCAAATTCCTTGCTGCTTTTCTGTAGTAATTTTCCCAATGTTGCTTTGTCTCACAACAAGGTTGTCTGGTCCTTCTTGTGTATTCATTTGTTGTTTGTATACAGTCATGGTACCATTATGACAGCTTTGGTCTAAAAGCAGCACAAGGCAGTTACTGTGTTTCTCAAGTATTTCTAAAACAGGTCTAATGTTTGCAGCTCTCATACTTAGTTTGCAAATTGTGCCATATGAAAAGTAAGTTGATCATACCGATAATATCATCAACCATTAATGGCATTTCCCCCCCACAGAATAACTAAATATCTGGAGCAGCATTCAATATTTAAGGTGAAAACATTCAGTATTACTAACCTCCATTAAAATATTCTTGGATACTGTGTGCAAATACGTGGGAGATTCATAGGCCAGATTTTTCGGTACCTGGGCGGTCGGCGTGGCAGGTCACGATCCTGTTGCTGCTTCCATCCTGCTGCAGAAAACGACTTTGCGATAATGGGGCCTATTAAGCCGCCCTGCGCATCAGCCCGATTAAATGGTGCGGGTCTGATGATGTCATCCATGACGCATTTTCAGCCAGTATATTTAAAGGAGCCGTGGCCATGTTGCATTTGAACATTCATCTAGGAATATGCAGGCAGCACACTGGAGGTTTTCATTGCCCCAACAGTTGGAGAGATGGTTGCACAGAGGTAGAGGGCTGCACCCAGGTTCTCCGATGACTCCCTCCAAATCCTTGTGGAGGGAGTCAGAGCATGCAGGGAGGTCCTCTTCCCTTCCAATGGGTGGAAGAGATCTCCCCAGGAGACAAAAAGAGCCTGGCTCCAAATTGCAGAGGAGGTCAACAGCAGGGATGTGTTCAAGAGGACCTGGGTGCAGTGCTGCAAACATTTCAATGATCTCATTAGATCTGGAAAGGTGATTGCAAAGCCACTCTCAACTTCATCCTGCTGTACCTCTCATCACATCCCCATCACTCTGCCTTCCCAACCCTACTCCTGCACATCCTTACTCACACCAACATACCTTGCACGTCCACCCATCCCTCTCTATCTACATTATCACATCCCCATCTCACTAGCCACCCCTCACACTCCGCCTCATCCAAATACAATCATACCAACTAACAACACGCAAGGAACCTACTTGGCAGTGCCACCCCAATCCATTAGTCTCCCTCTAAAGACATAACCCATCTATTCCTTAAACTCATTCCATCACTCTCACTCAACCTTCTCTTCTTTCCCTCCTTGCAGACGCACAATAAGAGGGAGAAGAGGAGAAGTGGAGGTGGGCCTCCATTATTTGCCACCCTCAACAGCAGAAGAGGCTGCATTGGAAATCTCAGGAGTGGCCAAGCAGCTGAAGGTGGGAGACAGAGGGGGACATCTCAGCAACCTGGTGACAGAATTACATATCATACAGCTGCATGGCATACATCAGTCACTCATATGGGGACTGATGTCATCAGCCACTGAATGGGCATCATGTGCATAATAGTATGTGCACCCATTCTTCATATAGCATATCTAACTCATCTCTTTACTCTCCCACAGGTCCATCAGGAGCCCCCCCCACTGTCCAGGAGGAAGAGTCTCCAGCCTCTGAGGGCGCAGCTTCACCAGGCATGAGCGCACCCAGCACCAGCGCAGAGACACACACCTCGGAGGGTCCCACGTGAGATAGAGTAGTGTTGTCCATCACAAGTCACAAGTGAGCAAGGGCAGATGGTGGAGACAGGGACAGCAGTGGAGACTCCTTGCCGGAGGGCGTAGGACACTCCCAGCTCTGCTCAGCTGCATGCAGAAGCGGAGCTTCGGGGGCCACCCAGAAAGAAGGCGATCCTGGAGGTGCAGCAAGAAGTGCAGAAGGCTTGGACAGGTTTTGTGAGCACGATGCCTGTAAATGTTCAGAGAATGGAGGAGTTCATCTCCAACATGAGCACCACCGTGTCGCAGGTGATAGTGACTGTCGGCTCTTCCATGGATAGGATGGCCACCTGCATGGAGCAGTGACTGGTGAGACATAACGGAACCTGCAGCAATAATGGTCAGTGTGAAAGGAATGGCTTGGTTATTGTCGGGATCGTTTATGGTGTTGCTGTGGGGTGGTGCCAACCTGTCGCAGCAGGTGGTAGCCGTATGGGTGTACAGCGCAAACTTAAGTAAATCTGGACACGATGAGGCCATCACTGGCCTCCCGGGCAGCAATGTGCTCGGGTGCTGATGCCCTCTGCCCTGGGCAGCATCAGGAGGTTGCGGAGAAGGTTGGTGGTGTTGTTGTTGGTGCTGCTGGCGTTGGGGCTCATCGTGGTCAGATTCTGAGGACCAAGGTGAGACAGTATAAACGACACCCATGCTGATGGCATAAGAACATAAGAAATAGGAGCAGAGTAGGCCATTCGGCCTCTCGAGCCTGCTCCACCATTCATTAAGATCATGGCTGATCTGATCTTGGCCTCAACTCTACTTTCCTGCCTGTTCCCCATAACCTTCAACGCCCCTGCAGCTCAAATATCTGTCTATCTCAGCCATCCAGAAAGAGGGCGATCCTGGAGGTGCAGCAAGAAGTGCAGAAGGCTTGGACAGGTTTTGCGAGTGCGATGATTGAATTTTATATTAAGTTTGAGAGTGATGTAGTTCAATCTGAAGCTAAGGTCTTCAATCTAAACAGAGGAAACTACAAGGGTATGAGGGACAAGTTGGCCATGGTAGATTGGGAGACTATACTAAAAAGGTATGAAGGTGGACATACAATGGCTAACATTCAAGGAAATAATGCATAATTTGCAACAAACATATATTCCTCTAGGGCATAAAAACTCAAAAGGAAAAGTGATCCGAGCGTGGCTAACAAAAGAAATTAAAGCTAGCATTAAGTCAAAGGAGGAAGCTTATAAAGTTGCCAGAAAAAGCGGTTAGCCTGAGGATTGGGATCTTTTCAGAAATCAGCAAAGGGGAGACCAAGAAATTGATAAAGAAAGAGAAAATGGAATGAGCACAAACTAGCGAAAAATATAAAAACGGATTGTAAAAGCTTCTATAGGTATGCAAAAAGGAAAAGACTGGCAAAGGTAAATGTAGGTCCTTTACAGTCAGAGACAGGAGAATTTATAATGGGGAATGAGGAAATGGCAGAGAAATTAAGTAAATACTTTATTTCTGTCTTCATGGAGGAAGACATAAAAAACCTCCCAGAAATACGAGAAAACCAAGGGTGTGGCGAGAATGAGGAACTTAAAGAAATTATTTAGTAAAAGAACAGTACTAGCATAATTAATGGGACTAACAGTCCATAAATCTCAAGGACCGGATGACGTACATCGTAGGGTTTTGAAAGAGTTGGCCATTGGGATAGTGGACGCATTGGTTGTCATCTTCCAAAATTCTACAGACTCTGGAATGGTTCCTGCAGATTGGAGGATAGCAAATGTAACTCCGCTATTTAAGAAAGGAGGGAAGAGAGAAAATGGGGAATTACATTTTTACTTATTTTTTATCCACATCTTTGTTTTGGCCCCTTTCCCCCCCCCCCTTTTTTCTCTCCCACATGGCAGATGTCTCCCATTCTGCCAGCGCATTTCACACCTAATCTAGAGCCGTCTCTTGTCTCCACTAGTCCTATCACCATCTCATCTACAGTTTCCTGCTTTCTGGCTCACTCCTTTCTTGAATAAGGGCGTTACATTTGCAAATAGATGGCAGGTCAAGTAGAGTTGACAGAAGCAATCTATCAATGGTGAGAGAGGTTCTTCCAATGAGATGAAACTGAATGGAGGCTTTGCTGGAAACACTTGCAGTCCACAGAAAGTTAAATCTGTGCTGGCAATGTAGTCAGCAACAGCTTCTGCCTGAAGAAAGTGATCAGCAGTGAGGTCAGAGCTTTTATAGTACCTTCAATGCTGTCAAGTAATCAGCTGGAGCAATGGCCACTCAACTCCCGCCTCAGGTTGACAGACGTGGTTCCCGAGCTGCGTGAATCCCGTGGCCATGCAGGGAAATTTGAAATGTAGGGGGAGGGGGGAAAGTCACTTAAGTGTCTGACAACAAGCTTATAATGATTTCAATTAGGTTGCCCGGCTGCCAGTCGGGTCGCTACCACACCGGCAAACACATCCGAGGGAAAGGCATGTGGGGGCAGGATGACAGTGGGTTCCTGACCCACTCCGGCTTGTTTCAAATTTCCCACCGACCCGCCTGCACAGACCCCAGAAAATTCCGGTCATAGTATTTGTAAAAAAAATGTCTTGTTCATCACATCTCTAAATATTGACATTTGAAAGTGCCACACATGCATCACACTTGCACTTAAAATGATAAGGAACATGCTGGAATGATTTAGAAGATTTTGGTAATATATTTTATACGACTTTAGATACAGGCCAATAGGTTTAAAATTTCTGCTTCAGTCAACAACATTTTCTAAGGAAAGCTCATTGTATCTGTGGCAAAAGGAATGTAGACAGGTTGTCTGGGCCAAAGCCCAGAAGACTTGAGCCCAAACTAATCAAATTATTGGTCTTTAGAATGACCGTAGATTTTCTAATGTTAATTATAGATCATGTGTCTGTAAAACAAACTAATCAAAAAAATTAAATTTAAACTAAAACTTACCCGAGGCAGAAAACATGATGGCAAACAGAGGCTCGGAAAATTTCCAGATAGTGACTCTCTGAAAATGATCAGATTCTAAACAAAGCTACCCAGTTGTATAATTGCAGAGTAACAAGTTTACAGATTCAAATTTCACTATAAATGTGGATATAGGAAATTATAATGGGGAAAAGTGTGACAAAAACATGTCAATAAGAAGCCAAGTGGTGCAGACAGAAGTGCTCGCAGGCATAGGATTTTTAATTATATATTATAAATGGATACATGTTGTGCAAGTCAGGTATTGCACTACACCGTGTCTTACTACCTCTGTATATTATTCTACTTATAAATAAATCAGATTTCACTTTAGCCACATAATGGTCTGACAGTTGGTATTTGCAGCCTTTTGAAGAAGAGAGAACATAGTAGTAGGCACCCCATGTAAGTTCTGGTGTGTTATAAAGCAATTAGAAGATTCATAGTACAGATTGAGCGTCCCAAATCCGGAGTTCTGGAATCCAGGCCGATTGGTGGCAGGGTCCGGAATCCGTTAAATGTTCCGGAAACCGGACACCCTGAGGGAGGCTTACCAAAAACGCAACCTGGGCCCAGGCAGTTCCGGACTCGGCACGTGTTTCTGATGTCCAAAGTCCGGAAATATCGCAACCTGGGCTCGGAAAAACCCGAAAACCGGCTCGGCCTCGGTCCCAAGGTTGCCGGATTCGGGACACTCAACCTGTACCTGGTGTACTAACCCATGGCACATATTAGCTTTTGTGCTTATAGGAAACTGCCTTTCTACGTTAAGCATAAGTTAAAAGTGTTAGGGGAAAGCCAAACCATAACACCCAGCTATGAACAAGAAGCACTGCAAAAAAAAAAGTTCACAGGATGTGCCATCTTATAGCATTTCTTCACAAAAAGTAATTAAGCAAGCAGATCAGATTTCTGCTCTGGCCTAGTTATACTTTGTGCCTTAAAACAACAGGCTAGATTAATCACAGCTTCATTTTAGCAGCTGATAGATGTAAAAGGGCTACCTTGATGAAAGCTATTAGGAAACGGCCATCAAGACAAACACTGCACTACTGAGATAACAATACCTTGTGCGTTACATGGTCTAAAGCTCGTCATTATGAATCTCCCAACTTTCCACGAATAACACGGAGAGATTTGCATATTATATACATATGTAAATACAGGTTTCTATTTATAAAATGAGTGGTAGTAGCAATGTGAAATCCACATCCTCTTTAAAGTTTTTTTCTACAAGGGAACAAGTAAAGGATTTTAACAAAAGGGCTATTGAAGTGGACACAAAATAGATAATTTCAGCAACAATTCCATTTAAAAGGAAAAATTGAAAACTGCCAGCCCACCCACACAAGGATCAGATTGACTATTTTCGTATTAATGATTTTATGGATAACACATATGGTTACTGGGACTATTATTAAATGTCACCATTCATCTCATACCATAATAGGCATTAAACATTGATTCTAATTATTTTGAAGCACAATGCAGATCCTATTTACTGTATGGAATTTTCAGATCGTTTGGTTTAATGTATTGTGCAGTACAAGGCACAATGCTCCTGTTATAATAAATACAGCAAATCATTTGACTTAACCAACACCATGGAAAATCCACCAGTAATATTATATTTCAAGAGTCCAGCACACTTCATAGATTTATAGTTATGTTAAAAATGAATTGCACATGACATTAATAGAATAGCTCAGAGGTAAGGAAGTGCACCCAAGAAATAATATGCAAGTAAGTCACAACCATGATGCCTCTAAAGTTGTACAATAATTGTAGGCCATCAGTGCTCATAGGTTATCTTAGATATGCTAAGAATTGCCAACGCTTTCATTCTGTTCCAGTTTATTCTCGCTTCATTTTTTTCCAATTGGGTTATATCGATATCATATTTGAATGTGGACATTTAACCCTAGCATTTTCCCTCCCTTGCCTTGGGGTACTATGCCCAATTAAAGATTCCATACTTCCACATTGGCTGAAATCAGCTAATTTGGCACACATTTGGAATAAAAACTGGGACCTTTCTGATTGTGTTGTACCCAGAAGAGCAATCATATGGATTCCCTGGAAGAAAATTGCAGTCAAGTGGTGTTTAGCTTTTCCCACATCAGAGTCTCACACATCAGAGCGCACCTCTAGAGAATTTGTAGATGTGGAAAATGCTGCTCATGACAAATTTACCAAACACATTAACTATTGTATCTATAGTTCTTGCTTGTAAAAGCAAAGTATGACGACTCAGAGCCCTGTCAGCAGCTGCCCTTATACCAGTGCCAGCAGCCAGCATAACTAGCCCAAACTTTTAGCACTGTTTATGTGGAATTAGAGCAAATATTAATTACAACTAAGGTATTAGATTACAATCAAAATGCATTCTCACAATGTATACCATCCCTTCTACTAAATTAATAATTTAATGTCCAAGTGCTTCTTTGTACAAATAAAACAGCAGATTTGATACCCAGAGTTTTGGTCACATTGGGCCAAAAATTCGGGTCGTGGGCTTCCCGCGGGTGCAAGCCCCCGATCTGCACTCACCCTGTGCGCTGACATCTGAAGCCCGGGCCTGCTTGCATTTCCTGTCACTGGCCCGGTTCAGATGTCAGCGCGCAGTGCTTACCTGATCCAGCGGCGTAGTTAGTGCGATGTGCCGGCTGGGATCAGGTGAGCCCTGTACAACCAATCAGGGGAGGGGAAGGTTCATTCATGAGTTTGAGAGTAAGAACTGTCAAACTCATGAAAACTACGGGGGCCCAAAACACGATTTAATCTTTAAATAAAAATTTAAAAAACATCCCAATCATTAAATTAAGTATAAATAAGTTAAAAGAAATAATTTAAACAATAATTTTTTTTTGTTGAAAAAAATAAATTTTTAATAAAAAAGGGTCTAAAACTAAACTTACCTTATTGTAGATTCTTTAAAATAATAAACCTGTGGGAAAAAAAATTCTAAATTACACTAAAACACCACTTACCTGTAAAAATAAATACTTACGTGTGCTTTTTACAAGCGTAAAGACCGGAGGCCTTTACACATGCGCAAATCCCCCAAAACAGAGGAAATCCAAGACGCACGCGCTGCCCCCTACAGCGCACGCGCTAGCCTCTTCAACTCTTGGGTTGGAGGAGAGGAAATGCCGGTTTTCAGCGCATGCTGAAAACCGGCATTTCCTCCGGCCAGATGCGTTAGTACCCCTTCCGTACTCACGCGTTTGGGGAGGAATTTCTGCCCCATTAAATAACTCTGTAATGCCCGTTTGCTGCAAATCAGCTGCAACTTTGCAACAGATGTGAATATATAGCTGGAACACATGTCCTCATGGGTAAGATTTAAATGTAACTGTATCATATTTCCCTATTTACATACCTGTTTCCTTTCAGGTGATGCCAGTTTAGAACCAGACAACACAATTTTGATGCGAAATTTCATTCTGTTAAAGCAAGGGTACTCGTGCTTATGGTACTGGACAAGCAACCCCAAGGTCATGATTTCAAATCCTACCATGACAAGAATGGAAAATTAATTCAATCAATTTAGTAATTTGTGGGCTGGCAGCAGATAAAATGACTATGAAAACTACTGTTTTGTTGTAAAGACCTAATTGGTTCACTAACATCCTTCAGTGGCAGAACTAGTGGGGGGAATTGCAAGGGTCCTGACACCAGCTAATCACTTTGAGGTTGCCCAATTTTGTATATCAGGACTCAGCCAAAACTGACCACTAATAATTTGCTCACTTAAGATTTAAATTCCTGATCACAATCGCAGTGCCATTGAATCCGATACAAACAGCAACATGACACTGGAGGGCGTCATCATGGCTGTGCTGTGCCAAGTTGGCCAAATCTGGATTTCCTACCTGGTCTGGCCTATATGTAACTCCAATCCCACATTATTCGGTTGACAACTAGAGATGGACAATAACTACTGCTTTTCCAGTGTCGCCAAAATCTCAAAAACAAACATCAAAAAAAGCATAATTTGTTAACTGCATTTTTACTGCAAGTAAACCTCATTAACTCTGAATCGGTATCAAATCATGAAAACCAAGGGAGCATAGCTTTTTTGGAGCATTAACTTGCTAGGTTAGAGTGCCGATACAAGTTTCAAACTCACTGTCGTCATGGGGAAAAGTGTAGTGTCCGCGCCTTAATAATACACGGACTGCAGGAGAACAATAAAACAGGTATTTACTGAACAGAGGGTACTCTTTTATTTGGACCCCAAAAAAAACCCAATTCAACTGTAAATAAACAAAAGTTCAACTAAAGCTTAACAAATCAAATTAAAATTTGGTTTTCCGTGTTGATGATGCACTCCAGTCCCCGCGGCGCCCACCGGTTGCGGAAATACTCAAGCGCACCGGCGGACACCGCGTGCTCCATCTCCAGGGCCACCCGGGCGCGAACATGGCCGCGGAAGAGATGCAGGCAATCCGGCTGGACGACCCCCTCGACCGCCCGCTGCCTGGACCAATTGATGGCTCTTTTAGCCAGGCCCAGGAGCAGGCCCACAAGGAGGTCCTCCAACCTGTCCGCTCCCCTCCGCACCGGGTGACCGTAGATCAAGAGCGTGGGACTGAAGTGCAACCAAAAATCGAGAAGCAGCCCCTTCAAGTAGTGAAAGAGGGGCTGCAACCTATCACAATCCATATAAACATGAAACACGGACTCCTCCAGGCCGCAAAAAATGCAGGCGGCCTGGGAGTCCGTGAACCTACTTAAAACCTTATTGCACGGGACCGCTCCATGCAACACCCTCCAGGCCAAGTCCCCGATGGAACAAGGGAGGACTCCCGCATAGAGAGCCCTCCATTGGGGACCTCCGCTACCGCCGGTCGGCAAAACGCCACGCCAAGGCGTGTCCGGACGGTAGACGAAGATGGCAAAGTGGAGAGTGTGCAGGAGCAGCCCGTACAGGAAACCCCTCCGCGCGGAATGAAAAGGCACGGAGGGTATTTCCTCGAGACGGCTCAAGTTGTGAGGCGCCGGTTCCCGAGGGGAGTTTCGGGTCCGGGCGCCGATGAGGAATTCCGTCCGAACGGGGGTAAGCTCGGACGGGATCGCCCCACGTGCTCGAGCCGCCTCGATACACCTAGTGGAGTCGGGGCCCAGTGCCGCTTTTACCGATTCGATGGTTTCGACCGCGAGCTGGACGTTGGCCCAGGACAGGCGCCGCGCCAGCTCCTCCGGCGCCATCCAGCCCGCTCCTCCGCCATCGAGCAGGTCCCCGACTCTGGTCACCTTGCCAGCCACAGCCCTACCCTCCGCCAGCCGCCCGAACCCGTGTTCGTGGAGGTGCGGATTCCTGAGCAGCGGCTCCCGAAGGAGAGCCGCCGCTCCTGACGGGGGAGAGCTCCGCCTGGAAGCGACGTAGTTCCAAACCCATAGTAGTTCCTGGTAGAAGACAGGCAGCTCCCGCAGGCCGGCACGCCTGCTGCCCACTTTCGCAAACAGGAGCTGCGTGTCGTAATTGAGGCCATGCAGCTGGCGGAAGAAAAACGTCGCCAGCGCACACCATCTCAGAGGATTCTCGACGTACAGGTATCTCTGCAGCGTCTGAAGACGGAAAGTCGCAGCCTGGGTGCGAAGGCACACCAGCGCCTGACCGCCCTCCCTAAGCGGGAGACACAGAACCGCGGCAGAGACCCAGTGCTTCCTTTTGTCCCAGAAGAAGTCGATGAGCTTCTTCTGAATCTTGGCGACAAACGCAGGGGGAGGGATCAAAGTGACCAACCGGTACCACAACATGGCGGCCACCAGCTGGTTTATGACCAGCGCTCGACCCCTGTAGGACAACACTCGGAGCAGTCCTGTCCAGCGTCCTAGGCGAGCGGTGACTTTGGCCTCCAGCTCTTGCCAGTTCGCCGGCCAAGCGTCCTCGGCAGGGCTAAGGTAGACTCCCAAATAGAGGAGGTGCGTGGTGCTCCAGGCGAAAGGCCTGAACTCCTCCGGCAGGGAGTCCACCCGCCACTGACCCACCAGGAGTCCGGAACATTTCTCCCAGTTGATCTTGGCGGAGGATGCGTCCGAGTAAATCTGCTGGCATTCCCGCATCCTCCGCAAGTCAGCGGGATCCGTGACCGTGAGGAGCACGTCATCGGCGTAAGCCGAGAGGACCACCTCCACGCCCGGCCCTTGCAGGGCCAGTCCCGTCAACCTCTTCCGCAAGAGGCGCAGGAAAGGCTCCACGCAAATGGCATATAACTGACCGGACATGGGGCATCCCTGACGCACCCCCCTCCCGAAGCGAAGGGGCGCCGTCAAGGACCCGTTAACTTTAATCAGACACTCCGCGGCGGCGTACAGAAGTCGGATCCGGGCGACGAAATGCGTCCCGAACCCGAATGCGCGCAGAGTCCCGAAGAGATACTCGTGATCCACCCTGTCGAACGCCTTCTCCTGATCCAGGGAAAGGAAGGCGACCGACAGACCAGCCCTCTGGGAGTGGTGGACCAGGTCCCGGACCAGATGGATGTTATCGTGGATGGTCCGGCCCGGGAAGGACTGGTCGGGGTGGATCATGTGGGCCAGCACGGTGCCAAGGCGAGCAGACATGGCCCTGGCAAAGATTTTATAGTCCGTGCTGAGGAGGGAGACCGGGCGCCAGTTCTTAAGGAGGCGGAGATCGCCCTTCTTAGGCAGCAGGACAATGACCGCCCTGCGCCAAGAGAGGGGCATCTCCCCGGTCGCCAAACTTTCCCCCAGGACCCGCGCGTAGTCGCCCCCCAAGACGTCCCAGAACGCCCTGTGGAACTCCACGGTCAGCCCGTCCAGCCCCGGGGACTTTCCCCTAGAGAGCTGGCGGAGGGCGCCGGTCAGCTCCGCCAGACTTAGCAGAGCGTCCAATTTTTCGGCGCCCTCCGGGCCAACCTTCGTCAGGTCCTCCCACAAAACTCTGCGCGCATCCTCGCTGGACGGATCCAGAGAGAACAGAGCCCCGTAATAGGCGCGGGTCTCCGCGCTGATTCCCTCCGGATCCGAGACCAGAGATCCGTCGTCGGCCAGCAGCCCCAAGAGCTGCTTACGGACCCCCCGTCTTTTTTCCAGCGAGTAGAAGAAGGGGGAGCCGCGGTCCAGGTCCCGCAGGAGCTGGATCCGCGACCTCACGTACGCGCCTCGGGACCCGACGAGCTGCAGGTCCTTCAGCACGCCCTTCTTCTCTTCGTACACCTTCCGCAGGGCCGGGTCCTCAACGACCTGACCGAGACGGGACTCCAGGTCGAGCACCTCCTTCTCCAACCGCCCGATCCGGGCCTCCCGCCTCTTGGTCGACCCCTTCGCGTACTCCTGACAGAAGAGACGGATGTGAGCCTTGCCCACATCCCACCATAGCCTCAAGGAGGGGAAGCCCCCGCTTCCTTCTCCAGTCGGCCCAGAATCGACGAAACGAATCCCGGAACCGTGCGTCCTCCAGCAGCAGGTTGTTAAAATGCCAGTACACGGACCCCCCCCGCGCGCGCAGCGGAGCGAGCTCCGCCCACACCAGGTGGTGGTCCGTGCACGGCACCGGCCGCATGGAAGCTGCCGGAACGCAGGAGACGAACGCCCGGGAAATGTAGAGGCGGTCGATTCTGGACCTTCCTCCCCCAGACCTCACGCTAGTGAAGGCGCTGGAGTCGGGGTGGAGATTTCGCCAGACGTCCACCAAGTCGAAGGACCCAACCAGGTCCCTCAACTTCTCCATCGCCGCCGGGCTTCGCGGGGGACCCGAATGGTCCCTCGCCTCGAGGGTGCAGTTAAAATCCCCCCCGAGGATGACGCACTCGCCCACGTCGATGGAGCCCAAGAGAGCGGACACTTCTTCGAAGAAGCGCACTTGCTGCGCACTGGTCTGAGGGGCGTACACGTTCACTAGATGGAGCGGCACGCCCCCCAGGCGAACAGTGACCTGGAGCAAGCGGCCCGGCACGTGCTCCTTGACCCCCAAGATCTCCGGCTGAAAATGCGGGGCCAGCAAGATAGCCACCCCGCTGGAATTGTTGGAGAGGTGACTCATGCTGACCCCTCCTTGCCACTCCAGGAGCCACGTGGCTTCGTCTCCCGGAACGGTGTGGGTTTCTTGCAGGAAGCACACCACGTACTTCCCGTCCCGAAGGACCGAGAAGTTATTGAATCTGCGGCGCGCCTCCCTGCTGCCGTTGATGTTGAGGCTGGCTATGGTTATCTTCATGTCAGAAGCATAGTGCAACCTCTACCTACACCTAACGGGGCGAGGAAGCGCAGCCGCTGGTCCGCCGCCACTTCCTCAGCAGCCCAGTGAGAAACGTTGTGAGCCGACGCAGCTCGAGCGGGTTCACACCCTCGTCCGCGCCCAAGATCTTAACGGCGGCGCGGACGGAATCGATGAGCAGCGCCAGCTCCGACCACCTGTCGAGGGCCAGCCGGACCTTATTGCGCTGACCCAGGCACGTGGCCATAAAATCCCGGAGTTCCCTTACGGAAATGAGGGGAGACTCGGCAAGGGGCACGAGGTCATCCATCGCCACGTCGGCGCTGGAGTCCGAATCGTCCTCCGTGCCCATCACCGAGTCCCCATCCTCCTCCAGGGGGTCGTCACCAGCGGCCGACCCGTCCGCCGCGCAGTGCGAAGCGAACGACTCGGCCGCGCCAGCCAGCCCCGCCTCCGCCCGGATCCCACCCCCAGGATCGGCGGCAGAGGATTTCTCCCTGGGCTCCTCTAGGGGTGCCGGGCCAGAAGACGGCGGCGGTTCAGAGCTCCCCTCCGCCTCAGACGCCGGAACGACCGGAGAAACCGGGGAGAGAACAATTTCCAGCTCCTCCAGTACGTCCGGCACCAGAGACGCAGCCAGGGGGCCATCCTCCTCCCCGCCACCAACCTCCGACCCAGCGGACGGGGGGTTTTGAATTAAAAGCTCTACCAGGACGAGCATCCCCTGGGAGACGTCCGGGTCGCATTGGGCGAGCTCATTATCCTCGAGCTCGCCCGACCCAGCCCCCAGGCTGCCCGACCCGGCGAGGGGTAACGACACCGATAAAAGGTCAACTTCAATTACTGCCGCGGGTTGTTCCGCAACCCCCCCCACGGGCAGGGTCTCATCCCCATCCCCGGGAGGCACGTGCTGGACAGACACATCTGCCTCAGCCTCCCGAGGGACAGGTGACCCCTGCCGATCGCTGGTGATGACGGCAGCGCTGGGGGGGCGGGGGGGCGCAGTACCCGCGGCGGGCGACGACTCCCCCTGCTCGGAGGGACCTTCCTCCTCCCGGTCCTCCTCCTCATCCAGGGGGTCGCGCCTTCTTTTTAGCACGGAGGGAGCGAGGGAGACCTCCATGTCTGCAAAGGCCTCCTCCTCGACTCCCTCCGGCGGAGCAGGTTTGTCGGGTTCCTCGGGCCCGAGCCCGGCCGCAGGTATTGGCATTACCGCTGCGGCGGTTGCGGCCACAGGCTCGGGCACGGGGCCCCTCCCGCTCACATCTGCCCTGATCAACTCCGCGAGGAGCGCGGGTGTAAGGGGCTCAAGGGGCAAGGGCTCACCATCCACGGGGGGACCTGCCCTAAGGTGCTTCTTTTTTCCCCGCGCCTTCTTTCCGGCCGGACACGCTCCCTCCCCCCCGCCGGAGGCCTTGGTGGCATCGGCCCCCGACGTCAACCGCGCATCAGACGTACTTGACGCGCGGGCAGATCCGGGGGGAAGGGCGGCGGCGGCGGCGCCAGCCTCGGCCGCACGAGATGATCCGGCGGCCTTGGAGGCAGGGCAGTTCCTCCTGATGTGCCCCACCTCCCTGCAGGCATGGCACCTCACACCTTCCGACGTCCAAAAGGCGCGGTAGGCGGTCCCCTCGTGGAGGACGACGAACGCCCCTTCAGTGTCCTCCTCCCGCGCCAGCTGGATAAACAGCTGGCGCCGGAAGGAGAAGACGTGGCGAAGGCTGGCCTCCCGGAAGCCGAGCGGGATGGGCGTGATCCCCGACCTCACCTCCCCAAGTTGTCGCAAATGGGGAAGGAGGAGCTCACCAGGAACATAGGGCGGGACGTTGGAAATAATGATCCTCTGCGCGGTGGCCTCGAGAGGATCCACCGGCAGGAAGGTCCCGCCCACGGTGAGCCCCTTGGCGACAGCCAGGGACACCGCCCGCTCCGACCCCAGGAAGAACACAGCCTTCCCATACATTTTCGAGGCCGCAACGATGGCTGAGGGGCCGACAACCCCAGCCATGGCCTTGACGCAGGCCTCGATGGTCATAGTGGGGTGAGTGTAGCTCTTCACCCCAAGCTTCTTTGTTATTAATCGAAAAGGTGACGGGGCAGCAGGAACAGCGGGAGCAGCTGTGGCTGTGGCTACCACTCTCGCATAGGTCCCGGCTGGCCCCGCCACCGGCGAAGATGCAGTCGCCATTCTGGGGTGCTTTTTTTTTTTTAAGGGCTACACTCACCCCAAGTCACAGGCCTGAAGGTGTTAATGGCCTCGGTGTATATATATATTTTTTTGTCCTCTATTGAGCAGAGGGAGCTGATTAAAATGAGGACACACCTCTCTCCTTATTGATTTAAATTGGGAGAGGAGCCCTCGCCCCTCTGCTCAATTGGCAATTAATAAAATAGATGAAACTAAGGTGCCTTAGAAAGACAGGCAGAGAGAGAGAGAGGTGGGGGGGTGGGAAGGAGGGAGGCCGCAAAGGGCAGTGTTGCCACTCAGGATGGTGGGTGGGTGTTGGCAGGGTTGCACTCTCCGATGGAAAAAGTCTTTGGTGATGGTGGTCTTCTGGCAGGGGGAGAAGACGTCTTCACCTGGAAAAGCTGGAGAAGCCCAGGCTTAGTCCTGCAACAGGTCTTAACGATGTAATTAAATTAAATTAAGGACTTCACCTTGGGCAGCTCCAAGCTCTCCCAGGGCAGGCAATAGAAGGGATGCTAATTAGTGGTGTGTGTGGCCTAGCTTTTAACAAGAGCACACACACACACACACTACACCCCTTGATGATCCGGCCTTGCTTCTTCTTTTCTCCCCCCACCTAAAATACAAAGTCTTGGGAGAGTGCCCCAAATAACACCCACCTGTAGATGTTCCGGATGAAGTTTTCTTCCCTCCTTTCAAGCAGTTGCTTTCTCTCCCCTCTCTCCTGAAGTGGAGGCCAAATTGGGGAGGCAGTGATAGAAAGGCCTCTCCCCTGGTTGATGTTGATGTAGGCCTCCTTTCTCCTTCTCCTCCTCTGTCCTCTCTCTCCAGGCACCTCAGTTGATGTAATGATGGTGGAGTTGGTGGTGGTGGTCCAACGTTCTCCTCCTCTTCCTGGTCAGGGGACCACCACTTTAATCCACTCTCCAAAGTCTGACTGCTCCCTCTGCTCGAGCTTGCAGCTGAACAGAAGGTAACTTAAGACTGACGTACAGAAGCCTGCTATGGCTTTATAGACAGGGGTGGTCACTGCCGGTACTGCAGTATAGAATCAGTTCTCTCTTAAAGGTACATACACAACAATTCCTCCCCTTTTAGATAAACAGTACATAACATTCATTTAACAACTAAATAATAACTAATTACAATTACAATTTTCTCTGTACTATATACATCAACTGAAATAATCATTTATAAGTTCAGTCTTTGAGGAGGCTTCCTGATCCTGACTGGATAGCGCCTTTCTCGAGTATCCTCTTGCAGCGGAGTTGATTCTGGCTCATTGTCATTGGTTGGTTTGTCAGCTTCCAATACCACTGCTTCTGAGGTAGACGCAATCTGTACTTCGGGTTGATTACCAGGTGCACCTGCTCGTGGTATGGGTTTGGCTTGTTCCTGTGACTCTAGAATCTGGTCAGCATGGCGTCTCACGATGCTCTCTCCAACGTCCACTGTGTACATTAGTGGTCCCTGCTGTGTGCATATCGTTCCTGGCTGCCATTTTTCTGTTCGGCAGTCGCGGGCCAAGACTGGTTGCCCTATCTTGAAGCTCCTGGTTGGCTTCTCATTTATGTGCTGGAATTGCTTATCCTCAACATCTCGTCTTATGTTTGGTTTGAGCAAATCCAGGCGACATCTTAGCCTTCGGTTGAAGAACATTATGGCTGGAGCTTGGTTGGTGACTGCATGTGTCGCATTCCGGTAAGCAAACAAGAAATTATCCACCTTGTGTTGTAGTGGTATGTCGTCATTATGCATTGCCTTTATGGCCTTTTTAAAGGTCTGAACAAACCTCTCAGCCAATCCATTTGTGGCTGGATGATATGGGGCAGATGTGTAATGCTTCACCCCATTATTCCTCAGAAACCTCCGGAAATCCTCGGACACAAACTGTGGCCCATTGTCGGAGCAAATCTGTTCTGGCAAGCCATTCCTGGCGAAGATGGTCCGTAGGACTGCAATAGTTTTCTCCGTGGTGGTGGAGGACATTTTGATGACCTCTGGCCATTTCGAATGGGCATCCACAGCGATTAGGAACATTGAGTCCATAAATGGACCAGCAAAATCAATGTGTACCCGTTGCCATGGAGATGAGGGCCACTCCCATGGATGTAGCGGGGCCTGTGGTGGAGCGTTTTGGGCCTTCTGGCATCCTGTGCATCTCTTGGTCATATCCTCTATTTCTTTATCGATTCCCGGCCACCACACAAACGCCCTGGCTAGGCTCTTCATTTTTACCCCTCCCAGATGACCCTCATGAAGCTCATTGAGCACTCTGTCTCTCAACTTGGGTGGAATTACCACTCGGGATCCACACATCAAGGTTCCCCGGCACACTGACAGCTGTTCTCTCTTTGGCGAGAATGCTGGCAACAGTGAGTCGCCATGTGCTGGCCATCCCTTCACCGTCAAATCATAGACCCGAGAGTGTGTCGGGTCATTTCGGGTTTCCTTCTCTATACTTGAGCTTGTAACAGGGAGACATTCGACTATGGTCGCATGGAATATCTCAACAGGGTCCACTGCAGGTGCTTCCTCTACCGTAGGCAACGGTAGGTGCGACAGCCCATCAGCATTTCCATGCTGTTTCGTACCCTTGTACTCTATGTCGTACTGATGTGCCCCTAGAAAAAGTGACCATCTTTGCAGCCGTTGCGCCGTCATCACCGGAACGCCCTTCTTTGGGTTAAAAATGGAGACCAGGGGCTGATGATCAGTCAGTAGGGTGAATTTCTGCCCGTGCAGATAGTGATTGAACTTCTTCACCCCCCCCCCCCCCCACACCAGGCTGAGGGCCTCCCCGTCAATCTGGGCGTAGTTACGCTCGGCTGAGGTTAACGAGCACGACGCAAAGGCTATTGGCCTCTCTGAACCGTCAAGGAATTTGTGTGACAGCACCGCTCCGATGCCGTAGGGAGATGCATCACATGCTAACCGAATCGGTAGTGTTGGATTGTAGTGGGCCAATACTTCTTTTGAAGTGATTAGGCATTTACATTTCTGAAAGGCACGCTTACACTCATCACTCCATTTCCATGTTACTCCAGTTTGCAGCAGGGCATTCAGTGGGTGCAGAATTGTAGATAAAGTCGGCAAGAACTTATGGTAGTAGTTCACCAACCCGAGGAACGACCTCAGTTGCGACACATTTTCCGGTGCTGGAGCTTTGACTACAGCCTCAATCTTGTCTGGCGACTTATGCAACCCTTCCTCATCAATCATGTGGCCACAATACGAGATTTGTCTCCTGAAGAACTCGTATTTGGGGCGGTTGGCTCGTAGCCCATATTCCTGTAATCTCGTGAGCACCTGCTCCAGGTTGGCAAGGTGTTCACTGTCATTTTCGCCCGTAACCAGGATGTCGTCCAAATAACACTGGGTCCCCGGGATCCCTTGCAGGACTTGTTCCATCGCCCTGCCAAATAGCCGGGGCTGATGCTACCCCGAATACCAGTCGATTGTACTGGTAAAGGCCTTTGTGAGTGTTTATCGTGAGGTATTTCCTAGATGCTTCTTCCACCTCCATTTGTAGATACGCTTGGGCCAGATCAATCTTTGTAAAGCGTTTCCCTCCAGATAGTGAGGCGAAAATATCTTCTATCCGTGGAAGTGGATTTTGTACTGTGTGCAGGACTGGGTTCACAGTTACTTTGAAGTCCCCACAGATGCGAACCTTCTTCGGTTCCCCAGGCGTGCTGCTCAATGATTTCTTCATTACAGGAATGATTGGTGTGGCCCACTCGCTACAGTCCACCTTGGACAGCACACCCGAACGCTCCAGACTCTGCAGCTCTGCTTCAACGGCTGGGCGGATCGTGTAAAGTACCGGTCTGGCCTTAAAAAATTTTGGGTTTGCGTTATCTTCGATTTTTATCGTTGCCGTTACTCCTTTTAGAGTCCCAAGTCCTTGTTGGAACACCTCTTTCGCGTCAGTTAGAATCTTTGACAGTCGTCCAGGTGTGATGTCATCATCCTTTTTATCAGTCACAGTTAGCGCCTGAATGGAATGCCAATCCAATTGTATTTTCCAGATCCATTCACGTCCCAATAATGGTGGTCCTCCATCTGGTAGTATATATAGATACAGTTTCTGTGTTTCCTTGCTGTTGTATTCAACTGGCACCCTTATTTTTCCTCTGGGGTAGACTTTTTGCCCAGTGTATGTCTTCAATACAATGGCCGTGTCCTTCAAGGGTATATGTGGGAATAGCCGCTCATAGTCTCGTCGATTCATGACAGTTAGGGCTGATCCTGTGTCCAATTCCATCTTTACTTGGGACCCTGCTATCATGAGGGTGACCCAAATGGTTCGGTGATCCTCCTTTGCGATCACGTTGTGTAACTTTAGACAACTTAGTCTCCTGCTCCCGGAGTCCTTATCACTCTCCTGATCTTCCGAACTACTGTCTGCCAATTTCTTTACTTTCTTGTACTTTTCCTTAGTAGTTCTTGTAGTGTTGGTTTTCTTTCCCGACCTGCAGACTCTTGCTATGTGTCCCATTTTCCCACATTGCCTGCATACTTTGTCCTTAACCCAGCAGTCCTTCTGATCATGGGTTGTTCTGCTGCAGCGATAGCACTTTTCTGCTCCATACGCCATTTCATTAGCGCTGTATTCCTGTGGTTTCTGTTGTATTTCCACAGCTCCCCGTGCTGCTGCTTCGTAGGATACTGCCACGCTGAAAGCCTGTTCTAGCGTCAGGTCCTTTTCCGAAAGTAGTCGTTTCTGGGTTCCTTCACTCTGAAGCCCGCAGACAAACTTATCCCGTAAGGTGTCTGCCAGTCCTGCTCCGAACTGGCAGTGCTTCGATAACTTCCGTAGTTCCGTAAGATAGTCAGCATTGCTCTCATCTTTGTGCTGGTTTCTTTTATGGAACTTGAATCTTTCTGCTATCAGCAGCGGTGTAGGGTTTAGGTGTTCCTGTAAGGTATTAACAATCTCTTCAAAACTTTTCTCCATTGGTTTAGCTGGGGTAATTAAATTCCGCAATAGGCCGTACGTTCTCGCGCCCATCAAATTTAATAATACCGACGCCTTCTTTCCATCGGCCACCTCATTTGCCTTGCAGTACACTTCAATTCTTTCCACATACGTGGTCCAGTCTTCTACCTCGTTGTCGAAAGCAGTGATACTGCCACTTTTCGGCATCTTGGGTGATTTAAAATGGCGCCTCCTGCGCTTTTTCTTCTTCACCAATGGATTAAAATGGCGCCTCCCGCGCTTTTCCTTCTTCCCCAATGGAATAAAATGGCGCCTCCCGCGCTTTTCCTTCTTCCCCTTGCTGCCACGCTGCTCCTAGCGTTCTGCAGGGTAATAGCGGCGACCCGCGGCTTCGGCGCGTCTCACTTTTCCTTCCCCTTGTTTTATTTTCGCTACGCTGCCCGGTTCTTGAGCACCGACCGCGCCCTGTGCGCTCTACCCTCTCTCTCTCTCTCTCTCTTTTCCTCCCGACGACGCTGCGCGGCCCCTTTGCAGAGCCGCTCGATCGAGCTCGAGCCCGCCGCAGTCCGGAAGGGTCAGCGCACTACCTGCTACCAGCACGATTTGCTGGAACACCTTGACTGGGGAGCCAAGCCCAGCTCTCCACAGCCTCTCCTGCAACTCTCCGAACTCCGATGGATCCTTGGGCAGTTGCCCGCGGTCGACGCCTGTTTTTCTGACTTCGACCTCCAAAAGCTTCTTCTCAGGGAAAGATCCCCGTGAGGTGATGCAGTACTGCAGGTGAGTTCGAACCTGCTCGTCGCCACTGTAGTGTCCACGCCTTAATAATACAGGGACTGCAGGAGAACAATAAAACAGGTATTTACTGAACAGAGGGTAACTTAAGACTGACGTACAGAAGCCTGCTATGGCTTTATATACAGGGGTGGTCACTGCCGGTGCTGCAGTATAGAATCAGTTCTTCTCTTAAAGGCACATACACAACAAAAAGCACCAAGGATTGGCCAACCATCCTAGGATTCTCTGCCCCGTCTCTCAGCAGCCACGATACAAGCAGTAGATTTCTATTCTACGAACAGGTCATCTGCCTGCCCTTTTAGCTGGGTAAGAGGAGAATTAGGAAAGGGAGGGATGGAATCGAAAAATGTTGAAAAAGTGGAATCCAAACTGCGTTGTGATGAAACAACCAAGGCACTTCCTGAGGGGCGAGGGAAAGGTCAATCCACACTGCACTATGTATCATTTCATAGTTGACTGAAAAACCATTAATGGCAGAGATCCAAAATCAAATAATCAGCTTGCCCTCAGATATGGGCTACAACTGGGAAGAGAACAATTTACAAAATAGGGAAGGAAAGGGGGAAGCTAAATCTAATTTGTTTTGAACTCTCAAAAAAAACTATGTTCCTGTGTACCACAAGTCCAACTTAAAACATTCATCAATGTAATTTTATGTCCTTGAAAACACTAGTGTTGTTCTTTATAACATTTATAGATGCAGTTTGTAAGACTGGTGTTGTTCCATCTTCATTAAAGTTGCATTTTGTTACTGGCAGCTAGTCTAGTTAACAGTAGACTCCCACAATAGCATCAAGCAATTTGAACCACACTGATATTCTACCATTTCATTTCAACTGAAATGTTACTGTACTGCATGATTTGAACTGGCATGGTATTGGATTTTACTTCAATGCACATTACAGAGGAACAGCATATATTATACTGCAACATCCTGTCATCCCAACGGAGATTGGAGTTCAAATTCAGGCCAAAGAAAATGAATATCTACTCTCAAGGAGATCTGGTTAAGTGCCTCCTCCCCTCACTGACAGCTGTTAAGGGTCACTGGTAAGCAGAGTTCTCACAGTTTAAGCCTAAACCTCAGACATGACTCAACTGCTGAAAGCAAAATCCATCTGTAAAAACAGCTACATTTGGAACCAAAATGATGTGGTCAATGAACACCGGTTACCTCCTTTATTGGGATCTAATAAATAGCATGAAATTCAGCAGTCTTAACTGCAAGAGGCCAAGGACAAATTGGAAGAATGAAAGCATACTCTTTTAATGTTGGGTTTTCAGTCCACACTCAGCCTACATTAATAGTTAGTAACAATCCTTTCCCCAATGTATTCTTGCTAGAAATCCTCAAATTTTAATTATTAGTGCAAGCTGATAACAGGCACCCAGATCTACATTCAAGTTTAATGTAGCTGGTGATACATTTTTTGCTGTTATCTTATGGTTAGGGTCATTTTTAACTTAAAAACCCTACATCCATCTGAAACTGTGAAATACTACATTTTCTGAGTGAAAAATCAAAGAAAAAATTCAATTTTGCCACAAAAAAAATGGGGGAAAAAGCCTTTAACGTGCTTAATATTCATTTTTGCTTGTGTATAGATTTTTGAAACAAATATAAAAAGTAGATAACATATTGAAAACGTTATTGAAAGTATGCAACTAAATCTTTTCAGCTTCAACTTAAAAAAAAATTCCGAATCAAATCTCATGTGATTCACAAATCTCAATGACAGAAAAATCATTGCAAGTTTGCAAATTCATTAATTTTTGTTGGAGAAAAAAAGTAAAAAATATAAAGTCGAAAAGAATTAAAAAGAAATTATATGGGGTGAAAGGAAGTTTAGGTCAAAACAGAAGATTAAAAAATCTTGTGTGATGACAAAACAGACTTAAACAGAACAGAGCTTTATTACTTTATTTTAAAGCTTGAATCAGCACACGTGGGCTTGTTTCTAGTACAGGCTCAAATATTTTTGAAGTTACCACCACTAAGAAAATTAGCAAAGTCCTGAATAACCACCTGCCCCTATGAAAGTTATTTTTCCAATCTGGTATCTTAACAATTCCAGAAAGAAATCAAACCTTTTACAGCTGGGAAACCTTCACAGCGATGTCAACACATCACCATACAAGACAATGAACTTGAAGTAATTCCAAGCTCATTCACATTATACTACTCAGCCCTCACATTGCCCGGCTCGGCCTGCAATCTCCTACCCAGGAGGGAACTCTGTGACCCTCTGCCCTGCTCAGCGTAAGTCGTGCGCCACTCTGGTCATGTCGTGCGCACGACTTACGCTGAACGAAAAAACTTTCGGTTTTTAGAGGTTTTCGGTAGTTCGGATAAAGGATAGTCTACCTGTATTAGCTTCTTCAGCACAGCATGTGATCGGTCAGTCTCTAGCCAGGGGCTTCATTCAACCAAAGGAGGCATCCCTGATACATTGGACCAGAATTTGCAGGAAAAAAAACAGCATGCGAACACACGCCTTTATTAATGTGCAAATCAGCCAGCAACTTGTGGCAAGGAAGATACTCTGAATTGTGAATTGCCTCAAGTTGCTGGACAATTTGCACCGCTCCACGGTTATCTTTGCAAAAACAGCTTCTCGCCCTTAACCTCTCAGTGCTTTTCACAAAGTTTCTGCATTTGCACATTAATTGGCCATTAAACTTGCCACAGAAAGTTATGTCTAGTAATTAACCACATAAGTACCCTTTTAACAATGTGATAATTGTTAATGACTGTCAATCAACCTCTCTTGCCCAGAAAGTGAACAATTAAAAGTGTGGTGTCTCATTCCTTCAGGTAGTGTATTGTTGTTGGAGATTTTAAAACTGTCCAAAAATTTTTTTTTTAAACTTACTTTTCCTTTCTCTTTATTTCTCTTTCTGTACCTGATTGGACATTGAATTCATGCACTCTAATTCACCCTCCTTCTCCTGTTTATTTTTTAATCCTTTAATATCATTGGTTAAGGAGATGCACTGTCTGTCCTGTTGTTCACTGAGGTCCCAGATGCCCTATTACCCTCGTTGCGCTGTTATCAGCTCGCACTTCCAGCAACTTTGTGGGCAAAAAATATTTTGAGCTGAAGGGTGCAGGAACAAGTCTAACTACCAGGGCATGCCGTGAGATGCCCAGCTCCAGCAAATTCTGACTCCATCTTCAAGTTATACCCTTAGTACTACACGTAATCATTTTGTTACTTTTTTTTTTTAAGTTTAAAATAAAATCACAATCATAAAATAGCTACAGCAAAAACTGAGTACTAACAAAATATATAGAGAGATAGTTCTAACACACCGTTCTCATTTCTAATTCAGCAATGGATATTCCGAAAACTGCTATGTCCCAGCAAGTTCCTGCCAGAAATACGGAGATTAGCTTTTTTCTGAAAGTACAAGAATTAAATTTCAGTGAAGAAAAAATTTTCAACAAACCTTTTAACCTGACCTAATGGGCTTTTGATTAGAAATATAAAACCTACACACAAGAAAGTCTTATTTTGGTCATCGTTTCACTTTGAAATATTGCCTTCAAAAGGACATTCTGCCAAAACATTCTGCACAAAGCTGCAGGTATCTTTCAGGGCTTGTTCACTGTGTAAATAAATATTTAACATATTTCTGTTTGATTTAACAATTTTATAACTGTAAAAATCTGCATCAAAGCACTTTCTCTACAGTGCAAATATGTTCACCTCAAAAGGCACAAATTGTATAGAATCTGCAGAACTCAATATTTCCTCTCTTTGCTATTATCTTTCAAATAAACACATTTGCTTCAATTTAATGCTAGATTTAACTTCTACAATAAATTTAAATTATGTTGCAAACAACCTGGTCTTGGCCCCAAGTATGTTTAAAATCTAAGGGCTAGATTTTCAGTATAGACAGTTTTGGGGCGCTAACCTTAGCGCCCGCCCCAAAGTAGCGCCCCGTTGCCGGAAATTCAGTGGCTTCGCCCTAAGAGGTTGGTGGAGCGCTAAAAGAGGCGTTCCACTACTATCTTTAGGCGCTAAGCCGGCGGTGCAGAGCGCAGCGCCCGAGCGCAGCGCACGGCAGACACTCTGGTGCCACTGAGCTCTTAAAGGGGAAGGGTGCATGTGTTTTTGGAGCAGGACGGAGGAGGAGGGGAAGGAGGAGGCGGAGGCGGAGGCGGAGGAGGAGGAGGCCGGTAACATAAATACACCGTTCACAACAACACACTGGATCCTTCCACACAACACATGCAGACTGCCGTTTATAGTGCAGGAGGAGTGCCCTTTAATTTGCGCTCCCCAGGGTGTGTTGCGTTCCATTTTACAAACGCTCTGGACGCCAGCCGCACAATGGGGCGGTCCGACTGAAGTTTGGAATCGGGGCGGCCAAAGGGCGTTGCACGAGGATGTGACATCATTTTCTGCGCGCGCATCCGGGCGGCCGCTAAACTTTGCGCCGGCGCTAACGGCCAACTTAATTTGGGGCGGGGCGCAAACTGCGCTGCGCCCGGGCGCTACACGAATAGCGCCCAAAAATCACTTCTCTTAAGGCGCTAACTGCTGGCGCAAGCAACTGAAAATCTAGCCCTAAGAACTTTAGTAATCTACTTCAACTCTAGACCATAAAAGAACCCCATTTCTGCCACTAGCTAATCTCCTTGAAGAGAGATGCAGGGGGAGGGAGAGGAAAGAAATTAAAGCAGGGTCTGGTTGGGGTCATATTGGTTCCATAAAATACTGAATGATCACAGTAAAATTTTCAGTGAGATCCATCAGGTTTCTATGGTCCTTATTCCATGAATATTAATAAAGACGAAACTCTACTGGCACTCTTGGTGAAAGCTTACTTTCAAGCTAGCTTTTCCCAAGCTAACTGTTCCTGTATCCCTGTTACAAGCTACTTGAAACAATTCTACTATTTTGGTGTCTGAGAATGAGAGAGAGCAAGAGAGAAAATAAAAAAGAGGCAAAAGACAGCATATCCAATTCATATTACAAGGGTCGGGGAGGGAGGGGGTGTCATATGGTTACACCCTGGGTTATTCTATTGTATAATTAGATATTGGGCAGTATGGCACACTCCTGAACGCAGAACATTCAGATGGCTTGCGAGGGTGACCAGCCCCACTGTACCTGAGCGAATATCTCAGACCCAAAACTTGTAACGCCCCCAGTCTTCAACACAGGCAGCTTTGTTACTCTGCTATCACACCACCAATTACACACTCTGCACCTGACATATAATGGTTGAAAACAGGCTTGACGGGCCAAATGGCCTCCTTCTGTGCTGTAACCATTCTATGATTCTAAAAGCAAAACTAAAAAACACTATTCAATGTACCAACAATAACTGGCAGTGAGTTTAAGCCAGTAACTCAAAGTCAGACTTCTGCTGCTGACATTCATAAACTACAAGTGATTTTCTGCTTTGTATTACACTACCCGTCACCGAGTCTCACATATCTCCAGCACAGGCACAATGGGCCGAATTGCCTCCTCCTGTGCTATATCATTCTATGTGCACACACTTGTGCTATAAATGTTTTTCCATTCTAGGAGTCTATGAGCACTTCTCTACCAACAGAAACAAAAGGAAATCATCAAATCAATTTTTGATTGCTGTATGATATTGCCAAAAAAGTGAAGTTTCCTATGTGTTAAACCAGAACGATCACGGTGTCCCTGAATGAAAAATATTACCACACTAATGTCACAATGCATCAATGGGGTTGTTCTCCTTAGAGCAGAGGAGACTTGAGAGGAGATTTGATAGAGGTGTTCAAAATCATGAGGGGTCTGGACAGAGTAGATAGAGGAAAAACTGTTCCCATTGGCAGAAGGGTCGAGAACCAGAGGACACAGATTTTAGGTCATTGGCAAAAGACCCAAGGGGACATAAGAAAAAACTTTTTTTACTCAGCGAGTGGTTAGGATCTGGAATGCACTGCCTGAAAGGGTGGTGGAGGCAGACTCAATCACGGCTTTCAAAATGGAGTTGGATAAGTACCTGAAAGAAAAACACTTGCAGGGCTACAGGGAAAGGGTGGGGGAGTGGGACTAGCTAAGGTGCTCTTGCAGAGAACCGGCACGGGCTCGACAGGCCGAACGGCCTTCTTCCATGCTGTAACCATTCTATGCAACACGTTCAACAGATCAGCAACTCTGATATCCCAGATATTAAAATTCTGTAGAAACAAGACTGATAGAGGAAAATGAAAGTTCTGAACAAATCACATTATGCTTACTCACCTGTATTATCACAACTCATTTGGAAAAATAAACTATGAATAAAGCAGACATCCATTCAGCATCCTAGATTGTTTTTTCATGGTGCAGCATGGTTCATAAGTGGAAGTAGTCCTCCATTGCCTCACCCATATGGATGTTCTTCATGCCTGGGCCTATGGCAGGCAATTCAACTACAGCCAAACTGATCCTATCCTCATTTGGCATCAATATGCATACACATTCCAATGCTGCCTAGTAAATCAGGAGCAGGAGGCCTGGTTCACTTTTTCCCCTGCCTACCCAAAGGTCAACAGCAGCACCCTACTGCTGCATTGGCTGAGCTCAGTTAACTCGGCACAAACCAGAGGTCAAACCTGGACTCTTCCAAATTTGTGTCCTCTGGTTCAATACCACATCAGGCGGTACACAGAGCCACCAAGCCATTGGGGCAGCTTCAGTAATCTGTTCCGTGAAATGGTTGGATTTGTTATTCTTTACCCTACCCTCACAAAGGAAAGTTTGTAAACATTTTCTCTCCAAAGTTATCATTTTTATAACAATTTTATATTCTCGTTAAGAATAACAGTGACATTATCAGCGCTCAAGGAGTAAATTGGACAGCAACTTCCGGTGACCGCACGTGCGCAGTTAAACGCAGAAGACAGAAAGTTGCTGTCCGAGTTGCCCTGCTCCTCCACAAGCTTCGCTGCACCAGTACCTCACTGAGACACTCAGCGTTGAAATACATGAAGGGTGTGAAGTTGCGGTACTTACCCACTAGTTAGCCACTAAACAAGCCAGAAAAAGTTAGGGCTGGTGCATTCAAGTGTAAGTGAATTTTTAACGGCGTTATAAGTCTTAATGTTGGCCAAACAACCTTTCTGGCACTGAAAATTAACTTTTACAAGTGTGGAGTCTCATTCCTTCAGATTTTAATTATTGTTGGCAATTTTTTTTTTAATGAATATTTTTTTTACTTTTTCCCTTTGTCTTTTATCTCTTTTATCCCATCTTGCTTTCTGTACATGATTTTACATTGAATTAAATATTCTAACTTACACTTCCTGGTTTAGACTCTGTGCGTCTCAGTAAGGATTCTTCAATCTGATTGGTTAAGGAGACACACTGTTGCTTTCCCTGTTCATTCAGGTCCCAGATCCCCTGTAGAGGGCGTCGTGCTGTTTTGGCTCTCTAATTACTGCAAGTTCCAGTGCAAAAGCACATAAATTATGTGGACAAGTAGAAGTGTAATGAACACCTATCACTGTTCGGTCACCGCTGACTGCAAAATCCGAGTCATTATGAAATTCATAGCAATGGTGTTCCATTTCTATTCCTGTATATTACACTAAAAAAAAATCACAAAACTGGTTCTGTAAATGTTTTGAGTAATTATAGCTACAAAATATAATTTAAAAAAACATTATTGTAAGGACAGTTCAGATTCAAAGGATACCACCACAGAATCTCTTACATGCAAGCTGTCCATTTCTATGAGCAAGACTAAAAATGCATCTGAAGGAATTAAAGCATATGGGATGTTAAGTATTTCTATGCTAATTATACTGCAGTTTCTCCAAGGTTCAACTGTATGGGCATATTAAATTCAGATTAGTTTTGTCTAGCTGTGGCACGTTAGATTTTTTAAAAATACCAGTGGTTCTCCCATAATGACGCTCACAGAGGAGGAGATGCTATTTTATAATTACAGTCTTACTATCTAACACACAATGTATATAATAATAAAGTTGATTTCCTGTGACATTGCTCATGGATGAAAACAAAATTCTCTAACTTCCTGGAACTATCACTATGCTTCTTTCCCATCTAATTTTTTGTGTTGCTCCCAGCCCTTGACTTCTACCCATTTATCTTTCTCTCTCTCTGTATGGCTATCACATACTTTTCTTATCGGTGTGTCGACCAGTGACTTTTCAGATCGTTTCTGTCTCACTTTTTTTGTGTAACTCTAATGTCTCTACCAATCTTGGATAGCTTCCTTTACTGAAAGTACTAAATATACCCTTTTTATGAACAAAAAGGTGGAAAGCAGCATATTATTGGGTTGAAGATGGGGATGTGGTCGGGAGAGACCATCAATGGAATGCTGCAATATGGATGACAGAAAGAGAAGCTGGAATGAAGTACTGGGGACAGTGGCCAGACACAAGGTTGGGGTATAGAAGGGAGGGGGCTGTAGCATGGAAGAAAGTGGAGAGGAATAATCATGGACAGCATGTGGGATTACAGGATTTTGAGGATGACTTGGCTCTGTAATCACTCATGGAAGAAGGGGGCTGTGACTTGGGGGCAATGTTCCCCCTAAGGTGCGTGGCTGCACACCAGTTGGGAGGTCCCGCACAGGCCACTCACCAGCTGCTGCCACTGGAAAAGATACCACACATGCCCCTCCGCGCAAATTTAAAGGGACCCTGCACCAAAAAGAAAATTAGGGAGAACATTGCTTGGGAGTGCTCATGGAGGTATTTTCTGGGAGGAGTTAAAGTCGTTATGATTGAAAGCGGGTAGGAAACCCAGTCAACCCACCTCCACGCAAGTCTCCCAGGTGTCGGGTCTGTCAGCAGAGAACTGACCCGACACCAAGTGGCAGGGAATATAATTTATATAATTAAATGGCTTATTAAGAGCCAATTTATAGTTATTTTGCGGCTTCCTTCCAATTTTACATTCTCCCCCATGGGTTATCCGCTGCTCTGGGAACACGCCAGCTCACCCTAGCGTGATTTGAGTCTGCCTTGATGTTTCTGATAAGATGACAGCTGCAGAAGTGGTGTAAAGGATGCCATGTTGCAGATGGTCAGTTTCAGAGTGCAGAAACTTTTGGTTACTTCATTTGTAATACATATAGAGATTTCTTTAGCTGGCAAGTGTTTAGAGGCAACTGTATATCCAGTGCCACCTCATTGGGACAACCTCTCTCACCACTGACATCGCTTCTGTCATCTCACCTGCAGCTGCCATCTATTGCAGCAACATCGGTGCCCTTGGAAGAAAATCAGACCGTAGTCCTCTGAATCCTTCCACGATCAGCCCCAACACCAACATCACCATCACCATCCTTCTCCGCCATCACCTGATGCTGCACAGGACACAGGGCATCAGCCCCCAACAACATTGCTGCCTGGGAGGCCAGCGATGGCATCACCATTGCCAGATTTACTTCACTTGATGCTGTTAACCCTGGCTGCCATATGATGCGCCAGGTTGACAACATCCCACACCAGCACCATGAAGCACCCCTTTAATGTCCAAGCCATTCCATGCATACTAATCACTATAGCCGGGGGGGTGGAGGTGGAAGAGTAATGTCTGAGCAATCACTGGAACTCAGTAAGACACTTCTCAAGGTGCGCTCAGATCTGTCCAATAAGAGACAGTGTTGTCATACAGTGAAATCTATTTTTCCAACACAGAAACTTCACATGGACATTGGCTAAACCTCTCAAGTGCCTACCCTTGTGTGTTGTTAGTTGGTATGCTTGCAGTAGGATGAGGGCGAGTGTGAGGGGTGGCTAGTGAGATGGGGAAGTGATAATGTAGATAGAGAGGGTTGGGTGGAGGTGCAAGGTAAGTTGGTGTAAGTAAGGATGTGCAGGAGAAGCGTATGGAAGGCAGAGTGATGGGGGTGTGTTGAGTGGCACAGCAGGATGAAGCCGAGAGTGGCTTTGTACTAACATTTCGTGATCTATTGAGATCATTGAAAGGTTGGCGCCACTGCAGCCAGGAAGCCCCAACAACATACCTGCTTTTGCCCTCCTGTGCAATGTGCAACCAGGCTGCGTTGGTGTACTGGAAAGGTCCCTTCTGCCCCTGGAAGGAAAGAGAACCTCCCAGCATGCTGTGACTCCCTCCATAAGCATATGGAGGGAGTCATTGAAGAGCCTGGGTGCAAGCATCCACCTTTGTGCAGGGCTTATTAGTGTTTGCAGCACCTCAATGCTGTAAAACACTGACAGAACAACTGTCAAACTCAATGTGGCCGTGGTCCCTTTAAGGAAACCGGCTGATGACGAGTCATCAAATGACATCATCAAACCTGCTTCCTGTTAATTAGCCGGGAAGCCCGCAGGGCTTAATAAGGCCAATCAAGGGAAAATCCCTTTGACAGAGCAGCTGCAGTCAGGATCGTGACTGGAACTCAGAAACTAGCTCTCCCGCCACCATCCCGCCTGCGCTGAGAAATTCGCAGCCACAGAGTCGAAACCAGTGTATAAAGTAGGAAGTATAAACTAGCTTTAAATCATATACAGAAAGCAAAATAATGACTGGAAAAAACAGATGGTGTTCTGGACTTATTACATGCAGATAGCACCCTCTAGTGGTAGTTAGTGTATAGCAGTGTTAGTGTATAGCATTCGGTTATTTGACCTTGTTGCTGTTTGACCCGGAAGTAGTATTCCAGGAAGAACCTGGCAAAGTTATGAAGAAAGCTACATGAGGGATTCTCAATCCTGTTCCATCTCTTCTCATACGCTAGGCAAGACGCAATGTCCGTGAGTATCTTTGTTTAATAACATGAGAACAACCTCGTCAGTGTAGTATTTTGACAATACTTTGTCTATAAGAAGTAGTTAGTTACCGAAGTTTAGCTCCAGTGCTATTTAGTTATACAATTAGTCTATTCTATTGTCATAAACATGTTTATATCTTATGTAACATCTAATGTATAGTACTCAGTTCTATGTACAAAACATACTTTGTCTTTGTTTACAGTTTCACAAATTTGTTCAAGTAAAGCTTCAAAACAGCAAACCCGCTTCTCGAGCAATTATTTGAATGAGTGTTTAGCTGGCTGGATAACTAGGTAGGAGCACATCTAGCGAGACCAGTACAGATGGGATTAAGAGAAAGAGACAATAGAGATAGACAGAAAAGGTTTTAAATCTCCAACACTAATTAACTCCCAAAGGAATGAGACTACACTAGCAAAATTAAATTTTCAGGGCCAGAGAGTTTGTTTGGCAGTACTCATCACTAATCACGCCGTAAAAAATTCACTTACTCCTGTATGTAGCAGCCCTAACCTTTTCTGCCGTGTTTAGTGGGTAATTAAGCAAGTACCCCAACTTCACGCCATTCCATGTATTTCAATGTTGTGTCTATTGGTGAGGTTCTATTACAGCGCAGCCTGTGGAGAAGCAGACCGCAACTTCCGGATTTCCACATTTAACTGCGCATGTGCATATTCCAGAAGCTGCCATCCGATTTACTTCGTAATAATGGTGAGCGCTGACAGCCTTATCGTTATTATTAAAGATATATTGGCCTGGATTTTGCATTATGAGAAGTAAGCCAAAGGTGCCATATAGGACTGAGTATAATTGAAGTGTGAACATTGCTTGGGATGAGAGAGAGAGAGAGAAAATATATAATATAAGGTGGCCATTTCACTCATGGATCAATCTTTTGACAACAAATAATTATCACCAAAAAATATATAATTCAGTAATTCTCAAACATTGTTGGGTTAAGCACTTAACAGGGCTCAAAGTTACAGAGATAGGGACTTGCGAGGCCATAATGGGAGCCAGTTTAGATCAGCAAGGACAGGGGTAAAGGGGGAGTAGAACTTATTGCTAATAAGGATGAATACAAACAGCAGAATTTTAGATGAGCTATTCTAGAGGTTGGGGATGGTCAGCAGACAAGGAAAGTATATTCAAATAATCGAGTCTGGAGGCGAAAAAGGCATGGCTAAGAGTTTCAGCAGCAGATATGAGGCAGAGAATATTAGAGGTGGAAGAACAAGTTTTTTGTGACCGAGATAATATGGGATCAGAAGCTCAGCTCTGGGTCGAATAGGATCCCAAAGTTGCAAACTGTCTGATTTGGCATGAGACAGTGGCCAGGTACGGAGTTCATGGCAGGGACTGAAGACGATGGCTTCAATCTGTAGAAGCCGACTCCAAGCCAATGAACAATTTTGCAAAGGGGCAGCATGTAGATGAGGAAGAGGAGGGAACCAAGGAGGTGTTGGAAGAGAATGGCATGGTCGACCATATCAAAGGCAGTAGAGAGGTGGAAAAGGACGAGAACAGATAATGCAACATGATCGCAGTCACAGAGGATGCCATTTGTGACTTTAGTTAAGGTCATTTGGTGCTGTGGCAGAGGCGGAATTCTGATTGGAGAGATTCAAAAATAGAGTTACGTGAAAGATGAGCACTTATTTGTGAAGCAACAACACTTGTGAGGAAAGGGAGGTTGAGATGTGTGGTAGTTTGCAAGGACAGATGGATTTTTTTTTTTTTTTTTTTTTTTTTTGAGGACAAGGGTTTTGAAAGCTAGGGGTTAGTACCTCAGGGGAAGAGAACAATTTACAATGTCAGCTAGCATGGGGGCCAGGAAGGTAACTTGGGTGGTCAGCAGTGGGGTCAAGGGAGCACGGTCTTATGATGTGATAAGCTCATTGAGGGCATGAGAACAGATGGGAGAGAAACTACAGAAAGATGTAGGTTCAGTGCTAGCCTGCGGGAGCTTTGGCTTGATTGGCAAAAGGAAAAGGTGGGAGGTGAGGCAGCAGAGGCAGCTGAATGGATGGTCTCAATCTTATTAGCAAAAGTCCATGAGTACTTCGCACTTGATGCTGGAAGTGAGGGTGTGGAGGCGGGTGGGGGAGGGTGTGGAGGCAGGAGACAGAGCTTTAAGGGGGACACTTCATAAATGGAAAAAGAAAGCCAGGGGTTATCTTTGCTCTCCAGGTTGATCCTATAGTAGTGAGGGATTTTCACAGAGGCAAGCAAGGTTCAACAGCTGCATTGCTGGTCATCTTCCAAAATTCGATAGACTCTGGAACAGTACCCATGGATTGGCGGATAGCTAATGTTACCCCACTGTTCAAAAAAGGTGGTAGAGAGAAAACGGGGAATTACAGACCGGTAAGCCTGACATCGGTAGTGGGGAAAATGCTAGCGTCCATTATAAATGATGTAATAGCAGAGCACTTGGAAACCAGTGACCGCATCGGACAAAGTCAACATGGATTTACAAAAGGTAAATCGTGCTTGACTAATCTACTGGAATTTTTTCTGGATGTAACTGGTAAAATAGATAAGGGAGAACCAGTGGATGTGGTGTATTTGGACTTTCAAAAGGCTTTCGATAAGGTCCCACATAAGAGATTAGCATGTAAAGTTAAGGCACATGGGATTGGGGGCAAGGTATTGACTTGGATTGAGAACTGGTTGGCAGACGGCAAGCAAAGAGTTGGAATAAACGGCTCTTTTTCCGAGAGGCAGGCAGTGACTAGTGGGGTACCGCAGGGATCGGTCCTGGGACCCCAGCTATTCACAATATATATTAATGATCTGGACGAGAGAACTAGATGTAATATCTCCAAGTTTGCAGACGACACAAAGCTGGGTGGGCGTGTGTGCTGTGAGGAGGATGCCAAGAAACTCCAGTATGATTTGGACAGGTTGGGTGATTGGGCAGAAGCATGGCAGATGCAATAGAATGTGGATAAATGCGAGGTTATCCACTTTGGTGTCAAAAACAGGAAGGCAGATTATTATCTGAATGGCAATAGATTGGGAGAAGGGGAAGTGCAATGAGACCTGGGCGTCCTTGTGCACCAGTCGCTGAAGGTAAGCATGCAGGTGCAGCAGGCGGTTAAGGCGGCAAATGGTATGTTGGCCTTCGTAGCGAGAGGGTTTGAGTACAGGAACAAGGATGCCTTGCTGCAGTTGTACAGGGCCTTGGTGAGACCACACCTTGAGTATTGTGTGCAGTTTTGGTCACCTTATCTGAGGAAGGATGTTCTTGCCATGGAAGGAATGCAGCAAAGATTCACCAGGCTGATACCTGGGATGGCAGGAATGACATATGAGGAGAGATTGGGTCGATTGGGCTTGTACTCGCTGGGGTTTAGAAGAATGAGAGGGGATCTCATTGAAGCTTATAAAATTCTAACAGGACTAGACAGACTAGATGCAGGAAGGATGTTCCTGATGGTCGGGGAGTCCAGAACCAGGGGTCACAGTCTAAGGATAAGGGGTAAGCCATTTAGGACAGAGTTGAGGAGGAATTTCTTCACTCAGAGAGTGGTGAACCTGTGGAATTCTCTACCACAGAAGGCAGTACAGGCCAATTCATTAAATGTATTCAAAAAGGAATTGGATATATTTCTTAAGGCTAAAGGGATCAAGGGATATGGGGAGAAAGCAGGGACAGGGTACTGAATTTGGATGATCAGCCATGATCGCATTGAATGGCGGAGAAGGCTCGAGGGGCCGAATGGCCTACTCCTGCTCCTATCTTCTATGTTTCTATGTTTCTAACAGCGCTCGATGTAGTCCAGTCATATCCAGTGATGGATAACTAAACCAGTTGTGCACCAGATATAGTGAAGTCTGCATTCCTTGGAATTGAGGGAGTGAAGACAGGGACCAAAGCAGGAGAAAGGCTGAGATGGGAGAGAATTAAAAGTTTTTGGTGGGGACAAAGGCATCAAAGTTGGAGGTGAGAAAGTGCTTGAACAAATCGATAGCTGCAGAAGTATCATGGCATATGGAAGGCTTAAAGCTAGGCAGTTGGGAATTTGAAAGTGCCTTGGGAGCACTTGTCAGTGATTTGGGGTGGGGGGTGGGGGAGGAAGAGTTGTTTCCAGGAGCAGACACAGACAAAGTGAAACTGGAAGGCACTGGAGACGTGGGTGGTGAGGGAATCAAGAAAGTGGTCAGAGCTGGCCTCATCAGTTGAAGACCCTGGAAAGCATTTGGGGCAGGCAGGTGATCAGAGAAGCACCAAGAGCAGGCAGGGGAGAAGCCTTCAGAGAAGTCACCCTGAACCAATCGGTGTCACTCTCAATTCCCATCAATTTCCTCCTCAGCTGTATCAGGGCTATGTGGCTGCAAAATTCTTTAGTACAGTAAAGTAATGCAGGAGATGGTGGCAAAGTAGCAACATGTTCAGCTGTTGGTCAGTTTTAATAAGAATGCAGGGAATCCCAGGGTCTCCTAAAAGCTGAACGCAGGCACATTCAGAGTGTAAGCAAATCTTGAGAGTGTAAAGAGATTGATTGTGGAAGTAAGGAGAGTCTTTCTCAGAACAGTAAGCAAACACATGGCCATGCTAATAAACACGTTACATAAATAACCATTTATATATATTTATTTACATCATTTCCTTCGGACGAAGTCTAAAAGTTCACTGTTCATGTTTTGAGGCTTTTATACAAAAAAATAATTCAGCTACCTCACAAATTTCAAAATGTTTTCATCCTTGGACAGGGCTTAGAAACCATATATCTTAGCACACTCTGAATGCCTAGTCTAGGAGAGCAGGGAAGTTCTCCCAGTGTCCTGCCAATATTTATCCTGCAACCATCACTTTAAAAATTGCTGTTTGTGGGACCTAACTGTGCGTGAATTGCCTGCCATGCTTCCCTAGATTTATATCAATGACTACATTTCAAAAGAATGCCTCATCTTGCTGTCAATGGTGTTCATTAGACTCTAAAGGGAGGTATCCTTAATCTGAATTCTCGAGTCAAGATGAAGACCTGAGAAGTTTGCGGTGAATGACATGGACTGCAGCCAATCAGGAGTCACCAAGGTATTTGCGAGAGAAAACACAGCCTGCAAAGCCTAATCCAACAATTCAAGCACCAGCCAAGTATTCTAAATTAAACCTCAGCTTCCTGACGATGAAGTCAGATCACTTTGAGGAAATGTTTTCCAGGGACTTGCAAGACCAGTAAGCAATTTTATGAGCAAGATTAGCATTTTATTTAGAAATGGAAGGTTTTTTTATATAAAGGGTTTTTATATTGTAAATGTGGCTTTTACCAGTAAGTTAACAGCTGGGGGAAATATTACAGATGGTGGCTCAAAATCAACTTCACAACATTTTTGGAGCAATTTAATTCTTTCCCCCCGTCCTTCCTTTCATTGGTAGATTTTGCTGACTCCTCACACTTTAATTATTTCTTTCCCTAAATAGTTCCTTTTATCTCTACAATTTTGCCTTCAATTCGTATATTCCCCATCTCTTCAGCTGTGATTGGTTGCTGTTTCATAAGTACAGATTTTGCACCAAGAAATATGTACATACACACACAATATAGTCATTATCATGTAATTAACAAAATGTCCTCTAGATGCAACATTTTTATGTACAGAAATAACTAGATTCTATTACCGGATACTAATCTGAACAGGAAATCATTTCCCATTTTGGAATTTCAGAATAGGACACGACAGGATACAGAATGTCAGTCAAACCAGTTTAAGGCACCAGAAACTGCAGGGTGAATTCTGGTTCACCAATTGCTCAGATGACCTAAAGATATTTATCTCATGAAACCAGCCCACAACCAGACATTGCTCAACTAGAGAAATCTCAAAACCAAAATGCACATCCGTTGATACGCAAGTATTTTGGTAAACAAAAAAAAACTCAAACACAATTCAGTCCTGTCTTTGAATGCTTTTGGTTCCAAAAAACAATGTCTTCAAGAACTATGAAGCAGCCTTTTCTTCTGAATATACATATTTGCTTTCCATAAAACTTAAACTTGTAATTATAAAGTCATATGTTCTCACCAAAAGACAAACTTACCAAAACAAATTTTTATCAATTTGCTTAAAGGAGCACTTCTTGCTCGTTCTACTAAAATTTTAGTAATATAGAATTTAAAGATACTATACGAACGATTATGACATTTGGAGTATTTCCCCATACCGATTCAAACTATGCAGCTATGAAGCCCGTAAGCACTTTTTCGGCACCCTGGACAAAATGTGACGGATTGTGCTTGTACTAAAAATTATGAACCTAATAACGTAAATTGAAGACTGCCACTATTTTCTTTAAATGTTATAACTCTAGCAGTTGCCACAGTAAAAATTAGTGTGTAAAATTATGTTCAAAATAAAACTATAATTACCATAATATTAATTCAGTGCTTTTAGATCCTTTAAGTAATGAGCCAGTGAAATTAAATTTTAAAGCGTCTCTGTAAAGTTTTGTGCTCAAAGCAAAAGGATCAATTCAGGTACCCAATGTCAAATATAGCACAACCAGCTCCCTCTGTGCTGCTCCAAGTTCTCAACAGTGGGTTTCCATCCCAGCCTCAAAAAACACCCCAGTTTGATATTCCTATTTCCCACACCATCCATCCTGCAGGCTCTGAGACTGCCAATTTAGTGCTAAATTAGGAATAGTTTCATCCTACAGACCAGGGGTATCCAAGCTTTTCATTTCTGTACACATCATTGTGGACCGTGAAACTTCAGGGAACACATAAGAAGTTCACATCAATGTTCCCAAAATTTGCATATTTCTCAAGTGGCTGACACTAACAGACTTACAATTTATCTGTCAATGAGACAAAAATCACCAAAACAGCTCTTTTTAAACTTCCAGGGCCACAAAATTCAAAGAAGTCAAATTAGCAAATAAGAAATTAAAGTGCCAAAAGGACCAAGTTGCCTGGTATTCAAGGGACAAATTGCCAGGTTTAGGGGCCCCCATCTGATCCAAGAGTCACAGTTTGGATACCCCTGTTGTAGATACATACCCATTAGGAATTGGGCCAAGACTGTCCAAACTGATAGGACCCTTACAGCAGCATTAAAGGGCATTAGTTCAAGTTAGATTTAAACTCAGATTGCAGAGTTTAAAGGATAGTATGCTAACCCACTGCATCACAAGTTTGTCCTCAACTTTTCTACTTTTAGTATCCTGGAACTACTATTTTTTAAATCTTTAAGATGCATCTTAAAGATTTAAGTTAGATAATACTGCGTTATTAGTGGTAACATTCCATCACCGCATACAAAATTACATACTAATAGAGGATGTACATTAAGACTATGATGAGCTGAAATTTCAATAGGCTAAAATGTTGGAAAAATCAAAGCTGTCCTCTTCGGCTCCCACCAGCATCTTTGATACTCCTGACCTCCCCATCTGCAAACTCAGGCTAGGTCCAGAGGTCACAGAAATGTTTGGGTGAATAAGGCCCTTCAACCTATTTGATCTCGTCCTTCCAGAATATCAGCTTTATCATCATCTTCCCATTGCAGGCGTATTACTCAAGCTTCCTTTCCCAACTGTAGTTCAATTCCATATTCTTGCACCATTAAAACATTGACCGCCCCACCTCTGTCCCTAACTCTTCCCCACTGCTGTAAAAATCCTAACATGCATATTTGTTACCTCAAGGCTTAATTTCTCCAAAAATATCCTTGTTACCTTCCATCCTCCACAAACTAAAACTTACTCAGAATGTCACAGCTCACATCTTCCACTGTATTTAGTTCTGCACTCCTACCAACACTGTCCTCACTAAGCTCCATCAGCTCCTCATGCCCCAGAAAATTGATTTCAATATTCTTACCTTGTACACAAAACACTCCATGGCCTCAGCCCATCTTACCTCAGCAATCTTCTGTAGGCATCCAAGTGGACCCTGTGCTCCTCCAACATTGGCTTACTCCTCGCTGGTCTCTAACACTCCACCATCAGCAGCTCTTCATTTAAGTCACGAAAATCTGCCCTCTGGAAATCCTTCCACTATATCTCCATCTCTGCTTTTAAGGCCTTCTTAAAAACCCTCGTCTTCAACCATGTTTTCATCCACCTTTCCAAATGTTTTCATTCCCTCCTCCATCCCATAGGAACAGGAGTAGGCCATTCAGCCATTCAATAAGATTATGGCTGATCTGTATCCTAACTCCATCCACCCACCTTGGCTCCATATCCCTTAATACGGGTCATTTTTGGGTTGGCAGGTTGTAACTAGTGGTGTGATCAGTGCTTGGGCCTCCGCTATTAACAATCTATCTATCTATCTATATTAATAACTTGCTGATGACACAAAGCGAGGTGAGAAAGTAAGCTATGAGAAGGATGCAAAGAGGCTGCAAAAGGATATAGACAGGTTAAGTGAGTGGGCAAGAAGGAGGCAGATGTATAATGTGGGGAAATGTGAAATTATCCACTTTGGTAGGAAGAATAGAAAAGCAGAATTTTTTTTTTTTTAATAAAGGTAAGTAGACTAGTAAATGTTGGTATTCAGAGGGATGTGGGTGTCCTTGTACATGAATCACAAAGTTAACATGCAGGTACAGCAAACAATTAGGAAAGAAAATGGTATACTAGCTTTTACTGCAAGGGGATTGGAGTAGAAGAGTAAGGAAGTCTTGCTGCAATTATATCGGGCTTTGATGAACCACACCGGGAGTACTGTGCACAGTTTTGGTCTCCTTACCCAAGGAAGGATATACTTGCCTTGGAGGAAGTGCAACAAAGGTTCACCAGATTGATTCCTGGGATGAGAGAGTTGTCCTACGAGGAGAGATTGAGTAGAATGGGCTAATATTCTCTGGAGTTCAGAAGAATGAGAGGTGATCTCATTGAAACGTATAAAATTCTTACAGGGCTTGACAGGGTAGATGTTTCCCCTGGCTGGAGAGTCTAGAACTAGAGGGTCATAGTCTCAGGATAAGGCATTTAGGACTGAGATGAGGAGAAATGTCTTCACTCAAAGGGTTGTAAATCTTTAGAATTTTTTGCCCCGGAGACCTGTGGATGCTCAGTTGTTGAGTATATTCAAGACTGAGATTGATAGATTTTTGGACACCAAGGGAACCTAGGGATATGAGGATAGGGCGAGACAGTGGAGTTGAGGTAGAAGATCAGCCATGATCTTATTGAATGGTGGAGCAGGATCAAGGGGCCCTATGGCCTACTCCTGCTCCTTGTTCTTATGTTCTATTCTTATGTCCTTGGCTCGCAATAATCGATCAACCTCGAATTTAAATTTATTAATTGAACTAGCATCTACTGTTTTTTGTGGGAGAGAATTCCACACTTCTACCACCCTTTGTATGCAGAAGTGTTTCCTAGCTTCTCTCCTGAATGGCCTGACTCTGATTTTAAGGTGATGTCCCCTTGTCCCAAGACTCCGCCCCCCCCGACCGACTCCACCCCCCCTGACTCCACCACCCCCCCCCCCCCGACTCCACCACCAACCCCCCCCCCCCCCCCCGACTCCTCAATTTCTTTCACAATCCTAAAAACCTCAATCAAATCACCTCTTAACATTCTATATTCCAGGGAATACAAGCCTAGTTTATGTAATCACTCGTCATAAATTAACCCTTGGAGCCCTGGTGACATTCTGGTGAACCTGTGCTGCACTCCTCCCAAGGCCAATATATCCTTTCTAATGTGCGGAGCCCAGAACCTTACAAAGTACTCCAGATGTAATCTAACCAGGGCTTTGTATAATGTAGCAAAACTTTCTCCCCTTTATATTCTAGCCCTGTAGATATAAAGGCTAACACTCCATTCGACTTTTTGCTTATTTTTTGTACCCGACTACTACATTTTAGTGATCTATGTACATGGCCCCCTAAATCTCTTTGGACCTCCACTATTCCTAGTTTTTCATTATTTCAAAAATACTTGGATTTATCCTTTTTTGGTCCAAAATGGATAAAATCACACTTACCTGCGTTGAAATCGGTCAGCCACAGTTTTGCCCACTCACTTAATCTATCAATGCCTCTTTGTAATTTTATGCTCCCATCTACAATACTTACTATGCTACCTATCTTTGTCAGCAGCAAACTTGGATATATGGTTCTCTATTAAGTTATCTAAATCATTAATAAATACAGTGAATAGTTGAGGCACCAGCACAGATTCTTGTGGGACACCACGAGCCACTTCCTTCCAATTAGAGTACATAACAATTATCCTTACTCTCTGTCTTCTACCATCAACTTTTATTCTCTGCCAAATAAAGAGCTTCAAGACGTCAATCTGTATATGAAGTGTGTTATGAAAACATAATTAGTAGTTTAGCAGTTGTTTGTTGTAGTATCAATGGTGCCACAACTTGTATGTCATTATGTCTGATGTTCTGACAGTAATTCCAAACAAATTTGTAAAATTATGCATAAAGGGGGAAGGGTGATCCGCCAGCTTGTGAAAGAAATATCAAATCACTGGGTTTAGAACAGACAGTTGTAATTTGACATAAAAGATGTGATGTTTTACATAAATGGTTAATGGACTAAAAAAATTGCCCAATAACTTCACAGGGTTGTATTTAACATTTCATTTATTTTAGAGAAGTGCTTCAAGTCAGAGTGGGATCCACATCCTTTGTACTACAGAACAAATTCCAAGGCACCTGCCACAAACAATTGCACATTCAAAAGTTTATGCAGTTTGAAAATTGCACTTTGTAACTTGAATTCTGCATTTATCTTTTCCCTATAGTCAAGGAGATCCATACAACCCAATGGCTGGAAAATCATACCACTAGATAGAATAATACCAGCTGGAACAAACTCTAGCCATTTGCATCACTGCTCTCGTGCACCCTGCAACAACAACAACAAATTGCATTTATATTGCGCCTTTAACATAGAGGCACAAGAGTGAGTCATTTCTTCAGGGACGTCTAGGCACTTCTAAAGGCAGCAGTCCAATCTCCTACATAACATCAAAATCTGAGTATAGTCACTGTGCAGAAAATGCAACACATTTTTAGAACGGTTATTCATTTATGATCCTTAAAGAGTTTATAATGCAACATGCACAGGTATCAGTCCTGGCCTCTGATTCAGAAGGTCATGGGTTCAAGCCTCACTCTAGATACTTGAACATTTAACCCAGGCTGACACTTCAGTGCAGTACTCAGAGAATGCTGCACTGCGGATGGTGCTGTCTTTTAAATGAGACATTAAACCAAGGCTCCCTCTGCCCTCTCAAATGGATGTAAAAGATCCTTTGGTACTATTCAAGCTGGGGAATTCCCAGTGTCCTGGACAATATTTATTCCCTCAACCAACACCTAAAACAGATTATCTGCTCATTTATCTCATTGATGTTTGTGGGTCTATGCTGTGCGCAAATTGGCTGCTGCGTTTCCCTACGCTGCAAAAGTACTTCATAGGCTGTGAAGCAATTTGCATGTCCTGCAGTCGTGAACGACACAAAGAAAATACAAGTTTCTTCTTTCACACTAGTATATATTTTAACAGAGGCAGAGAAGTGTTTCCTTAAAACTTGTGGTGATATAATTATTACGTAGAATTACATAGAATTTTCTAGCACAAAAACAGCCCATTCGGCCCAACAGGTCCCTATGCTGGTGAGGCTCCACACGAGCCTCCTCCTACTTTACTTCAACTCACCCCATCAACATATTCTTCTTTTCCATTCTCCAAGTTTTTCCGTCTCATCTATTCTGACATTGCCACCTTCCATACCAGTGCTTATGATATCTTCATTTTTCCTAAACTGAGGATACCCCTCCACCGTGGTTGACAGGGCCTTCAACAGTGTCCGTCCCATTTCCTGCACTTCTGGGCTCACCCCTTCCCCTCCCTCCCAAAACCACAATAGGGTTCCCCTTGTCACATTCTACCCCACCAGCCTCCACATTCAACAGATCATCCTCCACCATTTCCACCACCTCCAACGTGATGCCACCAACAAACAAATCTTCCCTTCCCTTTCAGCATTCCGAAGGAAGCGTTCCCTCCGCAACACCCTGGTCCTGGTCCACTCTTCAACCACCCCCAACACCTCCTCCCTTTCACACAGCACCTTCTTGTGCAAGCGCAGGAGATGCAACACCTGCCCTTTTACCTCCTTCCTTCTCACCGTCCAGGGCCAAAAACACTTCTTCCATTGAAACAGCGATTTACTTGTACTTCTTTCAATTTAGTAAGCTGTATTCACTTCTCATGATGCGGTCTCTTCTACATTTGGGAGCCTAAACACACATTGGATGATTGCTTTGTGGAACACCTCCACTCAGTCCGCGAGCGTGACCCTGAGCTTCCAGTCGCTTGTCATTTTATTTCTCCGCCCCACTCCTCTGACCGCCCTGTCCTTGGCCTTCTACACTGTTCTACTGAAGCTCAAGGAACAGCACCTCATCTTTTGATTAGGCACTTTACACCATTCCAGACTCAACACGGAGTTCAACAATTTCAGATCAAAAACACTACCCTATTTTCTCCCCAGACAGCAGCTGTTGGTAATCATTCTCCTATTGCTTGCAATTTAGTATACTGTATTCGCTGCTCACGATGTGGTCTCCTCTACATTGGGGAGACCAAACGCAGATTGGGTGGGTGACTGCTTTGCGGAACACCTCCATTCAGTCCGTAAGGGGGACTCTGAGCTTCCGGTCGCCTGTCACTTTAATTCACCACCCCATTCCCACTCAGACCTCACCATCCTCGGCCTCTTGCATTGTTCCACGGAAGCTCAGTGTAAGCTCGAGGAACAGCACCTCATCTTTCGATTATGCACTCTACAGCACTCTGGACTCAACATAGAGTTCAACAATTTCAGATCATAACCTCGGCCCCTATCACATATATATTTTCTTTTTTTAATCCACATTTTTTGTTTTTTTCTTCCCTCCCTTCAGCTGTCCTTCATTCTGCCAGCGCAATTCACACCCCATCTAGAGCCATCCTTTGTTCCTTAACCTGTCCCATTTCCACCTCACCTTGAATAGCTCTTAATGTCTCTTAATCTCTCCTGCTTTCTATCCCATCACTGACCTTCCCTTTTGTTCTTTCATCCTCCCCCTTTTCCCAGCCCCCAAACTTGCTTTCTATTTCCTGCTTTTTTTCCAGTTCTGACAAAAGGTCATCGACCTGAAACGTTAACTCTGTTTCTCTCTCCACCGATGCTGCCTGACCTGCTGAGTTTTTCCCCAGCGTTTCCTGTTGTTATTTCGGATTTCCAGCATCTGCAGTATTTTGCTATCGCCATTTACACCTCCTCTAGACCCATCTTTTGTTTCTTTACTTGTCCCATTACCACCCACTTTTGCCTTGCACCATCATCCCTTTTATCATTTAATCTCTCCTGCCTTCCACCCCAACACAGTCCTTCCCTTTTGTTGTTTCCTCCCCTCCACCCTTTCCCTGCCTATGTACTTGCTTAAAAACTGTTACATCTCCAACTTTTTCCAGTTCTGATGAACGTTAATTCTGTTTCTCTCCACAGATGCTGCCTGACCTGCATTTTCTGTTTTTATCCCTTTCCCCTCATGTACTTATCTAGCATCCCCTTAAATGCATCTATGCTAATCGCTTCAACCACTCCATGCGGTAGCAAGTTCCACATTCTCACCACTTTGAGTAAAGAAGTTTCTCCCGAATTCCTTATTGGATTTATTAGTGACGGTCTTAAATTTATAGCCCCCAGTTTTTGACTCCCCCACAAGTGGAAAAATCCTCTACATCTGCCCTATCAAACCCCTTCATAATTTTAAAGATCTCTATTAGGTCACACCTCAGTCTTCTCTTTTCTAGAGAAAAGAGCCCCTGCCTGTTCAGTCTTTCCTGATATTTATAACCTCCAAGGTCTGGTATCATCCTTGTAAATCTTTTTTGAACCTTCGCCAGTGCCTCTATATCCTTTTTGTAATATGGAGACCAGAACTGTGCACCGTATTCTAAGTGTGGCCTAACCAAGGTTCTGTATAAGTTTAACATAACTCCTCTGCTTTGGAATTAGATTCCAGAAATGAGCCCCAGTGATTTGTTTGCACTGGTTATGGCTTTCTTAGCCTGTGTTGCTACTTTTAATTATTTGTGAATCTGCACCCCTATCTTTGCGCCTCTACCCCAGCTAGCCTCTGATTTTCCAAGAAGTAGGTGGCCTCCTTATTCCTTCTACCATCATGCACCACCTCACACTTAACTATATTGAAATTCATTTGTCATTTACAAACCAATTCTGCAAGTTTATTAATGTCCTCTTACATTTTGTCGCAGTCTTCCTCAGTGTTAACTATACCCACCATTTTGGCGTCATCCACAAACTTTGATATTGTACTTTCGATTCACGAGCCTTTATGTAAATGGTGAAAAACAGCACTGATCCTTGTAGAACAACACATCCACAATCTGCCAGTCTGAGTAACTGTCTTGAACCCCTACACTCTCTCTTGAACCCCTACTCTCTCTTTCAGACAGCTGGTTAACAATTCTGCTACTTATGCCCTGAATCCACCTTAATCACAAGTGTATTATATGGTGCCTTATGAAAGTCCATCCACTGCATTACTTCTTCAATGAATTCAAGAAGATTGGTCAAGTATGGCCTTCCCTTTTAAAATCCATTCTGACTATTCTTTATTATCTTTTTTGGTTTCTTTATTATTTTCTATTACCTCTTGAGTAAAGATTTCATTATCTTTCCTAAAACTGATGTTAAGCTAACTGGTCTATAGGTCTCTGGATTTGTTCTATCTCCCCTTTGAATATAGGAATAACATGAACTGTCGGCCAGGTATATAGTGCCTCTGCTATCTCTTCCTTAGTTTATTTCAGTATGCAATCCATCCGGACTTTAGTTTTATCCTTTCCAAGTTTGTCTAGTTTATCAATTATCTCCCTATTATTAACAGTAACTTCGGGTTGTTGCCCTTTCTAATTATTCATATAAAAAGTAAATTTTGCCATATAATCTTTCGTGATTTTATTATAAATAGACCAGCAAAGTTTGTTATTTTATTCCTAGAAAACATTAACTGCTCAAGCCTCGAAAGCGTCAACAAACTTAGTTTCTACAGATGTGTTGGCCATAGCCACAAGGGGTGCTCTTTCCCGTTCATTCAAACTTTTCCCATAATCTCGAAAGTTTTTTTTAAATCCACTTACTTTTCAGCGCGTTAATCAGCATGATGCCGTCTTTAATGAGCTCCTTGATGAACTTGTTGGTGCGCTCGAGCTCGATCTCGTGTGCTTTGAGCCGATCCCTGAAGTCTGGGCTATCCAGGGAGCAGTCAGTGAACTCCAGAGTCGGGAGCCCCATCGCGGCTCGCGCTCGCTCCTCGAGACCGGGACCGAACCCGGCTCCTGCCGCTCAGCTCGAGCCGCTCCCGGGAAACCTTCCCACTGCAGCAGCTCGGCTCGGCGCTGCGCTGCGCTCACACGGCTCCCAGCACCTGGCGCACACGGAGCCAAACCTGTCTTTTTCCTTTTGTCCTTCTCTTGCGGCCAGGACTTAATGCGAGTACTCACGGTTCAGCAACCACTCTTTTTGGGGCCTGAGTTTTTGTTTAAAACGGCAAGGAAGCAAAGAGCCGACTCTGTGTTACAACCGTCATGTTGCTAGTCTGCTTCTTTCAGTGCTATGGCTTAGCCCTGGTGTCCGCGCCACTCCTGGTGCCGCCCCTGAACCCAACACTTCCGCCTCGTCTACTGCACCAAATTTGCCACTTTGCACTCTTGCAGGGGGATTATTTTGTGGGATTAATATTTTACACTTTGAGTTTTGCGTACTGGATGCTTGATCATTTTTAAGGAACTACAAATTTCCGCGTGCAGGTTGCGTTCATCTGCTTTTGTTGATATTCTTGAACGGACTTTGCTAACGAGACTAGATCTGTGTTAGGACTTTGGTTTTCGAATGCAGAGTCTGATCGCAGTACCTTTTTATAAATTTTAAAATTTATTACTTTAAAAGAAAATTCAAAATTAATGTAGTTTTACCGTTTGACGCTTCACCTATGTGTATGTGTATATCTATATACACCAATATATTTAAGTACCCAGCTTGGAGATCTATATGTATTTTATTTTGCCTAAGGTTTGGGATCTCTTGTTAAAGCATCTGCAGTCATATTTGCTATTCTGATTAGGGCGCTGTGTAGGAATATTTTGGCTCTGTTCCCCATTCAATGTTTCAAAAACACACTCATCGATCGCCAAAGGCGTTACACACGGAGTCTCCCTCTTCCATTATTTGAAGGGGCTGCACTTCAGTCCCACGCTCCTGATCTTTGGTCACCCAGTGCAGAGGGGAGCGGGCAGGTCGGGGGACCTCCTCGCAGGACTGCGCCTGGGCCTGGCCAAAGTGGCCAACAACTGGTCCAGGCAGTGGGCGATCAAGGGGGTCATTCGGCCTGACTGCCTGCCTCTCCGCAGCCACTTTTGGGCCCGGGTGGTCCTGG